>NC_141163.1:47473686-47798232 GCF_053477565.2 Lygodium microphyllum | reverse complement strand
GAACTTGATTATAAGAGAATTCTCACAAGAGCGTGGCTTGATTACAAGACAATAATCAATACAAAACAAGACTAAACAAGATAAGAACTAGAAGAGGACTTACCTCGCATGAACCTCACAACTAATGTTGGCAAGGATAAAGGACTTGTAGTCCAAGAGTCCAAGACCCCTATTTAGAGTAGAATTGAGGAGGTTTAGTGGAACCTTCTAGATGATGACATAAGCAAGATTGACATAAGTCATGACAGCAATATTGATGTAAGGAATCATGCAAGCCTTTTCTAGAACTTTCCAAAGAATTATCTATAACCTTCTTAGAATCGTGTCAAATCTTCTAGAATATTTTGGAACCTTTTAGAATGTTCTAGAATCTTCTAGAAACTCCACGAAACTAGGGCATCTACCAGCTTGAATATGAACCAAACATTGTCCTTTCTTGAGCATATGTTACATCTTCTGCAAACTAGATGGAACAAATAGAATTCTAGTAGCGGGAAAAGAAATCTAGATATTCAAGAGAAGAGAATCAAAGGAACTTGAAGAGCTAGAACTTGAATATGAAGAGGCCAAACATGATATTGAAGAAGAAGAGCATTCATAGCTTATGGAAGATGATGAAGACCTCAAATTAATATACAAAGCTTGGACAAAGATTTAGTTAACCAAAGCTTATGCCAATGAGTGTAATCCTAAATCTTGATGGTAGAAGGCCTTGTGTTCTCCTAAGCAAAGGTAGGATTCTCACCACCATGGAAACTTAAAGCTTAAGCATCCCATACCATGTGCTTCCAAGCCTAACTAGTTTGAGAGCCCAAAATCTCCTATGTCTACACCTTGATTGTCTAAAAGAAAGAAGAGAAAGCAATGGAAACAATAATAGTAGCTGGAAGTGGCTAAAGAAACCACTAAAATGGAGCCCATGGGGATAAAAATAGAAAACTGATAAACTTTCAAAAAAGTAATAGACAAATATATCCATATCTGATTCTCTCGAAATTGATATTAAGCCCCTCTCTCTCTCTTCTCTCTCTCTCTCTCTCTCTCTCTCTCTCTCTCTCTCTCTCTCTCTCTCTCTCTCTCTCTCTCTCTCTCTCTCTCTCTCTCTCTCTCTCTCTCTCTCTCTCTCTCTCTCTCTCTCTCTCTCTCTCTCTCTCTCTCACACACACACACACACACACACATTAAATTGACTCCACATCCCACAATCACTTCTTCTCAACTAGTATCAAAGCTGCATGTATGGAAGCTCATGGTTGGAGCAAGAAGCATGAGGACTTAAAGATTGGAGTTGAAGCTATAATCAAAAGCTTGAAGATTGTTGCCAAAGCTTACAAAGGGTCTATATTTTCCCAATTTTTTGGAGCACTCAAATAGCAAGAAAATTTTATTAATCTACTTATGCACGTACTTTGACTTGTAAACAAGGTTATTGAGGATTGTAAATAGAAGGCATTAGATGGTCATTGAAGGTTGTAAACAAGGTCAAATAGCCAGTATTTTAACGTGTAAACAATACAAGATGTACTGATTTTGTCTCAAGAAAGCATGATAGCTACTTAAGCAAGGGCCTAACTTAGCAACTTGGCTCAACAAGCACAAGGGTTGCTTGTTGATAAAAATATGAATCAAGAAGAGAAAATAAGACTTTGTTTGCCATGGCTATTAGAGAGCTCATGAGCCCCCCAATTTTCAATGAATAGGATATGAGGACGCTACAAATCAATTTGACATCCTCAAAATCATACTCTTAGCCATCTCAAATTGCACCACTTTTAACTAGCTTGGCTCACGATTAAGTTTTCCCTTGTGAAATAGGCTGCTTTTACACTCACATATAGAAATTGGTAATTGTGAGCCCTTTTGACATTGAAGAGCCATGAGCTACTTAGTTTTTCATTAAGTTATTGTTTGGCCATTATGGTGGCACTTGAGCTATAGCTGTATTTTTCTTCTTGGTTATGTAGTCGATACCTCTTGATTGCTTCTTTCTTTGCACATAATGTAGTGGTTATAACTTCATCATCTACTTTAGAAAATACAATTTCAAATATTGAGAAGTTGTATAATACCAACTTATTGATATTGAAAAGAAATAAACTATAGTGTATTGTTTTAAAAAAATAGGTCAACCCTATTAAATTGGAAGGCACAAAACCTAAAGGCATGGAGAGGGATGCATGGGATGATGTTGCATGTTGTGCCATTATATTCTCTCTCTCAAACTCAATTTACTTTACTATAAAGGATAAGACAATAGTGCATATGGTATGTGGAAGAAGTTACGCAACTTCTATGAGAAGCAAAATGCTACATCACTAATTTATTGTTTGATGAAACTCATTAACCTTCATATGGAGGAGGAGATATCCATTGTCAAGCCATTTAAATGAGTTACACTATCTTTAGCCAATTGTTTGCACAAAAGCTTGAGGATTCAATTTATGTTTCTGCTTGTGCCTTCACATTTGAGGATTCAAGTATGCTTTTAATTGTGACTCTATTGAAAGTTGGGAAACTTTTAGTATTGCAATCAATAACTTAGCACCACCTGAATTGAGTAGTGCTAATGTAACTTGCTTATATAGAAGAGTTGGACAGAAAGAATAATGCAAGTACTAATAGCTCTAGTGCACCTATAGTTAGAGGGAGGTTAAATGCAAGGAAAAAATCCTATCAATCACGGAATTCTAAAAGCAAGTCTCACATTTAAAAAAATATGTGCAATGTTTTTATAACAAAAGAATGGTCACATCAAGGATTACGTCAAGTGGAATAGCAAGAACAAAGGCAAGCAAAAAAGTGAAGATGATGGCAAACAAGGAGAAAATTTTGAAGGCAAAGATTGAAGAGATAAATACCATATGTAGTAATAATAATGATGGTGATGTACTATATGTATTTACTCTTGGGGATACAATCCTTGTTGTTGCAAATGATGCTATGACCAAAGACTAGTTTCTTGATTCAAGAGCATCATTTCATGTTAATCCTCATAGCAAATGGTTTACTACATATGATGATGCGGCTAGAAAGGGATATGTCCAATTGGGAAATGACATTGCATGCAACATTGTTACAATAGGACATCTATACTTATCACTTGCCAATGGTTCTCTTTTTTGCTTAAGAATGTTTGGACCTAAAGAAAAGCTTGATAAGCACTTTACAATTAGATGAGTATGGCTACCATCTTGTATTTTGATAATCATACTTGGAAGATATGAAAATGGTCACTTATTATTGCTAGAGGATCAAAATGTGGCACTTGCTACCCTTTGCATGTATTTAGTGTGAAGGATCACATTGTAACTATCATTGAATTGCCATTTGTATCTCTTTGGCATCTCCATTTGGGTCATATGTCAATGACTAAAATGTAAGTTCTTTCTCATTTGCAATATCTTTTACCTTTCAATTTCTACAACTTTGATATGTGAGCACTGTAAGCATGGAAAACAAACTAAAATATCATATTAGAAGGGTCTTGACATAAGTAAATCCAAATCATTGGAATTGATACATATAACAGTGATGTATATGTGCCTATACCTACATTATCATCGAAAGAACTATCTTGTTTTAATACATTCATTGTTAACATTACTAAAAAAGTATCGGCTTTTCCTATTCATAAGAAAAGTGATGCATTTGATGCATTTCAAAATTTTTAAGAGGAAATTGACTTCTCTTGAAAACCCAACTCAAAATGGAGTAGCCAAAAAGATAAATAGAACCATAAAGAAAAGTGATCAAAATATGCTATCAAATGGTGGTCTCACTTGTGGGTTTTGGGCTAAAGCTATTAAGATAGTTATTATCTTGATTAATTTGTCACTTAACAAGCCATTGGATGGCAAGATTATTCAAGAGGTGTGGTCTAGCAAACAACCCTCTTATAATCACTTGTGAGTATTTGGCTATGAGGTTTATATGCATATCTCAAAGGACAAGCGGAACAAGTTTGATCCTCAATCTAAGAAATGCATTCTTCTTCGGTATGGAGATCCATGTGAGATTGGATACCAAATTGAGATCCTAAAGCTAAGAAGATAGGTCGCAACCATGATATCATCTAGAAGATACATACACAACCCATCAAGTCAATTGAGATACGCAAGGTAGTATTCCGAGACAATAGGAAGCCACCATATGAGTAGTATATACAACCTATCACACATGATGCAAGCCTTGGACAACCAATGAATGTTGAGATGGGAGTACCACAAGTAGATGGAAAACCTCACTTATAACAACAATTGGAATAGGCAAATGCTAAGGACGATAATCTATGAGTCTTTAGACCACAAGAGAGATACACTCCATCTATGTCATGGGGATAGATTGTGGAGACCCTTTATGTTATATTAATGATATGATCAAGGATGATACTCATAAATGGAAGAAGAATATATAGTCAGAGAGACTCTTTGGTTAAGAATATTACTTGGGAGTTAGTTCCTTTGCCTAAGAGCAAGCAAGCATTACCATGAAAATTGGTTTATAAGCTAACAATATCACCATCTAATGCATTGCATAAGTACAAGGTAAGATTGGTGGCCAAGGAAATAGCATTGACTTTGATGAGATATCCTCACCAATAGTCACGATGGCCACCCTCCGTACAATACTTAGATTCATTGAAGGAGAACAAGAGCTTCTCCAAATCGATCTTAAGATAGCTTTCTTACAAGGAGATTTTCATTAGGATATTAATATGCAATAACAAAAAGGATTTATTCTGCAAGGTAAGGAATAGTTGGTATATAAACTCCACAAGAGCTTATATGAATTGAAGTATACTCCGAGAGAAAGGGAATCCAAAATTTGATGCTTTCACGATATCTCAATGATATACTACAAGTGAGACCTATATACGAAAGGCTATGGATGGAAGGTTAGCCTTATTATCATAATCCTTTGCAGATCACATACTCATTGCTAGAAAGCCACTCATGGATATACATACACTAAAGTAAAGGATACATAAAATCTTTAACATGAAAAACTTAGGGATTGTAGTTCACATTCTTGGCATGTAGATTATCAAAAATAAAGACGAAGCTTCTCTATTTGTCTCAAAAAGAGTGCATTGAAAATGTGCTAGAATGTTTCAATATGTAAAGCAAAAGGCTTTCGTTATTCCCTTCTCTCTATATTTGAGACTTAGCCAAACGAATAGCCCCAAGTCAAATGAGCAGAAGATTAAAATGACCAAGTTCCCTTATGCATCCACAATTGGTAGCTTGATAGATGTTATGGTTGCTACATATCCAAGCATTGCTTATGCAATGAAAATTGTTTTTATATTTATATCAAACCATGGCAAAAAACATTGGCATTACCACTCTATGCTTTCTTATGGATCTTCTCTTCATGTTTTAAAAGCTAATGATATACAGTGACCAAACATCAACTAGCATCTCACATCAACTTCACATGTGATGGTGCAAGATCAATAATGTTAACACTCCATAAAACCTCTTAGTTTTGTAAATATCAGTCAACATCTAATCTCACGTAGCCTTTAAATTTTGAATATAAAAATTTTACTTGATCATAAATATTCAACATTATAATCATGAAAACTTTAAAAATATAACAAAGTTGAGGCAAAATATTGAGAAGAACTATAATTCCACAAGTCATGTTCAATGCATCCAGCATATGCGTATGTGTGTGCATCTGTGAGTACTTGGGCCAAAATTCAAAGCCAATTTTTATATCCTTTAAAGCCGATTCTCGTGGTCTTCATTCAAAGTGAACTCTGAACACCATACATAGAATTAAACCAACACATTTTAAGATTCATGTCCCTCAAAGCATACACCACTCTCTGTCCCTCCCTCCCTCTCCCAAAAGCCTACTCCATTAGGGCTATCTATGTCAATAAGTTTACATCTTAAAAGCAAAAAACGTGGTTTTGAAACATTTGCTAGTCATCAAATTACATATGCACTTAACAAGACTACAGGGAAAGTTGAAACCAAAGATGGTGACAACTACTAAGAATATTCAAGATGAAGCTAAATGACAAGCAGAGTGCAAGAGGTGATGCAAGAGGAAATAGAAACAAGACAAGCAAGGTATGACAAACCCCATCTTGTCAATAGTTGATGACACTGCATTGCAAATGTCACTATCTTTTGGATAGTTGATGAAGCTACATTACACAAAAAACTTACGTTTTGTGCACAATCAAGAGGCCTGATTGACAAAATAGCACGAAGAAACTCGAAATGAACTAGATGATGATGCTCGCCAAAGATGTTCAAAGACAAAGGCTAGAGAGACCAAACAAACACATATTTTCAAAGAAAAAGGATCCAAGGTGGTATAACAAACACCATCTTTTCAGTAATTGATGAAGCTACATTGAAAAAAAAGCTTTGCATTCCATACACATCCAAGAGGCTTGATTTACAAAATGGTATGAAGAAACACGAGGATCTAGATTATGATGATCGCAAGGATGTACAAAAACAAAGGGTACATACCCAACTAAAACCCATTCTAAAAGAAAAAACATTCAAGGGGATGATACCATGGAAAATTATCAATCAAGGAAAGAATTGGGCAACTTTGGAGTTTGGATGTATGCAAGATAAAGTCCAACTATAAAAGCAATAGAAATCTTTCAAGTGTACCAAAGGATGGATCATAAGAACTTACACCAACATATCTCAGTACAACCGAATGAAATCGCCAAGATGAAGGCAGCAAGAAAGGAGGGCAAATGGGCAGTTATCGAGCAGCAAAGCCATTGTAGAGGAGTTTAGAAAGCCTACACATTAGGTTATTTGTAGCTGATGACGTATTTAATAAACGATGTCGCTTTAGGAGTCCATTCCTTTTTGTGCTGAAGGCATCTCAAGGTGGGTTTCTTTTGTGTCAATGGCATCCTAAAGTGGATTGTAACTAAAACTACTTTCGTCCTATATGCATTTCAAGCATCTAAAAGGATGCTAAAACCATATGGTTTCTCACGTATGGCAATAGATCGTAACAATGAGGCATCCTAATCATCAGGGGTATAGTTCCACAACAAGCCTAAGATCATTCAATGTTTTCTGGGGCCCCTTTATTTTCTCTTTTTTCTTTTTGGTGAGTGTGTGTGTGTGTGACACGCCAGAATTGTACAAAATGCTCCTTAGAGATCTCAAGACTGCAGTCGACCTATCAGTGTTGCAGGATTCCAACGTATAGACGTATAGAGTTCTGCATTTTAGCAGAGAATCAGCAGACAAGCATTAACAGCAAGACAAAAGCAAATGGATTAAAAGAACAGATTACCAAAAAAGGGCTCCAGATTACATCCTTCACTACCATCTTTTTACTCATATATGGAATAAAGCAACTCAACCTTCAGTGCTGACACGTACATGCCATGTTCGTTGAGTCTCTTGGCTTCAAAAAAAGTAAATTATGTTCTCTCAACAGATATAACTAGTTGCAGATCCTGAAAGTAAGTTTTTGGTTGCACTGGAATGGAAACTTCCACGAGTGACAATTGCAAGCACCGTCTTGTTTGCAAGCCAGCTTTTAAAAACTTGCATAGCTCATACTATAGATGCTGTATACTTGATGCATGCCTACTAAGCTCTCACTTCACTTGACATGGGTTTCAATTTTGATACCCTGTCAAAAACCCGATATTTGGTTTGCCTAAACAGAGGGAGATATGATTCCATTCTGTAGCTCTCTAATAGCAACCAACTTGAGCATATCTGTCCTTGCCAAAAATACATGTTAAAAGGTTTGTTGAGAAAACAGTATCCTTGCCGCAACCTTGAGAATGAGGGATTCGAGGGATGCTTGAAGAGAGCTTTTTGAAATTTTGCAGGCTGCAGATGCCCCTTTGTGATTTTGTTTGCTACGGTCCTCACACTGACACAAGTCAAAAATTATGCAGTCTTCATCTTTGGAGAAGAGTCAGCCAAGTGTGATAAGAGATAATGGCCAGGTAACACCAGAAAGACACCAAGGATAGAAAGGAACTTTAGAGTTTCAAAGAGATTGAACTGCAAGACAACAGAGCACACGCAGTTAGAGCCACCAGCTGGAACAGAAGTTGAAAGAGGAATACAAACACAATGCGCATAAATGTTTTAACTGGAGATTAAGCTAGATGCATGTGTGTGACTAAAACTATCCAGAATCATTTTTCACGTTTACTCAAAATCTTCAGAAGCCTGTCTAGCTTTTTAATGCCAACACATCGAAAGTAGTTACAGACCTTCAGCCAAAACAGGAAATAAAGTCCAAGAATACTTGCAATTCCTGCATGGAAAGCTAGAGCAGCAAACAAGGGGAACCCTGATGTAGGGAAGCTCTTGAGGTTTGTGTTCAGCAACTTGAGCTGCTCACGAAACAGAAACAAACAAGCTAGCAAAATGTAAATCCAAATAACAGGCACCTACCTTCATAAACAGCACTAAACGCCATCTTTACAAACTTACTCCAATCAGGAAGCCTAACAAGGGAATGGCTGTAAGCCCTAAAAATGCATTTGAAAGTGTTGCAGGGGCCCTTTTCTCTGCAGGCCGAAACATATGTGATATTTCTGGTTTTGGGCCATACTGGGCCTTAGCATCCACAACCATGGAAGTCTTTGCCAGACCCTCAGGTGGTTCAGGCAGGTCCAGCTCAACTGTACCCAAGGTCCACATGAAAGAGTTCTCCTGCAAGTCAATACCATATCGAGTTAGAACTTTGATCAATGAAAAAGAGGAATGAACAGAATTATGACAAACCGTGTGAAACAGCAAAATACCAACCAAGTCTGCAAAGTGAATGCATCATACATTGCAGGTTGCATACATTGACATGAACAATCCCAGCATGCCATTGTAAAAGAAACAGTATATAAACATGGATTGATGAATAATGCTATAAAATTTGTGAATCCTGAACTCTCCATTCATTAACAAGCCTCCATAAAGCATGTAATATACAACAAGATACATAACCATTAAAAATCTAATGCAACTCAGGCCCACCAGCTTTTAAGGGACACAATAGTGTAGATTGGTGCATTTTTTTCATCCTCATAGACTAGATAAAGTGTGGATTAAGTGTAAATTGACCATGATAGCATGAGCTAAACGTGCACCCTTTGTTATACAAAATGGACCCATTTTACTGATTTCCTTGCCAACTGGCTTCATAGAGTTCCAAAATCTCCCAAACATGCAGCTTCCTTCAACATTCAAGACTACCTCCCAAATATCACATTTCAAGTGGTAGTGGGAACCGAGTCTATTGCCTTGGACATGTCTAGAGTAGCTAGACTTGCCAAGTCGGAAGTCAAATGCCCATGGAACCATATAGCCCGCTTGAGGAGATCAAGTCACAAGACGAGGCAAAAAAGACTCCCCCAAGCACCTAAGAGCCTCAAAGGGGGGAATGGCAGGTTGGGGGTTGCTATCCTAAGGAAGGAGAGCATGCTTAGCAGTCACCAGCCACTGTTTCCACCCACCAGTGGACACCAGCCATTTTGTAGACCAAGCCACTGTGTGTCCGTTTTGGCTCAGCAGGTGCATGAAAACTTTACATCCTCCTTCAAATCCTCAAAATGTGAAAATGTTCATTCTTTAGATGAAACTCATTCCATATAAGACATCAGCCCGCATGGGACCTCTATAAATGTTGGCGATCTGGAGATACTGGATCAAGACTGAGCAAGCTGAGATTGAGAGTGTCACGTTACTACGCAAGGAGCAATAGAAAAGAGTAAGTCACAGGAGTGTAAGCACAACACAATGGGTATATGGTACAATGAAGAATGTACCACTTTTTAGGTTTAGATAGTATATAAAGTGCAAGAGTGCAAGGGTGCATTCACACCCAAACACTAAAGAAAGGCACAGCAAGCCTTTATTCCCAACAACCTCCAACCTAAAGGCAACTTGCTTGAAGAAAGAGAGAAGAATCAGCTAAGTCTATGTATGTGCAAAACTGAAATACACATATACTATCCAATCCCCATCATCTGGCGACAATGAGCAAACCGCTCTGCTGCAAGACCCTTCGTGAGAAAGTCTGCAAGGTTATCATCTATATGTACCTTGACTATTTCAATGCTCTTATTGTCAAGTACATCCCTGATAAAATGATACTTCACCTGTATCTACTTTGTCTTTGCATAAAAGACAGGATTCCGTGCTAGTATGATAGCACTCTAACTGTCACAATGGAGGATAGGAACCTCTGTAATACCAAACTCTCTCACCAAACATGAAAGCCATAAAGCCTTGCATGCCTCAGTGGCAGCCACATACTCTACCTCTATAGTAGACAATGCAACACATTTTTGCAACCTGGATATCCAAGAGACTACTCCCCTATGAATGTGAACACATATCCTAAAGTAGACGTCCTGTAGTCAAGATCACTAGCATAGTTTGCATCTATGAAGCCAACAACGAATAACTTCTGCTTCCCAAAGCAGATACACAAATCCTTTGTGCCCTTAAGGCATCTCATGATACCCTTCACTGCTTCCCAATGCTTTTTGCTATAATATGCCATGTACGTGCTAACCACTCCCACCGCAAATGCAATGTCAGGACGTGTAGCAACCATAGCATACATCAAGCTACCAACGGTTGAAGCATAAGAAATCTTGGCCATCTTAGCCTTTCCATCATCATATGAAGGGCTGTCATCTACACTAAGTTTCATATATAGACACCAATGGCTTTTTCCCTCTCCATATTAAAACGCTACAAAACCTTAGTAACATACTCCTGCTGTGACTGATAGAGAAGACCCTTCGATCTATCCTTGAGTATGCACATGCCAAGAATATGATTGGCCTCACCAAGTTCCTTCATATCAAAGCTATTGTGTAAGCTTTGCTTCAAGGAGTCCAAGGCATGAACATCCCTATCCACAATCAGCATGTCATCCATATACAAAACCAATAGAATAAGACTGCCTTCTTGGTGTATAAGCAGTGATCAACTTGAAAACGTTGAAACCCTTGAGATTGCATAAATGTATCAAAATTATGATACCATTCTTGTGATGCCTGCTTCAGCCCATACAAACTCTTGTTGAGTTTACATACCATGTGCTCTTTCCCCTTTGCAACAAATCCTTCAAGCTATTGCATATAAATCTTCTCATGCAAATCCCCATGTAAAAAGGCAGTTTTTACATCCATCTGTATGAGTTCCATGTCTTCAGATGCAACCAAGCTCAAGATGGTCCGCAAAGTAGTCATTTTGACTACAGGAAAAAAGATTTCATCAAAATCGATTCCATGTTATTGTTTGTACCCTTTAGTAACTAAGCGTGCCTTATACTTTGGCAAAGAACCAAAAGTGACTTTCATTTTGTAAACCCATTTGCAAGATAGCACTTTTTGCCCTTTTGGCAAATGCACCAAATCCCAAGTGTCATTCTTCATGAGACATTCCATCTCTGACAGCATTGCTTTGTGTCATTTCTTACTATTCTTTCTGTCCATTGCTCTTGGAAGCATGACGGCTCACCACAATCTCTTAACATAACATAATCAGCCACATAGTTTACACCAAGAACGAACCTATTTGGTTATCTCTACGCTCTGGTCGACTTACGGACCCAATGTTCAAGATTTGTTGGCTATTCAACCTGTAAATCTACATTAACAGCTTGTTGTTCTGCACATTCAACGTGCTGTACAATTGGTTCTAGTTGTTCCAAAGGTAAATGTTATTGCTAAATTTGTGATACATCATGGGCAAGATCTTGTTGATCGTGTTCAACATCATTTTCTGCATTTTCACGAACATTTACAGCAGATATTTGCTACTGCCTAATGGGCATTATTTGCTCTCCTATTGGTACATCCTCCCAGAATACAACCTTTCTGACCTCCTCTGTCTTTTCAGGTTGTTTGCGCATGCAATCTTCTTGGAAGATAACATCATTGTTGCGTACTACTTTTCTTTTCTCGAGATCCCATAATCGATACCCCATCTCGCCTTAATCACCATATCCTAGGAAAATACATTTACAGGACTTTGGCTCAAGTTTGTTGTGTTCTTCCTTGCGAATGTCCACAAATGCCTCGCAGCCAAACACTCTCAAGTGAGCATACAAAGGTGGCTTGCCTAACCACGCTTTTTGAGGGACTCCCCCCCTCCAGAATACCTGTTTGGTGACTAATTAATCAAGTGTATAGCTGTCATAACAGTCTCTACCCAAAATCCATGGGATAAATCACCATGTGACAGCATTGTACGGACCTTGTCTTAAATGGTCTTGAGCATACGCTCTGCAACACCATTTTGGGATGGATTATGAGGCAAAGTTAATCCCTTTAAAGTCACAAAAATCCTAAAAGACTCTCAACATATATTCCCTACCATTGTAAGAGCAAAGGCATTTTAATGTCTTACTAGCCTGATTTTCAAGAAGAGTCAAGAATTTTTTAAACTTTTCCAAGGCCTCATCTTTGCGACGAATTGAATAAACCCATACTTTGCATCTGGCATCATCAACAAAGGTAATGAAATACTTATTCCCCTAGAGATAATCCTGGCATTTGACATACATCTAAATGTACCAACTCTAAGGGTGAAGACTTTAGAGAAATAGATTTTTTATGTGATGTTTGAGCATGTTTACCATAAATACAATGATGACATTGTTCAAAATCAGCATACCTCAAAGACAGCAAATAACCCAAGCGAGAAAGAACTTTCATTCTAGTTTGACTCATGTGTCCCAACTGGCTATGCCACAAAGAAACACTCTGCTGCTTGATTATGGCGACTACATGGTCACACACACTAGATACATGCAAAGGATACAAAGTATCACTTTTGGATCCCTTGGCAACAATGCGAGAGCCCTTACAAATTTTCCATTTGCTATCCCTAAAGGTGGTGTGATAGCCTTCATCATCTAGTTGCCCTATGCTTATCAAGCTCTTTTTGAGCTAAGATACATGTCTCACACTATGCAAAACAAACACGGAGCCGTGCTGAAATTCGAGTTTCACACTGTCAATGCCTGCAATTTTACATGCATAGTTATCCTCCAAGTGGACAACACCATGTACACTACCACTGTAGTCAGAAAACACTCATGATGTGGTGTGACATGAAAAGATGCACTTGAATCAAGTATCCAAGTGGGTATATCATCCTCAAAATCTGCAATTAATACACTTGTGACTCAAAGAAAAAGCAAAAAGTACATCACCGTCAATGTCATTCTCAGGAGTGACTACATTAACCTCTTCTATTTTCACATTGCTATTCTTTGCAGGTTGACTATCCTTTTTTTTAGCCTTGAATTCAATGTTTTTGTTTTTGCCTTTCTCTTTCTTCAATTGAAAACAGTCCCGTTTGTAGTGTCCTTTTTTGCCACAATGATGACACACATTTTTTCCACAAGACTTGCTGCGTGCTCTATTTTCAAAACTGCACTTTTGCTAAAATTTGCCTCTAACATGCAATACACTAGAAGACTTATTTGCTGAGTTATTTTACCTATTGAGTTCTTCCATCAGCAAAGAACTCTCCACATCAGAGTATAACAGCTAAGCATTCGAGTTACTCAAAGCTGTCCTGAAAGTATGCTAGCTTTCAGGAAAAGTGCATAGCAAAAAAGTAGCCTTGAACTCATCATCAAAATGGAAATCCAAAGCAATCAGCTGATTGAAAGTTGAGTTGAACTCCTTCAAATATACAAACATGGTTATACCTTCTTTCATGCGAAAGTCCATTAATTTTTTCAACTAATAGACCTTGCTAGCTGCACTTTTCTAAGCATACAATTCTTCAAGCCTCTGCAACATTGCATATGCTGAATTCAACTTCTCAATGTGAAAGAGTAAGTTGTCTGACATTGAGAGCTTGATGGTAGAGCGGGCAAGCTCATCCAAGTCATACCACTCGTCTCGTTCCATGTCTATGGGCTTTATTCCTTTTGTTTTGATGGGCTTTACATGTTCCTTCTGCACCAAGACATTGTAGCACTGTTTTTGCCATATTGCAAAATTATGTGCACCTTGAAGCTTCTTGACATGCAAAAGATTGCTACTGTCACTATTTCCAGCCATAATTTGCAGTACCAAATTAACTAAGCAATCACCAAAGACAAGCCTAAATGTTACACAAGTAACCATGGTACACTACAAGTACCAACATGCACTGAAAATCCCAAGATTGCAGAGATTTCAGATCTGCAAATAGATTTTCCGAAAAAGAAAAATTGTCTGTTGCTGCAATCCTCAAGCAATTACCGACACATTTAGGTACCAAGGCGCCAATCACATGTGAAATCCCCAAAATTTCACTGCAATTTCTGCTCCAAAGGCATTCCCAGGCACAAATTTGACAATTTTGATCAAAAGCCCCAAAATTTTAGAGGGTAATCTGTCCAGATTGCATCAACACATATACCCAAGTGCATATACCAAACATTTGTTGCACAAATCAAAAGCATTTTGCAAAAGCCCGAATTTTCTTAGGTTCAAAGTGCACAAATTTTAGTGAAATTGAAGAAATTCCACTAACATGTGAAAAACCCCAAAATTTCTCGATCAAATGTGCACCAAAGTGCAATTTCTGAGTCGGATTGTCTTGTCCTGTGGCGCTGAAGTCCCCAAATCGGAGAAAAGCCCCAATTTTCTTGGGCAAAATTGCACGTTGTGCCTTTGCATGTGAATGCCTAGCGAAAGAATGGCAAAATTTAAGTATATTTATTTATTTTTTTAAAAACAACACGACAAGTCTGTCCTAGCGCTGACCAGGGCCTGTGGGATCTGACACCTAGTATCACTCGATCCTCCCGCTGCCTGCCAATAGGCCTGTGACCTGTCGTGCCCGTCAAATACGACGCCTGCAACCTGTAGTGCCTATACCTGTCAGATCTGCCACCTATGACCTGGCAGTTTGTTGGAGCTGATCGCCTGCATCGAGCCGACTGCCTACCTAGTGCCTATCAATCCTGTTGTCTTCCGGACTTGCCCTGACTGTTGCAAGTCTGTGACAACGTGGAGCCTATCTCAACACGTCCGTCTTCTCAAGCCAATCTATCGCCTGTCACCTCAGGTCAGTAACCTCACGCCAGTCACCCGCTCTGATACCAGTTTGTTGGAGTTGTGGAGCTGCTGGATCGAGATTGAGTGAGCTGAGATTGAGAGTGTCAGGTTATTACACAGGAAGCAGTAGAAAAGAGTAAGTCACAGGAGTGTAAGCACGACACAATGGGTATATGGTACAATCACGAATGTACCACTTTTTAGGTTTAGATAGTATATAAAGTACAAGAGTGCAAGGGTCCGTTCACATCCGAACACTAAAGAAAGGCATAGTAAGCCTTTATTCCCAACAATAAATTTAGAGATTCCTAGGCACACAGTCTTTCTCTCCACTCTAAGAGGATTCCTTCAGATCCTCGAAACGTGAAAACATTCATTCTTTAGATGAAACTTGTTCCATATAAGACATCAGGACGCATGGGACCTCTGAATTTGGAGATTCCTAGACAACCTGTCTTCTCCCCACTTGAGAGGACAGTGGAAGGGGCCAATCTTGTCTATGCTAGAGCATGTACGGTATGGATTCTGACTAACACTTCTCAGGCCACTACTCCAGGTAGCTAAAGAAAGTCAGGGTGGCATCAACCTTATTGAAAGGCAGAAAAGCATCAGGAGCATGTGGTTGATACTGGAGTTCAGGCCACTGAGCATTCTGGACTGCAGGAGTCTACATATTTATCTAAAAATGAGACATAGTTACTGCATCTCAGAGATGACTGCTTTTTCCAGTACCTATGATTAACCATAGTGTGTATTCACAATAGTTTAATGCCATTACTAGAACTCTGGTAAGTACAGAATATGTAATGACTTTTTCTTTACAGCTACCAAATTTCTGAACACTTCAAAAACAAACACAGTCCAGCTGCCAGAGGACTCGAGAAAAAGAACCAACCAACACATCGTCTCCAACAAATAACTCAATTGTATACACTCCAGAGAGATAGTTGAGCTTTTCAACAAGTCCAAGGAGGTCCTGCAAAAGACAACGAGATTAAGACATGTCTTTCTACAAACACCACAAACAATAAAACTATAAGAGACTGACCAATATTGATTTCTTATTTAAGTTACAAGCACCTTAGGATAGTCAAGTCACTTACCAGTTCCAACTCCAAGTGTTTCTTACTTCGTTTAACTAAAAATAGATGCTGTGACTGGCTCTCATGTGTCAACTTCAGAAACACCTGAGCCACAATGGGGTGGAAAGTACAAATTACGTGAATATACACGCTGTTCCACGATCAGACATGATGCCCATGGTGTTGTGGTTGGAAAATCCATATTAGCAAGCATCACTTACCTGATGTGGAGTAAATTGTTTGTTTAGGGGAGAAAAAACATCCAAGGAGATATACAACTTCTGAAGATGATTGGCAAAAAGTGAAACCAGCTCTTTTGTAGATGGGTTCCATCTGTCATAACACCATAATAAAGCTAAAAATTTCACCAAAATGTAGCATTGACTTCATTATGTTGTCATGTGTAAGAAATCAGTCATACTTCTTGGAGATCTCTGTACTCCCTGTGTCACTGTCAAGCACCCCAACTTCAATATTCGAGATAGTTGCAACACCTGTCACCATGATTTGTGCAGTGTGTGGAAGTACGAAGAAATCTTTTTCCTCATTATGGGACTTCACCTGCAAAGAGGACTAACTAAATAATCATTACACTGAAAGACCACTCTAAAATTTTCTGCATATCCATATGTTGAAATAGAAAGAAGATAAAGAGCAACACTCCACCTCAAATGCAAGCTCGTATTTACCCAGGTCTGTTTGATTCTCCAACAAAGCTAGCCTGTGGCTAATGTTATCAGCATCGGAGTCCAACACCTGTTACAACATCAACCAAAACCATGGCATTGCCTTCTGCTAAGCCTTGATTACCTAGCCATACACTCATCTTTGTTTGTACTAATTTTAACTTACAAGCCAGCTACCCAAGGGAATTGATCAAATAAGAATGTCAGAGTAATTAATGGGTGTTCCAAAGGGTAGCCAGTCAAAGCAGAACACAGAAACAGATCAATCCTGGAGATCCTTTTAACAGACACATGGAGTATTAAATGAGATCAGACAAGGAAGCAACTAGCTTCTTATGCAGAAATTCTCAGACATGAATGGTAGATTTGTTTTGCTTGAAAAAACACTAACATAGAAATCAACTTGTGAGGAAACAGTGACATAGAGATCGACAATGATGTATGTATGGCTTGTCAGAAAAATATTATCTTTCAGGAAAGTAAGAATGTTTTTTTGATCTACAGACATGAAGAATGTTACATTCTTGGATGTGCTGGCTGGACACCCTCCCGCATCGGCCACTGATTACTGACCATCACTCCATGTGTAAGTGCCCTAAAAGTTGGGATAGTTAAGGGTCTTGTAGTGCCAACATGCCCTAGGCTAAGGCAGTTAAGTTCTATAGATAGGACTTTCAACTCATTTGAGTGCCATCTCTCATGTGATTCCTCTTGGACTCTAGACCCTAGGTGGCTCCATCAACACACCTAGGATGGTATGGGATGTCAAGTCTTTCTGATGGGAGCTTAGCCCAAAATGCTGCTGGTCCCATGCATGGTGGTGAGCCCATTTGGCTCTACGGTTAGAAGGTAACTATGACTTCCATCTCTTTATGTTTCTTTCTATGCTTGGCTTATGCCATGTCATATGTGCAGGCTGGAGATCTATAAATAAAGGGGGCATTTCATTAGTATCAGAGAAGCAACCTGCTCTTTACCACGTGACATGGCAACATGCACATGCCAGGAAACCACTAGAACCTCATGGGATTGTGATGGTCCAAGCTGGACAGGCCTAATCCACTCCCAAATAGGGTGGTATAGAACATTGCTAGCAGGAGAGCTAGACATGGGGAGCATGTGCAAGCAGGTGGTGAATAGGATTTTAAAAATTTTCAACCCCTTGGCCAGGCAGCTATATAGAGAATCCAAAAATTAGCTAGTGGATACATCAATAAAACCTCCAAAAACCATTTGACAACTGCACCTTTCATGCCTTCTCGTGTATCGAGGTTATGCTAGTTGCATTTTAAAAGGTATTCCATTTACTTTATGTTATCTCCACCCATTTTCCGCACATGGTGCACGTGAAGGTAGCCCAAGGCATTCACACTCTAGGCCAAACCTTTACAAGGCATGGTAGACACATAGTTGCCAAGAAACATGTTTGATGGTTAGGAAACTTCTGAAACATTTGCCCGCTTCCTAAATGTATGAAATGTCAGAATTCAATTTTCTGCAAATAGTGACTAGGGTGTCGATCAAAAGTAATCACAGCTGGTCAAAAAAACATAGTTTGTGAGTTCTTTTAGAGTGCGCTAGCAATGAAAAACAGGCTAACGGTATTTGGTATTGAGCCTACAAATGAAGAGATGGATGTGGATCAAGACATTGATGTATGATACCATTCTTGTGGTGCCTGTTTCAACCTATACAAACTCTTGTTGAGTTTACATACCGTGTGTTCTTTTCCCTTTGCAACAGAACCCTCATGCTGATGCATATAGATCTCCTCATGCAGATCACCATGTAAGACAGCTGTCTCATCCATCTGTATGAGTTCCATATCTTCAAATTCAACCAAACCCAAAATGGTTCGCAAAGTAGTCATTTTGACTACAGGAGAAAAGATTTCATCAAAATCAATTCCATGTTCTTGCTTGGACCCTTTAGCAACTACTCGTGCCTTATACTTTGGCAAAGAACCAAATGTGACTTTCATTTTGTAAACCCATTTGCATGGTAGCAATTTCTGCTCTTTAGGCAAATGCACCAAATCCCAAGTGCCATTTTTCATTAGACATTCCCTCCTTGATAGACCATTTCTTGCTGTCTTTTCTGTCCATTATTTCTTGGAAGCACGACGACTCACCAAAATCTGTCAACATCACATAATCAGCCACATAATTGACACCAGGAACAAACCTATTTGGCTATTTTGCACTCTAGTCGACTTATGGACCCAATGATCAAGATTTGTTGGCTACTCAACCTGCAAATCTGCATTAACAGCTTGCTTTTCTATAGGTTTAGCATGCTATACAGCTAGTTCTGGTTGTTTCAAAGGCATCTGTTCTTGCTGAATTTGTGGTACATCATGGGCAATATCTTGCTCAACATTTTCAGTGTTATTTCCTACATTCTCAAGGACATTTACATCAGCTATTTGCTACTGTGTAGCGGGCATTCTTTACTGTCCTATCAGTACATCCTTCCGAAATACAACCCTTCTAACCTCCATTGTCTTTTCAGACTATTTGTGCATGCGATCTTCCCGGAAGATAACATCATTGTTGCGTACTACTTCCCTTTTCTCAAGATCCCATAATCGATACCCCATTTCACCCTCGTCACCATATCCTAAGAAAATACATTTGCAGGACTTTGGCTCAAGTTTGCTGTGTTCTTCCTTGCAAATGTCCACAAATGCCTCGCAGCCAAACACTCTCAAGTGCATATACAAAGGTGTCTTACCTGACCACACTTCTTGAGAGACTCCCCCCTACCCCAAAGACTTGTTTAGTGACCAATTAATCAAGTGTATAACTATCATAACAACCTCTGCCCAAACTCCATGAGGTAGAGGAACATGTGACAGCATTGTACGATGTCGCACAAAATACGCACAGGAGTTCGCGAAAGTCGCTCTTCACAGGGATGCTTTGTGGGAGCAAAGAATGATGAAGAGTACTCAATGCAAAATAATTATCCAGAAGAAGAAGTTTAGATACAAGGCGAATAAGAAAACATACTCATTGATTCAAGATACATGTTCAAAAGACTCTGGGTCAAGGGGAGTTAAAGGTTATGATCAAAAGACATATGAAGAGCTCGAGATGGAACTTGCGAAGACAAATTGTTTACTAATATGAAGCCGCTCATCAGAATGATTTCCTCCTCTTTCCTAAGAATTCACTCTCAACTTCTGCTGTCAACAAGAGAAAGGTAGTAAAGACGATCTGGCCATTGCAGAGAAATTTACCATGTCTCTTTAAAGCAAGCAAAGGATCACTTGCCAATCAGAAGACAAGGTTGTAATCTCGATCTTAGAGAGAAGAGAAGAAGGTGAAATGTGAGAACATGATGGAGAGATCTTCTAGGAGGGCGAGGCGCTCAAAGCTCAAACTCAAGAGTTACTCCCATGTGAAACTTGATGACGAGATCTTCAAGGAGCTCAAAGCTCAACTCAAAAGCCACTCTCATAGAATTTGATGGCGAGAACTTTGAAGAGGACGAGGAGCTCAAAGCTCGAACTCAAAAGCCACTCTCCTAGACCTTGATGCGAGATCTTTAAGGAAGGTCCTTTACTCTTCACTCTCTCTCCTTATATAGATTTTTTCACCACTCGTTGTATATGCTTTTTGAAAAGCTTAAGAATCTTTTCTAACGCTTGATGTTTTTAATAAAGCTTAAAGCCTTTAATCAAACCAAATTGGAAAGCTTTTAAGGCCATACAACTTTTGTTAAGCTTTTTGTTTTTTCTATGTTTATATCTAACGCCACCATCAGCGGCCGCTATATGTGCCATATTGCGTGTGTTGAGCTGGCCGTTATCTCTTCGTCAACAAACTGCCATTACTGCACATTGCGTAAGCCAAGAACACCACCATGTTGAATTGTTTTCAAAACACCAACCGTCATCATTATCAACCTGTCGTATCGTGCTGCCTCTTAATCAACGGTTGTCATTAATACTTCAAAACATTTCGACAACTGTCTTAACCACTAACAGCCGCCATTCTTGATCTAAAACTGCCGCCATCTGTACTAGCAATCTACGTCAGTCAATGAACTGCCTTGAAACGCAGGCTTCTTTTGTTTTTTGTTCGTCGCTCGCCCTCCATGCTCGAGGATATCTGGGCAGTGGAAATAGTAATAGAAGTATTCCAATCACTGGGATGGAAGACTCGTTGTGGAAGAATGAATACCCCTTTCATCATCATCAGTCTATAATTCACTTACAGCTTGCCTCTAGTTATGGTTGCCTCCCACAGACAACAACTAGAAGTTCCGCCTCTTGTAATTAACAATCAAGATGCAAAACCAGCGACCTACACTATAATCAAGGCATGCTCTAGAATGACTATGTGTCGCCTCCGTTGTTGATGATAGCAAGGTAAACAAGCAATGCACTCCAATGATGATCACAACTCTGCATTATGATCCCCCATCAACAATCAATCGAGCACATTATAGCAGATAATCATGGCCACCACACTTCTCCTTCAATAAAGAATAACTACATCTCAATGCTACATGGAGGCTCATCTCACCATCATGCTTCAATACCTTACCATAATGACAACACCACTGGCCTACTGCAAGAGCACCGACACCCAACTACACATCAGACGCCAAAGTCCCCCACAAGTAGCCTTCCCCTAATAACCTTTATCAACCTCCCTTTTTCCACAAGTAAATGATGAATCAAAACTTAGATGATGATTTCTCTCTCTTTCTTTTTTCTCTTTGTGTTTCATAAATTAATGCTTCCGATGAATGCCAACAATTTCTGCTCTACTTGTCCAAAAGATAAGGCAAAGGTCTTCTCTTGCATCCATGCTGGAAAAGTGAATTGTTTTAATTCCATTGAGATCAACCTGCTAAAGCAACTATTGAAATGGTAACCTGTAAACTTGAAGTCAAAACTCAAAGTCATCTTCATGCACTTATCCATCCATTCTCTTCTTGGACAAAATATGTTAGCTTCATCAAGGAGACATAGATGCAATTTGAAGAACCATTCTCGACTTGTGTCGTCATTGCAACTCATAGCAATCCAAGTAAAGCATTGTAGAATATCTCTTCTCATCTCAAGGCAAGTGCTTTAAACATTATAAATAGCATCCATATCTCATACGAGAATTGCCATCACATTGGATTAAGCCATCCCTTGTATATTCCCACTTATTCATAATTCTCCATATGCCTTTTTCCATAAACTTCATCATGGAGTACACACCCTTGGAGTCTTCAAAACATACACTCTTCATAAGAACCTATTTTTCATGTAATGTGCCCTAGCAAAAATATGCTTTGGAATAGAACTTTGTGCTTATGCACACATGATTCGAGATCAAATGCAATGTCAAATCCATGATATGCAATCAATCAAACAATGTCCGCACAAAAATTATGAATGCACTTAAGACAATGGCCTAGCCTAACTACTTGTGCTCATGCATCATGCAAAAATGCAAACAAAAAGACACACACAATGGAAAATAAATTCCTAACGACACTGACTAATGAGATCAAATTCCTAGCGAAAAACTGCGCCCTCAAGTTTACAGTGGCGGATGCGCAGTATCACGACAATGGACTCTGTCTTGAATGGTCCTATTCATACGCTCTACAAAACCATTTTGGGGTGGATTGTGAAGGGTGGTGAGCTTCCTTTTAATCTGTTTGCTGTCACAAAAGTCCTAAAAGGCTTTAGAGACACAATCCCCAACATTGTCAAAGCAAAGACACTTTAATATCTTGCTGGTCTGATTTTCAGCAAGTCCCAGGAATTTTTTAAATTTATCCAAGGCCTCATCTTTACAACGGATTGAATAAACCCATACTTTGCATGTTGCATTATCAACAAAAGTAATAAAATACTTCTTTTCCCCTAGAGATAACCCTGCCATGTGGCATAAATCTGAGTGTACCAACTCTAAGGGTGAAGAGAGAGAGAGATTTTTTATGTGACATTTGATCATGCTTACCATAAATACAATGATCACATTATTCAAAATCAACACACCTCAAAGACGACAAATAACCCAAATGAGAAAGCACTTTCATTCTAGCTTGACTCATGTGTCCCAACTGGCTATGCCACAAAGAAACACTTCGCTACTCGGTTATAGCGACTACATCGTCACCCACACTAGATACATGCAAAAGACACAAAGTATCTCTTTTGGAGCCCTTGGCAACAATGCAAGAGCCCTTACAAATTTTCCATTTGCTATTCCCAAAGGTGGTGTGATAGCCTTCATCACCTAGTTGCCCTGTCCTTATCAAGATCTTTTTGAGCTGAGGTACATGCCTCACATTATGCAAAACCATAGTTGTCAGGTACGAAAAGTACGGTACGATAAAATACCGTACTAAATGGTACCTTAAGATTTTATAAGGTACGGTACGATATTAGTACGAAAAAAAATTTAACTTCATTATTTTGAACTATAGATGATAGAGCAGATGTTTAAAGTCTAAATAGCAATGCTATTGGAGTATATAAGATGAATACTTAAGGGTAACACGTCAAAACCTCTATGGCATATGCTGCATGCGCAACATGCGCTACAACTTATAAGTACATACATAGAAGTGGATACATCATACATGAATGATCATACAAATAAGTATGTATGCTTGAGAGAGAGAGAGAGAGAGAGAGAGAGATGAAATGACATGAGATGCTTTATTAGCATCTACAAGAGGCCAAAATGACATGTGAGACCAACAGTTACCAAACAAACCGCCAAAGGTTTTATGAACTTTGTTATGGTTTTGTTTTACATTGCTAAGGCTAAAGTAGCTACCGATGGTACATCAATGATGGGACATCAATTAGAAATGATGGGACATATTGTGAAAAATGATGGGATATCAATTAGAAACGTTTGGAACTGCTTGAATACCTTATGTATGGCCTTTGACACTAGGATAAATCATAACAAAACATGTATGAGGAGTATGTATGGCATTTGACTCTAGGATAAATCATAACAAAACATGTATGAGGAGTCTAATCAAGCTTCCACCCCCTTTTTTGGTTGATCGATCAAGGCTACAAAATCACCACCACCACCACAACAACAACAGTCAACAACCCAAACCACCAACAACAACAACCACCCAAAAAAAAAATTTGCTTGTTTTTTTGTACGAATTCGTACGGTACGGTATGGTACGGTACGGTACGAACCGTATAGTACAAACCAATTCATACTACGTACGAGTGCAACTATGTGCAAAACAAACACTGAGCCATGCTGAAATTTGAGTTTCACACTGCCAACGCCTGCAATTTCACATGCATAGTCATCCCCCAAGTGAACAACACCACGTACACCACCATTGTAGTCAGAAAACCACTCGTGATGTGGTGTGACATGAAAAGACAAACTTTAATCAAGTATCCAAGTGGACATATCATCCTTAAAATTTGCAATCAATGCATGTGCACTCAAAGAAGCAGCAAAAAGTACATCACCATCAGTGTCATTCTCAAGAGTGACTACATTTACCTTCTCTATCTTCACACTGCTCTTCTTTGCAAGCTGGCTGTCCTTTTTCTAAGCCTTGTTGTCTTCAGTGTTTTTGTTTTCGTCTCACTTTCTTCAATTGAAAACAGTCCCATTTGTAGTGCACTTTCTTGCCACAGTGATGATGACGCTCCACATTTTTGCCACGAGACTTGTTGTGTGCTTTATTTTCAGAATTGCCCTTTTGCTGAAATCTACCCCTAGTGTGCAATGCATTAGAAGACTTCTTTGCTGAATTATTTTGCATGTTGAGTTCTTCCATGAACAAAGAACTCTCCACATCAAAATATAGCAACTGAGCATTTGAGATACTCAAAGGCTAAAGCTATCCTGAAAGTATCCCAACTTTCAGGCAAAGTGGATAGCAAGAAAGTAGCCTTGAACTCATCATCGGTATGGAAATCCAAAGCAATCAGCTGACTGAAAATTGAGTTGAACTCATTCAAATGTACAGACATGGCTGTACCTTTCTTCACGCGAAAGTCCATCAACTTTTTCAGCCAATAAACCTTGTTGCAGCACTTTTCTAAGCATACAATTCTTCAAGTCTTTGCCACATTGCATATGCTAAGATTAGCTTCTCAAGGCTAAAGAGCAAGTTGTCTGACACAAAGAGCTCAATGGTAGTGCATGCAAGCTCATCCAAATCATCCCACTCTTCTTGTTCCATACTTGCTGGTTTTATTCCCTTTGCTTTGATGGGCTTCACCTATTCCTTCTGCACCAAGATACTGTAGAACTATTTTTGCCATATTGCAAAATTATTGCACCGTCAAGCTTATTGATGTGCAAAAGATTGCTGTTGTCACTGTTTCCAGCCATGATTTGCAGCACAAAATTGACTCAAAAGTCAACAAATGCAAGCCCAAATGTCACACAAATGACCACGGTACACTGTAAGTACCAACCAGCAATGAAAGTCAAGAATTTTCAGTTCAGGAATTTCAGATCTGCAAATTGATTTCCAAAATTAGAGAATGTCTACTACTGCGCTCAACAAGAAATTTCAGGAATTTCAGACCTGCAAATTGATTTCCAAAATTAGAGAACGTCTACTACTGCACTCCACAAGTAATTCCAGCCACATTTAGAGGCCAATGCACCAATTGCATGTGAAATCCCCAAAATCTGACTGCAATTTCTGCTCTGAAAGCATTTTCGGGCACACATTTGACAATTTCAATCAAAAGTCCCAAATTTTCAAAAGGAAATCCATCCAGATTGCATCAATACATGTACCCAAGTGCATATACACAGTAATTCTTGAACAAATTTTCTCTAGTCTGGTGTGCACAAATTTCTCTAGTCTGGTGTGCACAAATTTTAGTGACACTGAAAAATTTTCACTAAATTGTGAAAAGCCCCAAAATTTCTTGGGCAAATGTGCACCAATTTTGCAATTTTTAAGTTAGATTGTTATGTTTTGCATCAAAATCCCCAAATCTAGGAAAAGCCCCAATTTTCCAGGTCAAATTTACACACTATGCTCGAGCATCTAAACGCTCGACAATGAGAGAAGGAAAAATTGCAAGAAATAATTTTTAAAAATGACAAAGACTACCTATCAGCTCAATGCCATGATGGCATTGACCTGTTGCGTCCCTTGTGACTTGTCGCCCATCGCATGCGTGCGCCTGACTGCACCCCATCTATGGCCCGTCGTGAGTGCCTGACTGCGCCACTTTCCTAGTTACGTGTCACACGCCTGATCCTGCGTTGACCTGCTCCGTTACCTATGACTAGAATGCATTGTGTGTTGACCACTGATCTTGCACCGCCTATTGCCTACTCCACCAACTGTCCGCTGGCCTGTGGCGTCTTTAGCAACTGACCAACTATCGAGCTGCCTCTTGCCTACTCTAATACCAGTTTGAAGACAAGTGTGCGCAAGGATCGAGACAAAGTGCAGCTGAGATATGCACAATGAGAGAGGAAGTGAGTGCAGAGTTCAAAGTAGAGAGTGAGAAAGAGTGTGAGAGCACGACACTCAATGTGTGGGTACAATGACGAAGTGTACCACTTTAGGTTTTTAATAATATATATAAAGTACATGTGTAAGGGTGTTTGCACACCCAAACACCGTAAAAGGCACGGTGAGCCTTTATTCCCAACATTGCAACTATCGCCTAGTACCCTGGAGCTATTGCCTACTACCTAAGTGTTGTGTTTGATGCTAATGTCACCATTTGGTATTGTTGCCAACAATTTGGGGTTGTCGCCCTAATCTTCTCTCTCGTCAATGGACTACATTTACAATTTCTAGCTACCACCCTAATCTTCTCTCTCCTCCACAAGCTAGTTTGCACCTAACAATTGTCGCTCAGTTTTTCTCTCTCCTCAAGTACTTGCGTTTTTAGTCTTTCTCTCTCCTGCATTGTCCTTTGCATCAAATCTAGCCTTCCTTGGCTATGTTTGCTAGTGTTCGACATACGGAGGTTGCCTTTGCTACAATTCGGGATCTTTTCGGAATACAACACAGTCTACAGCTCATAACCTCTGCCTTAATCCTAGAGATACAAGAGTTCAAGATTCAGTATTTACTACATAGTGTGTTTGTTGCATGAGCACTATATATATTCATTATTCATTCACTTTATTATTCATTGCATTCACTCTCTCTGAGTTACCCTAACTATGTTCTATGTTTAAAAGCATGTGCTTTGTCATACAATTGGTTTTATGTTTTTGCGCTCATAGCATTTCTTCACAACACTACCATCCATGGCATGCAAGGCTTCTATCATTCTTATAAATCTCATGATTCAGCATTAAAAGATTTTTATTTGTTCAAGAAGAAATGTACAAAGAGCATCTCAAAAATTGGCTACATAAGAATTAATGTGGTCGAGATAGAAGAAACAAGTCACACATCGATCTCCTCTTTTTTCTTAGTGGCACAATTGGTTGTCATTTTGAGATAGTTCATTTGAGCGCCCATGGAACCCTCCGGTGAGATTCTCTTTGCCACCACTTGTGAGCCAACCAATGTCTACAAGACATCATTCTGCCTAGGGTGTTTTTGGGGCCTTTTAAGCTAGTTGGCCCATGAACCCATGGCTCAAGCATCCACTCTCTTTCTCATTAGGGTTCTCATATGGTAGTTATTAGGGTTTCACATTGATACCCTTGTATGTCATGATCAAAATGAGTCTTGCAGTTCTCATATTCTAGAATAGTCAATGCCAACTAATCAAGGTTCTTCAAGTTGAGTCAAGAATTTCATTAGCAATGTTAGAGCAACATGGTTCATGTCAAACTTCAAATATCTAATGCTCTGCATGTTACTAGTATTCTTAGGTCCCTCCAAGTACACCGATGCCACTCCACTAGTAATGCAATTTCATTCCTTGACTAATTTAAGAATCTAGGAGTATCTTTCAAAATGTTGGTGCTTTTACTAATATACGAAGGCACACCACTATCAAAACAGTAGAACTTATTCAGATGGACACAAGAAGCCAGGATCAGCATCCATTCACAAAAGGAAAGCATTGCTTCCTTATTATACAATTCTCATCCATGTTCACAACAAAGAGTAGAGGTAAAAAATCGTAAAAAACCAAGCACTTTGAAGTTCTTATAACAATTCACCCACATATACAACAAACTGTAAAAGTAAAAATCCCACAACAACAGGGACTCAGAACTAAATCTATGAACAGTCTAGACTCCATATAAAAATAACAACATACCTTGTTGGTCAATACTGGTGTCTTCTTTGACTCCAACCGAGCAGCCTTCAATAAAGTAACTTTTGTTGGGACAGGTGATCCAAGTACTGTGGTAACAAAAACCTGAAATATAAGAACATGTCAGATAGTTTATATCATGTCAATCAAAGATAGTCCTCAAAGCTTCCACCAAGACAGCAAAAAGTGGTAACTTTCAGAGTGACATGGCAACAAATGTCATAGAAATCAAATTATAGACTTGGATACAATTTCCTTCCTACAAATGCAAGCACGTGACATCAAGAACTTCAAACATAGAAACTAGCCAAACGTTATCAAGGATGCAACTAAAAGTTGTCTTCACATTAACCTACAACCAGCCTGCCACACACATAGACATGAAAAATTCATGAGCGTTAAAAAATGGTCTATTGGGAATCATACTAGCCTCAACTAATAGCAAGTTAGCAGCATAAGGACCTCTTCTAAGGTCGTGAGAAAGTGGAGGCCAGATGGGTGAAACTAAGGGGTGGTTTTTGAGAAAGATGCACAAAGATATGTGCTTATTTTTCTTTTTAATTTAAGGTTAAGTGATTCTTAACCTCTTCTTATCCAACAATCAAAGAAAATCCAAAGGGACCTTGAGAATTTATTGGACAACACTAACAAGACATACTAAATCCCCAATCTCTTCTCATAAATATCACAAAGAAGATTAGAGTGGAGATCGTCTCTACTTCTATAGAACATGAAATACCTTCACAATATGGATTTTTATTACTAATGATGGGTCATGCTTGGGATGTGATAGCAATGGGGTTAACTTGCTGCCTCAAAAATTTTCAAGAATCTATAAGAGAAGAAAGAGACTAGCAATAAATTATTACCTATGCACGTACCACAAGACTACAAACAAAGAGTGAGGAATTTGTGAAACAATTCTCTTTTTCGGAAATTCAAAATGCCGATATAAGGAAGTGTTCTCGTAGGTTTGTGTATAGTTGTATAATGATCTCATTATGGTGTTGTTTTGGTATATTTTACCTCTCCACAACCACATTCTATTTTAACATATCAAAGACCTCCAACTTTTAGAAAACAATTTTATACTTGATTTTTAGGTATAAAAATACATGGTCAAAGCATTGGAAGGTACATTGTTATAAGAAGAATGTGGAACTTTCGTAACTTTGGATGATTCTTATTTGTGTGGAGTTGAGAACAAGGATTTAACATGAAGTGTACAAAAACATGATGAATTGGCTATAGACACCAATCCAAATAAAGGTCATGATGGATTATGAAAGGTTACTATTAATTGTTGGATTTGTTTGAAAATAGAAGTTACAAACATGTGTAACAATAAAGAGGCCAAAGGAGGTTATTCATAGAATGATTTTTCTAGGTATTGGCACCATCAAACGAATGTAAGGACAATAAATCCATTGAGATTTCTCTGCATGGTCATTACCATTGCTACCATTAATGCCTCTAACTGTCAAAGCATGAGAGATACATGAAGCATCTACATTCTTTTTGTTGACCTCTTCATTCAACAATGCACCCTCTATATCCTACAATTTCAGCTCATCAAGAGGTATATTTGCATACATAGCAGTACAGAATGTGTCCCATGACTTGGGCAATGTAACCAATAATAACAAGGGAGGAAGATTGTCCTTAAGTTCAATCCCTTGCAAAGACAAGAGGTTGAAAATAGAATGAAACTCATTTAAGTGGATAGACATGGAAGTCCCCTCCTTCATATATGTAGTAGTTTTGGAGATGTTGGTTTTGTAGGTAGTTGGCTTGGATCTCTACACTTTGCATTTGCCTATATACGAGGCTTACACTCATGAATAAACAAGCATTCTAGTTCTTTCGACTTTGCTATCTCCCTCTTCATTCTCCACACACGGTAACCGCGCAACGTTTCACCTCCGAAACATTTCAAAGTGAAACACCAAGTGAAATAGTTGAATAATATATATATAAGATGGTTTTCTTTATAAATAATCGGTCGCAACTTACATATTTATACGAGGCGAATCCTTCCATGTCAACAAATGATGTCTATCCTATATGCAACGTGTCTCTAAAAACTCTCAAAAGAGCAAGAAAATTTGGTTTTTTTTCCAATTTAAAAATGTGGTTTCAGTCAGCTGTTTCACTCAGGGTGTTTCACGTTTCCCTCAAATGTTTCAAGTGTTTCGCATTTCAATGTCAACAAAGTGCATTTTGTGGTTACCATGCTCACAAGATTTGTCCATTTTGGTTTATAGATAATCATCATCTATGCTTGGTCTCTCACTTGGAAGATTAATCACTCTAAAGCTGTAAGTTTGGAAGATCTACATCAACATGAAGACTTTCACCATTACATTGGTTGGCATGTTCCAAAAGTTTTATTGGAATCTCACTACAAGAAGAAACTCCATAAAATTCTTACTAATGAACACAATCATTATTACATCCTTTGACATCCAAATGGATGCTAGTAGCATTGGTCACAATGGTCATAAAGTATCCCTAGTGTGAACACTCATCTAGATGTTCCAAGGATGTAATAATCACTCGACTTTGCTTGGACTTATATGGAGGAATCTCAACCTCAACAACTGCTCAAGGAGATTAAAGAAGACTCAATACAAGATACCAACCAGCAGGCAAAGAAATTATTGCAATTATTAATCTTGATATTGAATGGACCTTATGAAACACTCCTAGTAGCCAAAAAATCTCCCCCAATTCGTAATGAATGGCCCAAAGCACCCATGTAATAATCGCTACATTACACATCCAAATAAATCCAATCTAGGACAAATAAGGCACGCGTGGAGTAATAGTCTAGTGGCACATAGCCATTGATTGTTTATGATTAGTAGATTCATGATTCTGTCAAAAGTGGTGCAACAATGGAAGCATAAACAAGTGCTAAAATAAACTGCGGAACACAAGATAGAAGAGAAAGAAAACAGAAGAACACTACAATAGAAGAAAACTCAAAGATGTGCTTAGGAAATGAAATCCGCATACCAAACACAAGAATGACACGTACAACAATGAGTCTCTGGCTCCTAGGCCCTATCACCGGCTCCCTCTCTCCACAAAATCTGTAGATAACGATGTGTCTAAATGAGAAGGGAGCCATGTATATAAAGAAGAAAATAATGTCAAAATAGGGGCAGGTCAGCCAGCATTTAATGCTAGTCGGCTAGCATAAATGCCCCAAATAAGCATCATAATAACTATAATAAAATGCCTAAATAACCTAGCCATGCCCGCATAGGTCAGACTCACACATGAGTTGTTTGGACTACTAACACCCTCTCTCATATCATGGGTGATCTAATACAATACAATGATACAATGATAAAGGCTAATGGTAGTCCATACAACAAAAAACCACCAAAGTAGAACCATGGATACCCAAGCAACAGATGATCAAGCCACCACCAAGGTGCCTCGAAGAGAACCTGATATCGATGTCAATTGTACCAACTCCTAAAAATAGAGAAGAGTCGTAGCAGATCTCTATGTCCATTAACAATGTCTCGCAGTAGCATACAAGACCATCCTGTCAAAAATGCCATTGAACATATGTGCCCATGGATTCTCTGCCTTTGGCCAAGATCACCAAAGTGTCCCCTCATGTGAGCTTGAACAAGGAGCCAATCCTGCTCTTTGTCAAATAACCACCTCATCATGAATCCCGATGTCAATCCCAACTCCAAGATTTGAACATGCTAGACCTTGGTCAATGCGTCAAGGACACGTCTCTCTAGAACCCATGCACCTATATACATGTATAGATGAGGCTCAATTGTCCCATCTCACACTCTCTCTTTGGCACTAGAGTGTCGTGAGGAATGACCACATCATCTGGACTAGAAAGCAACAAAGAAAGGGGCAATCAAGCTCTTTGCTCGATCTGAAAAAGTGGACCCCTTGCGTGCCTTGGACTTTTCCTTAGCTGAAGGATCAGAATAGGAATTTGAGAAAGAGAATGACTCATTGGAGGAGTCTGCATCCCGCTTCGTCTTCATCTCCTTTTTTCGAGAGGCTACTAACTCCTTGCAGTCCTTTCACAAGTGGCCCTTCTTACCACAATCCTAATGCATTTGCCAACAATTACTCTCACCAATCTTGGGCTTTCTCATGACCAAATTGTCCCAATCACCACTCTAAAATGCTGAATAAATCCATAAAAGTGATTGCATATTCACGAAACATTGTATGCATGTCCAAATACTAATGTGCACTCACATGCATTGATCACTGCAGTATGAATCAGCTATGACCAGTTGAATCCCCAAAAGACGTACACAAAGCAAAGGAAATCCAAGAGCGCAATTGACCATCACTATAGTGCATTAGTGTTTGCAAAGGGCAATTGGATTCTCGCGTGTGGAAAAGGAAAAGCTTTGAAAGAAAAGGCAAAGAGAGCTTGTTCCCTAATGGAGGTGACAAAAATACCCTGCAGGCACGACACTCATGTGCTAGACAACTGAGCTCTTGTGATATCATCAAATGGTTAGATTCACAAAAACAAGCTACCATTAGTCTAGGAGTCTAATGATTACCATTTTGATGATTGTACATTTGTGGTACATACAACAACAATAGTGTTGCTTGCTTGCTTAGTCACATGGCCATCTAGTATGCCACATTGGATCTTAATTGCATGCAATTGGAATCGTTTGCAATCTTTCAAGAGGGGGACATATCGTCAAAATGAGTAATGTGAAAAAACTTTCAATAATTCAATTAGCATAAGGTCTAATTCTGGTACCCCTAGCTCTAGGCATGGTGACAATTGCACAAGCAATGGACGATATGGCACTAGAAGTGAACGATGCGGCGTTGGGCTTACAGTAGATAAGTATAGGCTCTATGGCACAAGGGCAAGCCAAAGGGTCAAGGTTTAACACAAAACTTCCATTGAATTGAAAGTTTGGTCCTTGGAATTAAGTTACATTGAAAGTCTCAACCAATGAATAATTGTTAAATTCCACCAACCCTCTTCTCATTTAATGTGACTCGTGGATTTCTCAAGCACAGAATGCATTAAGAAAGGCACACATTGGCTTGCTCCCTGTGTGTGTGTGTGTGTGTGTGTGTGTGTGTGTGTGTGTGTGTGGTAGATGCCTACAATCTGAAATCTTAGAACTGGGGGAAGAATTGAATACATTAAAGAAAAAAGAAATGAACATGCAAGAAGAACTACAAAAAGAGAAAGAGGCTTTGAAGGCATGTGAAAGGGAGGTTCACTCATGGGCAAAAGTGGCAAAGACAACACAGAAGCACATAGAAAAAGCAAGCTCGTGGATTGAGATAGTAAAAAAGAATAAGGGAGCATCAGTGAACAAGACTAAAGTAATGAATGCTACCTTGAAAGAAAAGGCTAGGAGACGGGCTCGGGTTTTACATGTACAAGTAGTAGGATGGGAGGAGAAGAGCAGCCCACAAGAAGATGCTAAGACACGTTCTGACAAAATTGGGGCTTCAGACGTACCTATCGTCACTGCTTGGAGAGTGGGGAAAGAGGACTCTAAGTCCAAGGCTCTAATTCTTCGCTTTGAGGACATAGAACAAAAAAAGGCCTTCCTTTCCAAGAGAAGAGCCCTCAAGGGTGAGAAGATTTATTTGGATGAGGACCTTACCCCAGCACAAATAGCGCATCACAAAGAACACATGCCCAAGGTATTGGAGGCTCGCAAAGAGGGAAAGTGGGCTGTTTATAGGGATGGACAAGTCATCATCACTAACAAAAGGACTTCATGACAGTACGAAGCCTATGAGACACTTCGGATGTCAATATGGAATTGTAATGGAGCCCTGCACTTGGATGTTGGTATAGCAATGTACACAGAAACACACCCATGTAAAGGTAGCCGACTACCAGATGTGCAAGGATACAAGTGGGAAAGTGCATTTCGTCCAACAGCTAGAAAACCAGGAAGCACTAGGGGTTCTGGAGGTGTGGCCATACTATACCGGGAAGACCTCAAAGGGATAGTGCAAGTAATGAAAAGATATGATGATGCACGATATTTATGGATTAGGATACATGCAAGAAGACCACATGATATATTCATCACAATATGCTACTTTTCTCCTGCAAATTCTACCTATGCCCACGAGATGGATCTCCCTTTGATGTACTTTATGAGGATATCATGAGATATGCTAGCATTGGGGACATATTATTAGTAGGAGATTTCAATGCACGCACTGGAGATAGACAGAGTGACTTGTATATGCATGATAAGGCCATGTTCAAAGAGATCGACATAGATGAAATAGGCCTATGCAAGAGAGCCTAAGATAAAGAAGTGAGTACCTATGGGACACACCTATTGACTTTGGGAAGTGCACATAGACTAGCCATCTTTAATGGTCTGCCACAATGGCCAAGATCTGACAATTTGACATGTCGGAATCACAAAGGAGGGGCAAGTACTGTGGACTACTTAATAGGCTCACCAACATTGATACCAGACATCCCAAACTTTAAGATATCTAAGAGACCAATTGGCATAGCAGCAAATCATGCTATTTTGACATTCATACTCTCTTGTGTACATATGAAACATGAAACACCATACCTCCCTAAACATCCCAAATACTACTTTACAGAAGACACCTCACACATCTACAGTGGTTCTTTGTAGAAGAGTTTACATATATTGGACTTGAGTAGATCATTGGAAGAATGTAGAAGGGATTTAGCAAAGGCCATACATGGATCAACCATGTATGCATTCCCACACACCTTGCCCCGATATAGACCCACACGATCTACTACTCCCCAAAATAGCTAATATGATGATGAGTGTACAATCACCTGAGTTCGCTTACAAAGAGAAGTGGAGCTAGGCACTCAGACACATCGCCAAGCAAAGGCGTTCTTCAAACCCCTTGTGCAGAAGAAGAAACAAGACTACTTAGCGAAAGCTGAAGCAGAGATATATCAGCTATTTTTGGAGAGGGATGGCAAGAGCGCATGGAAGATGTTTTATAAAAGACAGCCTCCCATACAGATTACATTACCAAATGCTTGGCTTGACTATGGGAGACAAATGTATGACCTGCCAGGACAGCCACCTATGCAGCCCCCACAAGCTTATAGTCCAACACAGTGGTCTTTCTCCACATGGAAAATGGTTAGGTATGCAATTTATAGATTACAAAATGGGAGGGCACAAGATGAGGATGGACTAGTAGCAGAACATTTCTCGCATGCCTGTGACATATTAGCACCCATATTAGCACATATGTTCAATAGAGCAGTATATGATGGTTTCCCTATGAGTTGGTCAGAGAATACTATAATTCCGCTATTTAAAAGTGGTGATCCCCTGATTCCTAGAAACTACAGGACTATAATGATCGGTCATACTTTGGCCAAGATATATGGATCTATATTGGACCATGAACTCAATGAGTGGGCTGAAATGCAAGGCAAGAGAGCACAAGGACAGGCAGGTTTCAGATGAGAATATACCACGCTAGACCATTTTCTCACACTTAGAGCCATAATTGAGGAGGGTCGAACTCGAGACAAGAGGATCTAATGTTGCTTTGTAGACTTTCGCAAAGCTTTTGATACAGTGCCTTGTGCGCGTATCATGCAGAGATTGCAAGACATTGGAGTACCAGAGGGTATACGATGGGGTGTCTATGCATTATATGAGGCAGTGACAGGTCATGTACAAGCACTTGGGGAGCTATCAAAGAGGATTGACAGTACCATAGGAGTGAAACAAGGATGTCCACTTTCACCCACATTGTTTGGTCTATACATAGATGAAGTGTTTGATTACATAGACTGAGGAGGATGAGCTAGAGCCAGGGCAAGGGTGTTGATACCGATATTATTGTATGCAGATGATATTATTCTCATTTTAGATTCATTAGAGGGATTGCAATGCCATCTAGATGCTTCACACATCTTCTATAGAGATAAAGACCTCACAGTGAACCTTGAGAAGACCAAAACCATGGTTTTCAATACTTCAACAGCATGGATAACAAGATCTATGTACCAATTCACATTTGGAGGAGACATACTGGAGCATGTGAGGAAATATATCTATTTGGGAGTCACCTTCTCTAGCCCACGTTTTTCCTTGAGAGGGGCATCAGAGGCACTTCTGGAACGTGGATACGCAACACTAGGGGGCACTCGAGAGTCAATATGCTCACATACAGTTCCAAGAGCCCCGCATCAAACCCCAGTTGTTTGACACCCTAGTCACACCTACATTACTATATGGAGCAAAGGTATGGGGTTGCAGCTTGTACCACAAGCATCTTAGCCCACTCATTGATCAGATTGGAGTAGAGAGGGATTATTATGATGGTTGGGATAGCATGGAAAGGCCATTGATCATGATGATAGCACGCATGATTAGGAGTAAGCCCTCCACTCCACATCCCATTCTCAAAGCACAGCTAGGGGTAACACCTATAGTTACGGAGGCACTCTTCAAGGCACTCACCTTTTCACACAGACTATAGAAACTTCCACACCATAGATACTCTAGATTGGCACTAACCTCATCTAGACAACTAGCAACAGGAGGCAAGAAGAACTATTGGTTTTCACATATGGCTATTTGGATGAGCCTACATGGTTTGGATATTGGCCATCTTCCACCTTTGGATTATAGCCTTGACTGCCCTACACTTTCTCTCAGCCAATCAAAGCTAAACCAGGTGATCAAAGCTGATATCTAGAGGATTGAGACAACAAGGACATGGATCCATCCACCACTCCCTCTAGGATCGAGAATGGAGTTCTACAGGAGTCATTTCTTGTGTCTCTCTGATGATGGTTTCACTATTCGGCCAACATATATGGACACCCATCTCTCACATAGCGTACAGGTTGCTATCAAACAAATTCGCACCTCCTCACATAGACTTCAGATGGAGGCAGGTAGATGGACAAATACCCTAGTAGAGGATAGGACTTGCCAACTTTGTGGTCGAGAGCCTAAGACGGAGGAGCACTACATATGCAGATGCACAGTATACTATGACATACGAGGACGGTACCACTCCCTCTTCCATGATGGATTTGGACCCCTTCGTCGCGCCATGGAGTACAAGGACCAGAGATGCCTAGGTCTTTTCCTCCTGGAGCTCGAGAGGCCTCGAACTGCACTATTGTGAGACAAGAGGCCAGCTCATCCAGAGGGACACACACACAGAGAGCAGTGACGGACTTCTTCTACAAAGCCGACCCTACTGACACTACTAGCCTAGCAGAGATAGAGCCACCCCTCCAGACACCTTACAAGCCACGCCGTGGAGTCACATTGTATAGAGCCATTTCCCTTCGTCGAGCACAACGACCTCACCTACCAGGACCACGTCCAAGGAGGCCACACCACAATCGGATTAGAGTCATTATCATGAGACACCAAAGGCTCACCACCAAGCATATCAGTGAAGCAGCTAGGGACCGCATCATAGCTGAGATCATGTGCATATCTTGAGATCAGCTACAGCCCATAGTCTCCACCACACCTTTGTACATGATTCTATCAGATCTGCTTCTCCTTTCCTTTTCTTTTCTTTTCTTTTTCTTTTCTATCAATGGAACAACACTACACATGGTTCAACCCTAGTATAGTCCCATCGTATAAATATTTTCAGTATTGTTTCATAGGCCATCCACTTATTTGTAATGTTATCTTTACCTTACTAATGAGATGACATTAGACATGGATGTACTCTGGATTTTGTCTCATAGGCGACATTGGCCTTATGTAGACATTAATATATATTTCTTTCTTTTCTTCTTTCTATGTGTGTGTGCACGCGCACGTACCCAGTCAATTCTATTGCATGTCTCAATTGACATTTGACTAGCTCTTCAAAATGCTATCTAAATAATCAATTCCACCACCTACTTGTCTCCTAGTTGAACTACCTCCCATTAGGGTAGCCGCTACCATTTGAGGGCAATGGACTTTCCCTTAGATGGCCAAGACAACATTGCAATAACAACCCCTCAGCCCTATCCCTATTTCCACCAATTTTTTCTGTAGATTGACTTCTATGGATAGTCAATGACCTTAACAACATCATGACTCGACTCGTTAACCGCCATTGAATATCCTAAATGGCTCATCCCTCAAGTCAGTCTGTAAACCCCAAAAATAGAGCAGTAAACGAGACACTACTTTGGCAAATCCTCAGTGCATCCCATACAACTCTGTCCAATTTTTCCCTGCTGCACTTGCCACCAATTGCTTTCACCAATGTTGGCTTTTCTCATGACAAACGCCATATGGCACTATGACATAACAAATGCTAGCATGATTTAATGTTGAATACACCCATAATGGTGACTGAATGTCCATGAAACATTACGTGCATGTCGAAACATTGCTGTACACCTCTGATCTACTCTGATAAGCTTAAACCCTGTTTCACCCCTAGTCAACAAACCCTAATTTAGCACTAATCAGCAAACTCTTTGCAAGCACAAAAGAGAAAGGAAGGAAGGAAGAAAGAACATTATATTAACATCTGGTGGAGGCTAAAACTGACCTAAAATCAAGCACATCAATCATTATTTGTACATTCCACTTCAGGTGCCAAAAAGGCATAATGAACTGGAATTAAAAGAAAAATAAACGAAAAATAAAAGTAAGCTCTAAGGTCAACCTATCATTATAAGATAGGAATATAGCATGTCAAAAGGTCCACCTAAACATTTTCAAATGGTCACTTCCCTTCTGCCTTGGGTATCCAAAACTCTACAATGCAATGACAGCTTGATCATGTCTGTAGACCGCCCATTTACCCTATCTTCGCGCTCCATGTACTTTAGCCAATCTTGTGGTGTGTGTGTGTGGTCATGTTCTAGCAATGATCCCATGCAAACAGTTCCACATGATGTTGCCTTGGATCACCTCAATGCTGATCCAGGCTATATCGCCATAAACCATCCCTGATGCTCCAAATAACAAATCAATGGAGGAGATGATGAATAGAACCTCTTGCAAGTGGAAAAATGGCTGCACACAGCCAATACAATACTGGCCCATGCTCTCTGATTCTCTGAAATGACTATTCCTCTTCCAGATTCGCAAAACTCAGACTTCTCTCAGCCAGCCATGGCTTCTCCCAGGCTTGCATGCCTCAAATGAGATAGATGAAAAGAGAGTGGCAAGTTTCACTTGACCAGAATTCATGCCAAAACATCCCAACTTTTGCCTTATTTATAAGGCTTTGGGACTGCCCAAACTTTCAAATGGTTGCTCAAACATTTTGAATGGCCAGCCCAAAAATTAAATTAATTTCTGGCTACCCAGTCTTCATTTAATGTAGTTTCAATTTTTCTACTTTAGAAACCCACCATTTCAAAGGTTCTAAGCCCAATCTTTGGTTTTGTCCTTGTGCCACAAGGCCTAGACTTTGCTCACCCCATGCCTTGTGTTCATGTCCTTCATTGCTAGTGCAATGGTCACCTTGCCCATGTTGAGCCACTAAAACCTGCCTCCAGTCCCAAAAAGTATTTTTCCTATTGTGTATAACACAATAGACAGTTGCATGAAACACAAGGCTGCTTCTGGCTCCAACAGTTTCAATGAAAGGGGCTCTGTGTCCACACCACTCTTCCTTCTCACATCCACAATTGCTGCCATCATTCTTCCCAGTCTACCACAACCAGTCAGCTGCTGTTTAGAGGTTTCATCACCCCGCTTCAGCTGCCACGACCTGGTTTACAGCATCCACATCACTGTCAAACATCAGACGACCTGACCTGCTGCTGTTGCCAACAGTCCCTCAGGAGTCAGCCAACAAACCTGTTTTAGAGCAGTTTGGACCACTTTGCAATTAAGGTGCATTTTGGCTAATGCATAGTTAAACTAAAAACCAAACAATTTAAGTCATCATGAGAAGGCCATATTAATGGTAATCACCATAAGACCAATCCACAAGCTCAGAGGCAGAACAAAAAGATGTGTTTTTTTCTAGACCTAGCAATAATTAATTCTATATGCAGGTGACAATTACAATTACACAATTAGAAAATAATATATGCATAGTAATGTGTATAATTAAAGTAGGATAACAATGAGCATAATCACAACACATATAATATTGAAAGGATGCTAATCAGTACACTTCTAGTTCTTCTGAGGGTCACTTGAAAGGAGATGGAATCATCCTCCCCATGGATATCACGGACTTCTTCCTACATTACCCGTGTCATGATAGGTGCAGAGCAACATCTAGATGCAAATTCCAAGTACTTGACTAGAAGAAAGCCAGCAGGCTAAGTTTCTATCCCCTGTCGCTACTTCCGACCACAAACAATCAACAACTATGGACAAAGCTTGACCTATGCCTTCAGTCGTGGCATTAATTAAAATGGGCAGGCGAAAGTAAAAATTCAAAACATGCCAAAAACATAAACCATGCACTGTTTACATACCTCAAGGATATCCTTTGATGTCAAAGAGAGAACTGATGATGAAACTGACAGGACCAAAGGCAAATATAATCTGGCCAACATAGGCAACCACAACCACCATCAACAGTTTTAATAAGGGACTGAAACACAACAATCTAGTTGCAGACATAGATGCAGCAAAAATAAAAGATGGCCTTCAGTTACAGGAAATCCTACCTATTTGCTTCAAGTAAACCCAACGCATCCAGCACATGGAATGCATCAATGTTAGCACTGGGTATACCAACACTTAGAAAGAAGTTAGCAATCCCAATAACTTTCTCAGCAACAGCATTAACCTGGCCCCAAAAACCCAAACAAATTGTCATATAGCACACCTAAAGCCCAGATTGCTAGTCTCTGCAAGACAAAAGGACATACCTTGAGTTTTCCTGGAGACACCGCAGCATATGCAGTCACACCACGGATAACACAGGAAGTGGCTACTATAGAACCACCAGTACCACTAAAAGAATCCACATTTCTTCCTTCAAAATACAGTGTGCCATCATCTGCACATCAGGGTAAATTGAAAATTTCCAATCAAACATACAAAACATGTACAATATTAGTATATTAACATGTATGCAGCTATACATAACAAAAGCAGCCTTGGAGTGTACAGATATGAATTTTTTCATGAGTCCTAGATAAATTTGCAAAATGTATACATCCAATATATGCATGCATGTGTATTCTTCAAAACTCTGCCCTAACACAAGAAGCTGTGGCTTCACATTGTTGCATTTACATGACAAAGGCCAAAGAAGGCATGGCCAAAGTGAATTTCAAATTTGATATAGCCTTTAATGCACAACAGCATATGGAAACCTCTAATTTTAGAATTTCTAAATCAGAGTTGTAGATTCCTTTGATGGAGAGGTATGTGTGAGTTTGGTTTTAGGACAAGCAGGATGGCCTATTTAAATGGTACTGGAATAGAAGCCTCTGATGCCAATCTGAAATCCCACAATGTTTGGCAGCAAATGCATGCTCCCTCTTAACTTCATCAACTCTAAAAACCCACCCAATTTGTGGCCTCAAAACTCAGCATGTGTAAATGTGGGCTGAGTCTCCAAAAGTTCAGACACTCATCAACTCTAAAAACCCACCCAATTTGTGGCCTCAAAACTCAGCATGTGTAAATGTGGGCTGAGTCTCCAAAAGTTCAGACACTCATCATAAGGATCCCAAATCTATCTATGGAACTTCTCCACAACAAACAAACATCCTGATGTAGTCAAATAACAAATTCTTCTTCCTCTACTCCAGCAGTAAAACTCCCCAAAGAAACAAGACTAGGTCAACCACATGGCAAGCATAATCTTTAATCTAACTGCATCAGGTAGCAATATCTGCATTTCAACGAACATCAAGATTCAGGCCTCCTTAGAAATAAATGCTGGAGTAAAAGACGTGTGTGTGCACAGAAAAAAGCACGCTATACGATTCCATCATCCTCATCTGTTTTAATAAGAAACAACCCAAAGCATTTTGCAAGAAGCTAAAGCATTATGAAATGGCAGTCCAAGACCCAAACAATGAGTGAAACAAGCAATACAACAACCAAGTGACAAAGCTCTTAATGTCTCCCAAGGACTTGGTGGGGCCGCTGGCTCAACAAGCAAGAGATGACCATCCTGCTAACACTCCTCCAATCCAAAGTGGGTTTGAATACCTCTATGGAAGGCGATCAAAGAACCAAAGGTGATGGAAAAGTATTCACAAAGAGATCTCATGTGTTGTCCTGGGTAGTAAACTAGATAACTTTCAGTTCCTTGTCAAGAATGCACTTCCAAAGACAGTGGTGCTTGTTCTTCATGTGCTTTGTGAGAGCATCTTCACAATGGCCAGGTAGCATCTGCCAACTTACTCTAAGCCTGCTGAGGCAGCTTGGACTTGGGAATAATGAAGAAGTAGAACAGCATGTAACATACCAAAAGCTGAAATTTCAGTACATCATCATTGTGAAAGCAAGAGAGCCTGCAGTGGATGAAATACCTCGTTCCTGCAGCAGCCCCAAATCTGTCATCTGAACTCCTGATACATCAGTTCCTTTTACAAGCAATGTGCTCATTGTGGATTCTTGTAATAAGATTATCAACATAAGAGAATGATGAAACTAACCGACCCAACATCCAGAAACAGGGCAGATTTCCATCATAAGCCTACCTTGGATCTGTTAGGATTATACGATGGATCCTAAAGATGGTAGGAGAGCCAAGAGTTTTTCTCCATATTGATGGCATCGTCTTCTTAGTTTTTAGGAAAATTAACAGAATACCCCTACAGTCTGTAGAAAATTCCCAAAATGCTCCTCAAATTTCAAATATTACCAAAATACCCTTGGATATACTTTTTCTTAAACTGCTGACCTTTTTCTCCATAAATCATAAGCTGTTGTATCTCCTTTGTAAATCCATAACAGTTATTGCTCTATTGTCCCATAATCATAAAGCACAATTATCGTCATAGAAACTTACAGATACAATGTTGAAATTATGAGGCATGTATTGCAAATTTTCACAATTTTGAGGGGCGGATTTTTGAACAAATTGGAGGGGTATATTGAGAAATTGTAACAGCTTAAGACCCCTACTTCTGCCATCCTCGCACTTCTGATGTTATGCAACACTTTCAGGACAAAAGAGCTGATAACAGATTTCTAAAGCATGAGATCAGCTTTTAGCCAACAGACTGGATTTTTTGACAATCTCATATATTGAGTTTTGTCAGCACATTGATTGCTACAGAATTCCACATTCATTTATGAAAACACTTCTCTCATTACTTAACAGGTAAATGAAAGTATGTATTCCCAAAGTCATTTGGGTATTCCCACAGTCATTTGCAATCATATAAGATCCATACCATAGCTCTTAACGGATTCAAAAAGCTTGCTTGTTGTGGCCTTCAACAAGTCCACCTGCAACAGTGAACAACTTCTGTACTTAAGATATTGCAATGCAGCACCCCACAATTGTCAGATCCAAAAGAACAAGAAGCACCTACTGCTGACTTTTCAATCTTAGGACCCGCAATTCTTATCAAACTGGCAAGTGTTTCCATTGCAATTCCTGCAAGATCAATGCAGATAAATATTCAAACATGCTTATGGATAACTCAGACCAGCCACATACATATTATTTTTTCATCTGGCATACAACAATCTGAAGTCAAAGTTTGAGCTACCAGATTTTGCACTTCATTTAAAGGTGAGAACTAATCAGTCAGTAATAAGTATATTATAATGCTTTATTCCACTGCCCAAGTTCTCATTTGAAGACTTAATATCTAGCATCAATATTTAGGAACATTGTTCAATACAAAATTTATATAGAGCGATGGCAAGTTCTTTGTGGGAATTTCCAAGTACTTGAAAGACAGTACATAATTGCACTAGAATGCAAGTTTCAATGACCACCTCTTAAGAAGAACGACCTAAATTCTTTGTGGGGGATTTATAAATATTTAAAGTTTATGTAACCAAACTGTCGACACATTAGAACAGAAGATACAGCTAATAAACTCCATCAATAAAAGGTTGCAAGTCCAAAAAGCCCAATCAAATACGAACCTTGACAAGTACACCTAAACCAATTATCAAATAGAACCCCTGTTTCAAACTGTGAAACCTTGACAAATTCCCACATCTAATCATCCTAAATATGTGCTTTAAGCTCCTGAACATGCATGTTCAATTGTGTTTTCATTTTTGGCCAACAGCCAATGGGCTTTAGTTTGTTAGCTTTCATTTCTAGCATAGGCAGAAGGGACAGCTCTCCTAGTCCCACGAGATGCATAAACGCAATCCCCTACCCAAAATGTGGAAGCCCGCAACAAAAATACCAGAACAGAAATGTTTTAAGAACTCTCAGACGCATTTTGAGATCGCCACTTTTGCAAGGTTCGTTTTAATTTAGTTTTGTTGTTTCAGGGGGAGACCTTGAGCTTTACTGATCCAAGTTTCTGATTTTTGGCCAATAGGCAATGTCTTTCAGTTTGTCAACTTTCACTTCCAGACTTTAAAAACTCTTTTTATCGCATGCATTTGCATGCCTATTTCTCTTCATTAAAGCCATCTATAGTCAAATGACATACAGTCACATAAAGATCTGTGTAACTATGAAGGTGGTACTGGCTCTTAACTCTTGTTCACAACTAATAGCTACTAAATAGAGAGTGTAATGTGTGTGTTTGCTAATGTAAGCATCTAACTGTGTAAAGGCTAAAGTAGTAGCTTGTACTACAACAAAACACACACATTCATATTTATTTATTTATTTATTTATTTATTTATATTTTTTCAGTTCTTGTTTCATCATCTTGGACCAAGGTCAAAAATCCATCTTGTAGCTCTAAAACATGTCTATGTTTCCTTGCTTCATAAACTCCTGGCAACTAGGCCCCTATCCCATTGCTCGTACCATCCCCTCATCCAGCGACCCATGTTTCTGATTTTTGGCCAATAGGCAATGTCTTTCAGTTTGTCAACTTTCACTTCCAGACTTTAAAAACTGCTTTTATCGCATGCATTTGCATGCCTATTTCTCTTCATTAAAGCCATCTATAGTCAAATGACATACAATCACATAAAGATCTGTGTAACTATGAAGGTGGTACTAGCTCTTAACTCTTGTTCACAACTAATAGCTACTAAATAGCGAGTGTAATGTGTGTATTTGCTAAGTAAGCATCTAACTGTGTAAAGGCTAAAGTAGTAGCTTGTACTACAACAAAACACACACATTCATATATATTTATTTATTTATATTTTTTGAGTTCTTGTTTCATCATCTTGGACCAAGGTCAAAAATCCATCTTGTAGCTCCAAAACATGTCTGTGTTTCCTTGTTTCATAAACTCCCAGCAACTATGCCTCTATCCCATTGCTCATACCATCCCCTCATCCGGCCCATCCTCTACCTTGTCCCCTTGTTAGATGGACCATTTTTGTTTTCACCAAAAAAAGGGTAGAATTTTCTTCCCAAAAAAAGGCCCAATTTATCTTCTCTTTGTCTTTCATGCACATCCTCAAGCCTCACGCCCACACAAAATCAGCCCACGTTGTACACTCATGTCAGACACAAAATAAGCCCTTAGCCAATATCTCTCTTTACAAACACATACTCTTTTTTGTTGTGCAAACAAGCATAAACAAACATGCAAACAAACACTTTTCTATGATTGTTGATAGACCATACTGTAACAATTAATGGTGGGAATGTAGATATGAGAGAAAACTATAATGTCTAACAGCCAACATCTTTAATGGTGCACACACCAACGCATGCTCACGAACTCCTGCTTGCTAGTAGCAAGTAACTATTAAATAGTCAATGTAACATGTATGTTTAGCAATTTAGCATCTAATTATGTAAAAGCTGAAGTGGTAGCTTCTACTAGAACTACGCACGCACACACAAAAAAACATAGATTTATATGTATACACGTACTTGTGAAGGAAACAGCTAGGGTTTGCACTGAGGACACATAGAGTATACGACCACGACAGAAACACAAAGAGACAAACACAGACATAGAGGGCAAAACTCAAACCCTAAACACAAAACTCAAAACTCAAACACAAACACAAGAAGGGAGAGAGAGAACACAGCTCCGAAGCGAATGAATGCTGTAAATGAATGTAAGAGTGTACAGTGTGCTCAAGGGCAGAGCAATGTCAAAGTGTGACGTCCACCGAAGACGGATCCCAAGTCTATAACCAGCAGTCGGAGTGTAGGAGTGCTGAATAGTGAATGGTAACAAGCTGGTCACCAAAACGCAGTAGTTTGGAGGCTGGAAACTAGTAAACGCAACAGTGTACCACCGATTGGAGGCTGGAAACTGTACACAGTCTGCTGTAAACAACAGGCTGAAATAGTGTTTGAGAGTGTCAGGGCCTACAATGCTGAAAACGCAAGCTGGCTGACCCTGGAGATGATGGACAGCAGGCTGAACAGCAGTCTGGGACAGTCTAGAGTTGTCGCCTACAGCAATGGACAGGCTGAAGATAATGTGGCTGCAGTTGATGATGGCTGGACAGCAGATGGAGGCGGGCTGCAGGCTGGAAACTGGGCGCCAACAACAGCAGAGGGTGTGTGGTCTAGTGTAACCTGCAAACAAGGATAATGGTTGAATGGGGACAGCCTGTCTATTTATAGAGTGAAAGGGCATCCCAAAAATTAGGGTTTCCACTAAACTATCTCGAACCACTCTCCATTTTAGGGTTTCCACTGAACTCTCTCGAACCACTCCCCGTTTTAGGGTTTTACTCTAAAAGAGCATTTTTAGTGTGTTTTGGGGCTGTTTAAGAGGCTAATCGGCAAGCAATGCATATTTTAGCTCAACAGCCCCCCTCAGGCTCAAAACTGAGCTGAAACGTTAGGCCAACCATTGTGATGTTTATGTATCCCAAGGTGTCCCATCCCAAAGCAACCAAGGCATCAGACAAAGGGTGCACGTCAGCTGCCCAATGGCCTACCAAGACTACAGAGGCGATGGTTATCTTACCAAGGGAATCCAAGTAGTCACCCCAAAGAGGACAGGGCATCGGACAAAGGGTGCACGTCAGTTGCCCAGTGGCCTACCAAGCCCTACAAAGGAGAATGAAACTACATGGATTTTATTTTATTTTTAATAAGTAAAGTAAATTTGATGGGATGTAGCCGATTGAGTAAAAGTGACCCAAAAGACGGGAGTAGGGAAGGTACACCCAACACATCACAAAACAATACAAGCTAACCCATCCACTCAAGGTGTCGATGACGAGGAAAAATAGGTGGTGAGGTATCCATGTGAAAAAGGATGGTGGTGTGGTAACAACAACCGCCGATGGAAACAGCTTAGGATCCGCGCAAGTGGTGCTCTGCACAATGAGATGCAAAGTATGCTACATGCTGAAGAATGCTCATGCAACAGGTGCCACTTGGACAGCGTCCCTCATGGAAAAATTGTTCACTTGCCCAAGCGCCCTAGTACAAGGATGATGTAATCATACAATGCAAAGGGTAAGGTACAATAAGGGGAAGAAGCCGATGTCAAAGACAAAGTGTTGATGCCTGTAGAATACCAAGAAGGGTAGGAACCCCCTCTCAACCTAGATGTAGATGCCGAAGAAAGAAGAGGAGCCTGATATCGGTCTTCATATGGTGTCGAGAACCATAAGGAATGAAATAAGATGAAGTGGATAAAGTGGATGAAGCACCCCGCTAGAAGAGCAAGGTAGAAGTCACCGCCATGATAGCATCGAGAGAGATGTTGCACAATCCGCCTTAGGAGGGGAAACCGCCATGCTAGAAGAAAAGCAAGCACTCCTAGGATAATGAAACCATGAAAGAAACAGTGCGCATCCCCACGTCTCTAGCCCAGGTAGTACCAAAGCAATCTACAAGTTAGCCCTACACTGAAAGACAAAAACCTTGCAAAAGAGATGAGAATCTACAAACACAAAGGTTAGTGGTGAGATACTCCAAAGCAAAACAGAACAGAAAGAAAATCTAACTCAAAATAAATGCAATGAATGTGTATGTGTATAAGTAAATGCAGCAGAAGACAAAAAAATGGAAAAAGTAAGGATAATGAATCTTATGGGCCCGACTCTAAGAGTGCAAAAAATGAATGTTAGACTGACCTAGGGTATCTGAAAGGACTTAGAGACATGCTAGGCTAAGAAGGTGGCCACCATCATGTACGTCCAGTCGCAGGAATCTGCCAATGGAACGTCTGACAAGGTGGGGAGGAAGGTGGATAGATGCACGAAGTGCAACGAAATTGAAACCTACAGACTAATCAGCCAATCCCTCAGGGGTAGTGAAAGAGATGGACCGCTGAGGCGACTGTACTCGAGCCACATGTCCAATAGCAACAACAACGGGTGCTGGAGGAGTAGATGAAGCAGAAGTGGAGAACGTAGCCCCACTAGACTGTGCAGTCGCAATGGTCTGCTGAGGCTTTTTAAGTGGAAAACCTTGGGCCTTGGAGCGACACTCCTCGTCCACATGGCATGCTCTCTCGCAATGTGCGCAAAACCGATTTTTCTTAGGGAGTTGCTACCAGATAGGTCTAGATTCTTTGGTTCCATATAAGAAAGAGGAGCCACCCTTTGATTGGCTTGCCTTCGTATCTAGCAAGTTCTTGCCACTAGTGGTTGTCCCTCCCGAAGAAGGGGCAACCAACCCCCTCTGCTCTAAATAAGGCCGTGATGAGGATTTTTTGTGGACTTGATCATACAGCCTCATGTAACGCAAAAACTGGCACTCAAACTCGTAGAAGATTGGCAATCTAGGTTGGGAGATGATGTGTTGAATGAAATTACAGTACTTGTCGGGCAACTTATTCAAGAAGAATGTAACATGATCGTCATCTGACTTTGGAGAGCCAACAGTGGTGAACTCAGCAAGTAACCCCCTGTATTCAGCCAGCTTGACTTTCAGATCATCCCCTTCCTTAATAGAGAACTCTTGAAGCTCAAAGTCGAGATTGATGCGCCGAGTACGATCACGATCCGCATAGCGGTTGAGAAGGTGACTCCAATGCTCTGACGCGAGCGGAAAGTGCTATAACTGAGAGTGAAACCCAGGAAGCAATCCCTGCATCAGCTCAACATTGGTTGTGGCATTGCCGGCTCTCCATTGACAGATGTAATCAGGGTGAGCTAGTCAAGGGTCCGGCATAAGCTCTGGACCAATGACCAAGTCCCAAAGACCCTGAGACTCAAGTACTTGTTGCATGAAATTAGACCAAGTGGTAAAATTTGACCCCTTAAAACGTGTCTTATCCGAGAAGGCATTCTTGTCCGTTGCTACAAGATTGGTAGTGCTCGAAGATGGATAGTGTGAAAAAGTGTAGCGTGGGTAGGATAGAAGAGTGGAGTACACTTGGAAATGAGCCTTAGAGTGCCTACCAGGCATGCATGTAGTGTGCAAGGTGGATCCATAGATAGGGATGGGTTGACTAGGCATGGGCATGGTAGCCACATGAGGAACTCAAGGAGGTGGGATGGAAACACAGTGAGCAAAAGATGGAAATCCCTACGTAGGTGTAACCCAAGGAGAGTGTGAAGATGCACCATAAGCTCAGAATGGAAACCCCTGCGTATGAGTGGTCATGGAAGATGTGAAGCTAGGGATAGTGAGGGGGATGCCCATCACAATCGTCCCAAGAGTTATGGGTGTGCTCATTTTCTGAAAGGTGAGAGCCACTGTGTTAAAGGGTTGCATCCCCCCTAATGAAGTATCATGGTGCAAAGAGGTAGAGAATGGGGTGGAGAAGGAAAAGGTGCTCGAAGCGGAGATGGAAGATCCAACCCCTGGGGTGTGTGATGCAGATGTGGAGTGTAATCCAAGGTTTTGGAAAGATGATGAGAGGTGTGATATAAAAGAGGGTGGAATGGAAGGGAAGTGAGAAGTGTGTGTGATATGCTCAAATGAAACAGAAGTTGTAGATGTACTTGAATTTCATCTACTTCGTGAGGCCCCTCTATTGAAGTTCACATACGCAAAGCCATCGGATCCTGTACCACCAACAGTCCATAACTAGCAACTACTTCTTCCATACCTGCTCTCACAAATTGGATTTGCACTACCTGGTAGCTTAGCCACCAGTGGCTCTCACCAACCATGACTCTCAGGCATCAGGTCTGACCAGATCTGCCATAATAGAATGCAAACTCCACATAAACCTAGAATAGTATCTGTACGCAGCCCAAAGTTCCAAACTAGCTGTCACCAGCAACTCAAGGAAGAGAGAGAGAGCTGCTCACACAATCCTAAACAGCAAGCTTACACTGTCCAGAGCAACGCATAGCTGTTATGAGCACAGAACAGTCTTCCAGTCTGGCACATTACAATCCAACATTGAGTGGTGCCTAGGAAAAGTGACAAATGGTAGAAAGCCTTGCAAACTCAGCCTGAGGGGAGAGAGAGAATCCTCCTGCACATGCAGAGAGGAGAAGAATTCTACACACGCAGCCCCTTGAGACTTGAGCATGCCCAGAATCAACACGACTCCATGCAAAAGTTCCATCACTGCTGCTAGAAACTCCATGACTGCCAGCAGCTGCTAGTCTGCATACCAGAAAGCAGCATGACTGCTCCATATATGCACCCCTGATGCAAGAAAAGTAACAAGACTGCAAATCTGCCATATTTATGCCTTTTTCCAGCTTTTCCCACACATTTTGTATAAAAAGTATATTCATCCACATTAGAATACTTAAATCAGGTGTCCTGGTGCCCGAACTAAGTATTTTAATGAAACTAAGCATACCATATAACTATTCAAACAATCAGAGAAGATATATGTTAAACCAGAGTAGCGTCCTCTCTGTTCCCACATGGAGCCACTGCGCACATGATAAAGGGGCCTAACAGCACAGCAATTAAGGCACCATGGAATCAGTACCTCTGCTTGACACACTTCTCCACCCTCCCACCTTACCCCTACATTATAACTGAAGTACTTGTGATCTTCCTGTGTTGAATGGTAAACACTGGCCTTTCACTTATCTTCAATTCATTGTATAGTAACCCAAAACTTTCATTTGTGAAATACATGCACATAGAGCTGCTATTCAAAGGCCTACTAGTCAAAGCATTAAGTGCATAATGTGAATACACTGTTCTCAACTTTAATCAGACAGCCTTGGAACTCCTTAAGATTCAAGGTGCATCTATTGTTCTCTCTCTTTATCTTCTCTCATGCTTAAAATTTTCCTAAACAATTGTCTTTCCTTGGTTCGATGCAGTAGAACCATGAGAAGCAATAGTAAGTGCCAGCTAAAAGAGTGAGTTGAGGTTTATGTCAGAGATTTGTACGTTAAAAACTGCAAGGCCATAAGATGAATTAACTCATACAACACAACATCGGTCATAATTTCCAAGGGAAAGCTGAACAGCTCGGGAACCCATAAATCACTTTTGGTCTAAGAGATCCTCGCCCTTTTGGACAAAGCATACCTGCAGCCTTGGCACTTGATTCAGCATCATTCGCAGAATATTTCCAAGTACCATCAGCTTCAGACAAGTCCTGATGAAAACTTTATGAGATTCCCAAACCATCATAGTTTTATCTAAATCGAATTCAAAGCTTAGAAAATAAAGAAAATATGATACCCTGATTTTATTGAGCATTTCAACTGCATTTTCAAGGGTCAAATCTTCTGTAATCTGATTCTGTTCACACATTGTGTTAGCTCATTCAAGATTTTTTCACAAAAGAACAAAAGAACACTCCTTGAAAAAGACAATATGAAAGAGATGAACAAAATACCTGCCTTATAAGTTCAAACAAATATAAGCAATCAAAGTTTAGAAACCCTAATAATTTGCATACATACTGAAAGAATTTTCCTTTTTGTACAGAAATTTGAAAAAAAGTACATGGTTATACAGACATTTACATAATCAAGAATACCAAAAGAACTTAGTTGTTTGGAAAAAAAAACAACCCTCCCAAAAAAAGGATGGGAAAAAGTAAGAAGGAAGGAAATGGTACGAGTGCTGCCACAACAACTATCTATACATCCAGCACAAAGCAAACTACCAAAGCCCTAACATTGGAGGCTGATATGAGAATAGCTGCTTCAAATGCATAGTGACAACTAGTGCAGGAAACGAAGAAACCAAATGCACAAAATGAGTCGTGTCTGATAAGACTTGGGCTAAATCACATAGCCATGATTTGCTAAACTCACAACCCATTTCTCTTCATTTTGAGCATTAGCTCAGGGTGATGGCACACACTCAACCATGAGCACCATTGAAAAGCTTCTATGGTAATCTAGATACCTAGCAAACATCAGACACAGGATTGCCAAGTGCTCAAAGGCATTTGAGTATAGGAGTGATCTGATGCATCTCTGCTCATAAACTGTGTTACAAGGGCACACCAATTATTGGTATAGTAAGCACTTTTTGCAGCTCAGGTAGAGGACCTGGCTTACGGTTTTTTATATGAAGACATTTAAGGCCATAAGCAACTCTGAAAAGGGAAAACCTTGTACCCTCTCATTATTTGCACATGTTTCTTCTTTGTTCTTAGTGCAGGAATAGAAACATAAGCCATGTTGTGCTACATTTTCCAAGCACCGTGAATGTCATTGCTTTGAAGGAGAACCTGCAAACAACCCTACCTTGGTGAAGTCCCTCTCACTTGATTTGAAGCATCGACACAAACATGCTAAACATGCCAGAAATTTTGAGGCTGTGTGTAACTCCCAATTGAATGCCTCAATAGATATAGTTGTCTTAATCATTAGCTAAAAGTGATAGTTGATTGAATGGAGGAATAGCCAAAACCTTTCAGCCATCTAAACCTAACAGCCATAAACATGGTGGTGAGGATAATTAGTTCCCGTCCTCCTAGCAAGACAGTTTAAAAGTGAAAGGTTCTTGGAACCAAAGCAGTGTGATCATAGACAAAGCTGCAACAATTTAACACCATGGCACCAGCATAAGAAATATGAAAGAACTGAATGAGTTCTAATTTTGGTACCCCTAGCTATGGTCACGATGACCATTGCACTAACAATGAACAATTTGACATTGGGTATGCAATGGGCAATTGTGTGAGCTATGTGGCACAACGTCAGGGCATAAGGAACAAGGTCAAATGTGAAACTTTCATTAACTTGAAATTTGGACCTTAGAATTAAGGTATATTGAAAGTTTTGCCCAATGAGCAGCCATTAAATGCCAAAGCAGTCCCCCTCATGTTTCAACATGATTCTAGACAAAGATGCATGTAGAAAGGCATGTATCACTAGACAATGACTTTCTTGCATAGTCTCTTGAACTTGCCGAGACAAAGATACTCCCACATCTCACTAGAGTCGTGTAGACAACTAGCATTATAGGGGGATACCAAGTGCCGGTATACTCCAACAAAGGCATGGCTACAGCTACATGGATACACATGGATCACCTCCCACCACTATAGTACAACTTGGATTGCCCTCACTTGGAGCTTAGCTGAGAGGAGCTAAACCGCATCATCAAGATGGACATTATTCAAATATACACAGCCAAGACATGGGTGACACCTACTGAGGATCTAGAGACAAACATAGATATTCTCTCTGCACCCGTGTATAATTCCGCATCCCTATGCAGCATTCTTCACTGCAAATTTTCTATGTTTTACTACCTCCCTCCTTCCCTCTCTCTCTTTTTTTTTCGTAAAAAGTACCCTCCCCCCCCCCTCTCTCTCTCTCTCTCTCTCTCTCTCTCTCTCTCTCTTTGTGTGTCCACTCTTTGTCATGGTCATTTGCTTCCACATTGCTTCACTCTGACATGGTATCAGAGCATTGAAGGACTAACCTAGGGTGGATCTCACTGAAAAGGAGTTTTCAGCCCAACACAAGGCTGTGTTTTCAACCTTTAAGTGGGAGCAGGTGGGCTACGCATCAGAACGAGGCTGAGGTGAGCGTGAGCATGCAAGAAAAGAGAATTTGTTGAAGCACCTGCGCGTTTTCTGCTGTTAGAGAAGGAAGAAGGCTGTGTTTTTTGGCCTTCAAGTGCAGATTTTACCTTTTCATCGCCTCTGGCGGCTAAAGAAGATTCGGGACACGGAGACAAGAGCCCTAGTAGGCTGCGTTTTCACAGTCAAAGGGGGTTTCTTTTGCGTTTGTGCAAGCATTGCAGGTGCAGATGTCTACAAAGACGGACGTGGAGTTCCAGGAGATCATGGACCGGAAGGTGCTTGTCTTATCGGCTCTTCCATCAAATCAAAAGCTCGATGGTGACAATTACCACATATGGCGTGTGATGATGTTGACCATATTGGAGACTTATGATTTGGTGGAGCTTGTGATGGAGGAGATCAACCGGCCCTCGGTGAGAGATGAGTCCAAACTCTCTTCAAGTGCTCGTGCAAAGTTGACCAAGGCCCAATCTCATTGGGACAAACTAAATGCCAAGGCTCGCTCTTTTCTTTTTCTGTCTTGTACAATAGCCATGATAGCCCATATAGAGCACCTTACGGTGGCTTGAGAGATATGGCTAGAACTTGACTAGATGTACAACCAGATGACCCTTATAAAGAGGGTTTCTTTGAAGGTGCAAATGCGGACCTTGTCCGTGAATAAGTCTTCTTCGCTTTGGGAACATATCAAAAAGCTTCGCCAACTTCAAATGCAGGTTCAAAATGCGAGGAAACCCATTTCCTCCGAAGACATGGCAATCACTCTATTGTCCCAATTCCCACCACGATTCGGTACTTTTTATTTTGCTCTTATTGCTTCAGGGCGGGAGTCGACTCTTCGATGGGAAGAGTTGGTTCCTATGGTCTTGGACCCAAAGGAACAATTGAAGGGACAGAATGCTTCCAAATCAAAGACTTTGATTGGTCAAGCCTCTCAAAAGAAGGGCAAGGACCAAAAGGAGGAGGAGGACAACAAATCCAAGAAGGACAAAGAGAAAGAATCGACATGCCATATTTGTGGTAAGACCGGCCATTGGAAGAAGGATTGCCCCGACAAGGACAAGAAGGACACCAAGAAGAAAGACAAGAAGGATTTTGGAGCAGTGGCTGCACCCTCATCAGCTGCTTTCCTACACTTAGCAGTCATTGAAGACTCCACACCGAAGACTTCTGATGCTGCGATGACAGCTCCCCAAGCTCGAGTGTGGATCATGGACAGTGGTGTCTCACGGCACATGACTCCTTTGACAGTTGGTGTTGCCCATTTGCGACCCTCACGTGGGCAGATTCTCATAGGAGACAACTCTTCTATGTCTATTGCAGCACGGGGTGAGATGCAGCTCATTCCAGATGGACGCGGTGATACCCACACTTCCGACGTGTTGCATGTGCCACGTTTAGGATATCATTTGCTTTCGATCCATAAGATTTGTTCTCTTGGTTTCTTGGTGGAATTTGACATTGATGCTATTCGAGTTTTTTATCGTGGAATCGAGGAAAGTTCTCTCTTTAGGGTATAAGAAGAATGGCATCTACAAATTGCAGTCTTCTTCGGCTCTTACCTCTCAGACATAGTCCAAGCTATGGCATGCTTGGTTTGGCCACCTAAACTATGAGTACCTTCAGAAGGCATCGCACAGATCGCTTGTTTGAGGTTTGCCGAACATAGTGGTGAGCCAACAGCCATGTCTCTCCTACATTCATGGGAAGCAACATAGGGATGCGATTCCCAACCAAGCTTCGAGGCGGTCTACTTCACCTATGGAGTTGTTATCTACGAATCTTTGTGGCCCGATGAGGAATCAGCCCCTAAAGGGAAGCTTGTACTTCATGTTGATCGTAGATGACTACAACAGGATGACATGGGCCTACTTCTTGATGCTGAAGGCGAAGGCTTTCTTCCACTTCAAGAATTGGCTTCTCTTCAAGGAGAACCGATCGGGCCGGCGATTAAAGACCTTGCGATCAAACAAGGGTGCTGAATTTGTTTTTAATGAGTTTGCTCATTTTTGCACAAATAGAGGCATTCACCGAGATGGCACGCACCATGATGGAGCACTGACAGACATCTCAATTTCTGTGGGCCAAGGTAGTGGCTATGGCAGTCCACATCCTAAATCAATCTCCCACTTTAGTTGTTGACAGGATGACACCTTTTGAGGCTTACTTTGGGACTAAGCCTGATGTCTCTTATTTCAAGATCTTTAGGTGTGACGCCTATGTGCACATCCCAAAGACGCAGAGTGATAAGTTTGAGGCGGCTTCCCAACGACAAGTCTTTGTTGGCTACAACTCCTAGTCCCAAGGTTATCGCTTGTATGATCCTGTAAAGCGGGATGTCTACATAAGCCGACATGTGCGGTTCGTGGAAGTCCCGACCACAGAGGGACGTGAGAAGCACCCCGTACTTGGAGATCTAGGGAAGAGTTCGGCTCCTAAGACAGTTCCTTTGGAGCCAGGGCCTCTCGATGGAGATTCTTCTTCAGATTCCAAGTCTTCTCCTCCATTGGCCACCCCAACGGAGATCCCACCGATGGATGTACCCGATTCTTTAGTGGATGGGGAGCATCGAAGAGAGATCCAACCTCCTCGTTGGGCCCGTGACACACTCCGTGATTCAAGAATCAAGGGAATCCCTGAGGAGTGGGAACCGCAGGATAGACTGCGGAGGTCACGAAGACACCAGGCACATTCTATAGAGCTTGTTTGCTCTAACTACTGTGTGATGTCCCATGTTATGCAGGATAGAGAGCCTACATCAATGAAGGAGGCTTTACAATCTAATCATTGGCGAAAGGCGATGAAACTGAGTTGGAGGCTATTGAGTGGAATGGCACTCGGTTCCTTGTGTCTCATCCCTCTCATAAGAAGGTGATTGGTGTCAAATGGGTCTTCAAGACCAAGTACCATAGTGATGGCTCTTTCGACAAGCACAAGGCTCACCTTGTTGCTAAAGGTTTTGCACAGCGCCCAGGTGTTGACTTCCATGATACTTTTGCCCCTATAGCTCGCATGGCGACTATTCGTGTTGTGCTTGCCTTGGCTGGTCATAGGAGATGGCTTGTTTTTCAGTTGGATGTGAAGATGGCCTTCTTGAATGGTGATTTGAAGGAGGAGATCTATGTAGAGCAGCCTCCTTGTTTTGATTCCTCAGATGGACAGGTTTACAAGTTAAAGAATACCTTGTATGGCCTAAAGCAAGCTCCACGTGCTTGAAACAAGAAGATTGACTTGTTTCTCCAGCCCAAGTTGGGATATTAGCGTTCTAGGGCCGATCCGCAGCTTTATGTGTACACTTCCAAGGACGGTCATGTGTTGTTTGTTTTGTATGTTGATGACTTGATTATTGCAAGTGCTCATACCCCGAAGGTCGAAGAGATAAAGGCAGCCCTACACCAAAAGCTCAAGATGACGGATTTAAGACTTCTCCATTTCTTTTTGGGCCATGAGATTTATTAGTCTTAGAGGGGGATTTTCATCTCTCAGCAGAGATATGTACAAGAGCTCTTGGTGACTTTTGAGATGGAGGATTGTCGGTCCACTTCTACTCATATGGATCCGAACTGGAAGGCCACTTCACACGTAGATTCTCCTTTGGTGGATGCTACTCGCTACCGTCAGCTGATTGGCTCATTGATTTAGCTCCTCAACACACAAGTTGATCTATGTTTTGCTATCGGTCTCTTGGATGGATTCATGAGTGCGCCTCAGCAGGTGCATTGACAGGTTGCTCAGAGGATACTACGGTATCTAAGAGGGATCTCTGACTTAGGGATTCATTATCCAACAGGTACAGGTGCTTCTGATCTTGTTCTTGAAAGTTGGAGTGATTCAGATTGGGTTGGCGATGTGGATCACAGGCGGTCTACTATAGGTTATTGTTTTACCTTGGGTGCTAGTGCTATCTCTTGGAGTAGCAAGAAGCAGCCCACGATAGCACTATCTTCATGAGGTAGAGTATCGGGCTGCATCTTCTACCACATGTGAGACTGTGTGGCTTTGGCGGTTGTTGGAGCAGCTTGGTTGCCCCCACACTCGTCCTACTCTATTGTGGAGCAACAATGAGAGTTGCATTGCCTTGGCACGGAATCCCATATTCCATGCCTAGATGAAGCACATAGAGATACAGTATCACTTCATCAGGGAGAAGCTTTTGGATGTGACCATTGATGTGGCATATTGTAAGACTAAAGACAATCTTGCAGGCTTGTTTAAAAAGGCATTTCCCTAAGCTTTACTTCGTCGACATTCCAGATCCCTCAGTCTGTTGCCTTGTCCAGTATCTCAAAGGGGGTGTTGAGAGTCATCTCCTGCCACGTGGCAACAGTCGGACTGTCGAATTGCAGTCGATTGCATTAAATGCAACCGACCTGCCTATTTTGGGCATTTTTCAAGCATTCTTTTCAGCCTTTTTAAGGCTGAGTTTCCAACAGACTTTCTCACTTGTATTTTGACACTGCCTGATGCTGATGGAGACAGCACTCGAGGCTAACGGAGATCAAGGTCCTCAAGGCGGAGACATACCCAAATATTCTCTCTGCACCCGTGTATAATTCTGCATCCTTATACAGCATTCTTCACTACAGATTTTATGTGTTTCACTGTCTCTCTCTCTCTCTCTCTCTCTCTCTCTCTCTCTCTCTCTCTCTCTCTCTACCGAATGCAGAGCCGATTGCCCACGCCCAACCAATCCACACCCCCACAAGAGGCACCATTTGCAAATACAAAGGATACTACATTGTCATCAAGGGATCATACTTCGTCGCTTTAGTCTCTCTATGCTAGATAGGCCTATGAAAGAGATCTTGGGATGAGAGTGTCTCTTGAGCAGTTCCACATTGTATCTAGCTTCAACATCATTTTGTACTCGTTAGCTATGTAATGTTTATTGTTTCTTTTCCATTTAGTTAGTCATAGCATTAGATGACAATTATTTTGGGATTTGGGAAAGTTCCCTAACTTTTCAGATGTAACATTTTAGTCTCATAGGCCGATTCGGCCTTTTGTAGATGTTAATACAGCTCCCTCCCTCCCCCTCTCTCTCCAACCAACGCACACTCAACGAATTCTACCAAATACCAACTACCCTCCCCACCACCGAGTCCCCCACCAGCCCAACCAGCCTCCCGACCCCGGGGGACCACCTTAGAAATAGCCACAGCGAGAGGTAAAGCCCGGCGCCCACGCCTCACCGACCCCCGTCCCCACAGAAGACACATGTTGAAGATACAAGGGATACCACGCCGCCATCGGAGGGCCTTGCCCCGCCGCTTTAGTCTCTCCATGTTAGACCGACCCATGTGGGACATCCTAGGATGAACACTCCAGGAGCAGTTCCACACCGCATTGGGAGTACCTCTAGATTATATCTAGTCTAGATATCATTTTGTACCTACTCAATTTAGTTCAACATAGCATAAATGTTAGCTTCACTAGGACTTTTGAAATCTCCCAGACATTTTGTATGCAACATTTTGGTCTCATAGGCCAACTTGGCCTGTTGTAGACGTTAATATCTCTCTCTCTCTCTCTCTCTCTCTCTCTCTCTCTCTCTCTCTCTCTCTCTCTCTCTCTCTCTCTCTCCACCCACACACACACACACACAGAGCACCTCTTACGAACTCAAGAGCAAGCACAAGGAGACACACAGCATACACTCGCAAAATTCTACAAAGCATTGACCACTTCCTATACCACAAAGCCCCCATTGGACCAACTAGTAGCCCCACCCTGAGGAGTCACCCTGACACAACCATTGAGAGATGAAGAGCCCGTCATCCACACCCAGCTAGCCCATGCCCCCATAAGAGGCGTCATTTGCAAATACAAAAAATACTATATCATCATCAAGGAACCCCACCTCATGGCTTCAGTCTCTATATGTTAGACCCACGAGGGATATCTTTGGATGAGAGTACCCCCAAAGCAACTCCACATTGTATCTCGTTTTGACGTTATTTATATTCATTAGCTATGTATTGTTTATTCTCCATTTAGTTAGTCACAACACTAGATGACAACTATTTTGGGACTTAGAAAAACTCCCTCACTTTCAAATGTGATATTTAGTCTCATAGGTTGCTTTTTCGTAGACGTTCACACACAGACACACACACACACACACACACACTCTCTCTCTCTCTCTCTCTCTCTCTCTCTCTCTCATGGATGCCCACTCTCACCTACTCTATTCGGCCTTTATATTGATGAGATATCGGATTACATTGATAGACTCGAAAGGGAGGGAATTGGCCAAGGGAGGCATTGATACCCATATTATTGTATGCAAATGACATAGTCCTCAAATCCACCACATCGAAGGGATTGCAATACTACTTAGATGCACTACATGCCTTCTGCCATTCCTCAGGATAGAGATCTCACAGTGAACATTGGGAAAACCAAGGTTATGGTGTTTAATACTTCCAGTGGATTCACTTATCAATAACCCCTTTCACATATGGAGAGGAGACAGTGAAGGTGATCCAAAGATATGTTTACTTGGGGATTACATTTTTAGGGACAAGATTCACTTTGAGGAGGGCAACAAAGAATAGACTGACAAGAGGCTATACGGCTCTAGGGTGAATGGAGAGCTAACGCACATACATACGATTTCAAGAGCCCTAGATGAAGCTCTTGCTCTTCGACACTTTGGTCACACTGACACTTCTATATGGGATCCCCATTTGGGGATCGACCCTCTACCACACAACAAGAGCCACACAGGATCAGCCACTACCCAAGGGAGAGGAGATATATGAGGAATGGGGGCAAATAGAGAGACCCCTAGACCCCTAGTACTGATGATTTCAAGGATGATTCAAAGTAAGCCCTCATATACCGCATGAGATTATCAAAGTAGAGATGGGAGCAGCACCCATAGTGGCAAAGGCCCTTTTCCAAACAATGACCTTCCTACATCGGCTCTAGAACTTGCCAAGACAGAGCTACTCCTGCCTCGCACTAGAGTTGTCTAAACAACTAGCATTGCAAGGGGGATATTGAGTGTAGGTCAAACAAAGGCATGGTTACAGCTACATGGGTCACATCCCACCACTACAATACAGCTTGGATTTCCCTCACTTGGAGCTCACCCGAGAGGAGCTGAATAGCATCATCAAGATGGACATTGTTCAAACACACATAGCCAGGACATGGGTGACACCTACTGAGGACCTAGGTACAAAGATGCCTTTCTATCGAAAGCATCTTCTACACATCCCCCAATGGCTTTGTTATTCGCCCAAGATACATGGATGTATACGTCCCATGGTGTATGATACGGCATTGGATAGCTCCATACATCCTCCTGACAGCTGTGGATAGAGACAGGTAGGTACCGTGCAGACTCCCTCCCCCTTCAGAATAGGATTTGCCAACTCTACCAACTCGAGCCAAAAACAAAGGAGCATTGCTACGTAGATGTCCACTGTATTATGAGATCATGGGGCACTTCCATTGCCTGTTTAGAGAGGGATTTGTGCCACCATCCAAGGTGATAGATTTCCTAGATCAAAGATGTCTCGGCCTCCTTATGGAGCTACACCATCATAGAGAGCACCTATTGTGGACCCAAGAGCAAAGACAAGGAGCCACACACCAATGTAGACTCAATAGAGTTCTACTGAGCATCAACTACTCCCTCCACTACAGAGCCTTCATCGGACCAACTAGCAACCTCAACACAGGGAACCACCCTAGACATAGCCACACAAAGATGCAGAGCCCATTGTCCATGCCCAGCTAGTCCACACCCCCGTAGGAGGCATCATTTGCAAATACAAAGGATACTGCACCATCATCAAGGGACCATACCTCGTTGCTTCAATTTCTCTGTGCTAGATAGACCCATGAGAGATATCTTGGGATAAGAGTGCTTGAGTAGTTCCACATTGTATCTAGCTTAGAGATCATTTTGTACTCATCAGCTATGTACTATTTATTGTTCATTTTCCATTTAGTTAGTCATTGACAAGACTCGTTTTAACGAGTCAATCTTTACAACTTGGTCAAACCTAATAAGACATATCCTTGACTTGCAGAACCTATGGGATCTTGTGCAGGAGTTGGAACCCCAACCCGATCCACACGAGGTCCTCCACTCATGGAAGGCTAGGAATGCCTCCGCTATTGTCGAGTTGATGCATGGCTTATTACCTAAGTTTCATTCTCAGCTCCAACATTTTGACTTAGCATCAGAGCGATGGTCACACTTGACTGACCGCTATGCAGCTCGGGATAGGACCCGTCGAATAAATCTTGACCATGAGCTTCAAAACTTCAAAATCTCTGACCGGAAAGACTTGAAAGTCAAGTCGGTTGAGTATCGACGTTTCCTTGCCGAATTCTCCACTACATGGACTCCTAATTGTTTCTTAACAAGTTGTCACGTAAATACTTCAATTTTGTGCAACAAGTGGTTTCTTTGCCCAATTTATCCACATTCTATGAATTTGAGTATCAGCTATTGTGTTATGCATGGCTGTTTGATCAATTTCATATGAATAATCCCTCAAAGGGGACTCTTGTTGCCCATTCTCAAAAGGGGTTTTGAGGGGCAACAAGAGAAGGGTAAACAAAATCAAGCTTCAAATCAAAATCAAAATCAAAATCAAAAACAAAATCAAGCAAGGGAATCACAAGGAAACTCCCAGTCTCAACTCAAACCCAAGTAGCATAATGTACCTAAGAAGAATTGGTATTTCAACATTGTCATAAGGCTGGCCATTTTGACAACCAATGTCGATCAAAGGTGAGAGGCACAACACCAAAACCCAAATCATAGACCCCCGCCCCTCAATCGGGCAACCCCCATCACGAAAGGCAAGGTGATGGCAAGGGGTAGTGGAAAGGTCAAACCCATACTGCCACTGGTCAACCATCTCAATCGACAACGTTCTCAACTCCAAATGGCTTGTCTGACTATTGTGTAGAGGCCCACATCGTCTTCGTAGAGACATCTGATGCGAGTTTATCCACATTTGAGACTTGCATCCTAATGAGGTTACCGCAAAGGCATACTCATCACAACCAACCACATTAGCACTTGTTTGGATTGTGGACAATGGAGCTACACATCACATGACTCCTATAGCGGACATCTTGCGTGCCCAAGCCCCTGCAACCAGGTGGATAGGAAACAACTACTCGGTCAAGATTCAAGTTCAAGGTTTCATCGGTTTTGCCTCTGACAAGGGTCCGAATCTCACTCCGGATTTGGCTTTACTAGACAATGTATACTACACTCCTTAGCTTGGGGTAAACTTGTTATCTCTTCAGCAGCTTTGAAGATTGGGGCAAGCAATTTTCTTTACAGCGACCACAGTCGAGGTTCTTGACTCTTAGACTGGTTTAGTGATTGCTCGCGGTGAGGCACAACCTAATGGCCTATACCAAATGTCCCATTTTCTTAAGAAGTCGACAACCGAGGACTCCATGTTCCATACCTTCCAAGCATTAGCCACATCTCGAGAGCCTGCGAACAATGAGCGTCTTTGGCATTTCCACCTAGGGCATCTTCGCTATGACTCTCTATGTGAATTGGCTTGCCATGAGATGGCTGAGGGCCTTCCTCACCTGAAGCTAGCTCAAGATGTCTGTAAAGCATATCAACTCGAGAAACAGCAACGTACCCCATTCCCTCAACAATCTACACATAGAGTTGAGGCACCTCTTAGATTGATTCACATTGATCTTTGTGGGCCAACATCCACTGCCACCTTAAACGGCACATTGTACTTCTTTTTTATAGTGGATGATCATTCGAGATACATGTGGGTATACTTTCTCAAGCATAAGTCCAATGCTTTTACATATTTCTCTGCTTGGGTAATGTTGGTTCATAACTAGACGGATCGTCGTGTTGGTTGCATGAGGAGTGATAGCAATGGTAAGTTCATCTCCCATGAGTTTTTCGAGTTTCTACAATAGCATGGCATCTCTCGCCAGCTCACCTCTACCAACTTCCCCTCTCAGAATGAAGTCGTAGAGCGTCGGAACTAGACAATCATGGAAATGGCATGCTCTATGTTGTTCGCAGTAGAGCTCCCTGAGTGCCTTTGGATTGAGGCTAACCGCGGTGTACATCCTCAACCGGTGCCCGATTGCGGCCCTTCCCCAAAGGACCCCGTACAAGGCATTCTTTGGCTCCCGGCCTATCATATCCCACTTCAAAGTCTTCGGATATCGTGCATATACACACAAACCTAATAATAAAATAGAGAAACTTCTTTGGTTAATTCATACTAGGCCAAACTTAGCTTACTTGGTTGGTATTCTCAGTCAGTATTTCACAGCACCTAGGATGTCACATTGGATTGCATGTCTTCATGTGTTGCGTTATTTACGGTGTACTTATTCTTATGGACTCACTTATGGTTTGGGTTTATGTATGCAACAGTACACTGATTCTGATTGGGTAGGAGATCCTGACACCTGGCATTTCTATAGTGGCTACCTCTTCACCTTCGGTACGGCTCCCATTTCTTGGTCCAACCATAAGGCGGCTACCTCTTCACCTTCGATAGGGTTTCCATTTCTTGGTCCAGCCATAAGCAAGAGACGGTGGTGGATTCCACAGTCGAGCCTGAGTATACGGCAACACCAAGGCCATCTACCTAAGGAGCTTACTGGTAGTGCTTCACTTTCCTTGTGACTCTCCCATCGTTGTCTACTGCGACAACCAGAGTGCCATTGTCCTTGCAGGCAATCTAATCATCACACCACAGATGCGCCATGTGGGTGTTGTGCTAAGAAATACACTTAATCACTTAAACAACCCCAAAACATGATTATTTTAGACTTATTTTAGCCAAAACCCTAAAATGGAGAGCGGATCGAGAGAGTTAAGTGGGAGAGAATCTAGAACCCTAATTCTCTATAAATAGGCAGCCAGCCCTCCACTCTTGTTTAATCTAGTTTTTGCAAATTTCAAGTGTTTCAGCTTGCTGCCCACACCTCATTCGCGAAGGACATCTCAGCCGAAGCTGTCCATTGCTATCTCCATCAGTTGACACCTGATTTCCAGCCCTCTTCACGCAGTTTGGAGCTAATTCCAATCAGGCAACTGTTGTTCCTATGCAGACCTATTGCCATACAGCCTACTATGTCATCAGCCCTGCTGCCTGCGTTTTTTGTCTTTCTCTCTCCTGCAAGCTGTCCTATCAACGTTTTTAGTCTTTCTCTCTCTTGCAAACCGTCCTACCTGCGTTTTTAGTCTTTCTCTAACATGCTGCCTGCGTTTTGTCTTTCTCTCTCCTCACTGCTGTTTGCATTAGATCAAGCTTCTCACTACTGCGTTTGTTAGTGTTCGACATCCGGAGGTTGCCTTGCTGCGATTCAGGATCCATTCGGAGTACGGCACACTCTCGAGCTCATTACCCCTACCCTGATCCTTGAGATATAGGAGTTCGAGGTTCAGTATTCATTCATTGCATAGTGTGTTTACTGCATGAGCATCGTATTATTCAGTAGTTATATCACTTCATTTATTCACTGTGTTCATTCTCTCCGAGTTACGCTAACCCTAACTATGTTCTTTTATAAGTCTAGGCTTTGTCGTACAGTTTCTGTTTATGTTTCTTTGTTAGGGTATTTCTTTACATGATATCAAAGCCTCGTACTCTTTGAGAAACCTAGGCCTTTGATCTGAAAGCTCTATACAAGAAGCAAGAACAACAGTAGGTTCAAATGACTTCGAACACAACACCGATCAGTCTCCAGAATCAACTATGCCAAGAATCGAGCAAGAGTGGGTCGATCAGCTTGCTCCACATAGTTCCAACATGGTGGAAGACACTTCTAATTACATGGAAGAAAAGCTAGGCAAGCTGACATCTGAAAAATACAAACTGATCATAGCTTATCGACGAAAGAAGATTGAGGAGCTCGATCGAAGGATTGTCCTTCAAGAAAAGCTTCTAAATGAAGGTATGCATGAATTTCTCTCTTCAAATGTTGCGCATAAATCTAATGATGCTGCAGGGCTGTCGAGACCTCCATCAGGGATAGACCTCCCCTCTTGGAGAACAAGACCCGGAGTATGTTCCTTTCTTTCATCCTCTTCCGTCCACTCCGGTGCAAGGTACTTTAGATTCGTATTTTGTTCCTTCTTCTTTTACCTCTTCTGCTTTGCAATATTCTGATAGAGATCCTATGGAAGAAAGAGTTCAGTCTATTGACTACCGAAAATGTCCTCTTAAGGACCAATTCTTGTATGTTAACACACGTTGTAGGGATTATAAGAAAAAGCCAAGTACATCTCAGCCGAAGCTATCCATTGCTATTTCCATCAGTTGGCATCATTTTCAGCCCTCTTCACGCAATTTGAAGCTGATTCCAGTAAGGCGACTATTGTTCCTGTGCAGACATGTCGTCGTATAACCTGCCACGTCATCATAGTCCTATTGCCTGCGTTTTTAGTCTTTCTCTCTCTTGCAAACTGTCCTACTTGCGTTTTTTAATCTCTCTCTCCTCACTGCTATCTGCATCAGATCCAGCTTCTCATTGCTGTGTTTCTTAATGTTCGACATTCGGAGACTGCCTTGCTGCAATCTGGGATCCATTCGGAGTATAGCACACTTTCCAGCTCATTACCCTTGCCCTGATCCTTGAGATATAGGAGTTCGAGGTTCAGTATTCATTCACTGCATAGTGTGTTTGCGGCATGAGCATCGTATTATTCAATAGTTATATCACTTCATTTATTCACAGAATTCATTGTCTCTGAGTTACCCTAACCCTAACTGTGTTCTTTTATCAGTCTATGCTCTATCATACGATTTCTGTTTATGTTTCTTTGTTAGGATATTTCTTTACGACGAGGGTCCACTTCCACTTTTCCAAAGAGCAAGTTGAGTTAGGCACTATCCACCTAGAGTTTATGCCTTGATCAAACAATTTTGTTGACATTTTGACCAAACCGGTCAACCAACCGATTCTTCAATACCTTTTACCTAGGATCGGCTTGGGTACATCCTCTCCTACTTCTTCAAATTGATAGCAAGAGGGTACTTCCCTCTTGCTTTCGCTTCAAATTTGAGAGGTGGCGGCTACTTCTCTTAATAGTAAAAGTGATGACATTTACAGTTTTTAAACATTCATTCATTCATTTGTTCTTTTATATTGTACTTATGGACATTTATAACTTCATCCGCAATGTCAAGATAACATGATTGTAAAAGGACACTTGAACAAGTGAATAATTCCCTTGCGAGAGCATTATCCAAGTGACACAGTTGCATTGCATTTTACGTGAGCGTCACATCTTGCATCTTCCTTTGCATTACCCCATTTTTGGCATTCTCTTCATGTAAACATGCATTTGTGTGCATTTATCCCTTTTCCGTCCTTTGGAGTGGTCGACTTTGGATCCACCATATTCGTGGCATTGCACATAGCAAAATCTCCAAGGCAGTTTTCCCTAGCTTGCTTTCTTGCTTTGCTTATCTTGCTTGCTTCGCATCTTTGCTATATTTGTGTCACCCACACCTTAGCCATTTTCCTTCTTCATCGACACCTAGTAATAGTAGGGATAGTATACTTGTTTTGTGAAGGCCTTAGATTTGACAATCCCTTATTGCTCTCCCATTTGGGAACACGGACGCTCAATAGGACGAACACTGATTTGAAACCCCCACTTAATGTTAAATCTATCAATACTACAAAGCCCTCCAAAAAAAAAAGTCCATAGCTGATTCCATCCGCCTTTGCAAGACTTGGTAGGCCATTGGACAGCCACCGTGCATCCTTTGTTTGATACCCTAGCCTCTCTAGGGTGATCCCTTGGGCTCCCTTGGTAAGATAAATATTACCTTTGTAGTCTTAGTAGGCCACTAGGCAGCCAACGCACACTCTTTCTTCAATGCTTTGACTGCTTTAGGGTGGGACGCGTTAGGGTAAAAGATAAAGAAAAAAAAAGGCATGGTTGGCCTACTTCTCATGGCACCGTTGGGCCTGAGAGGGGGTGTTGAGCTAAAAATGTAATAGCTTCACTTAAACAACCCCAAAACATGCTTAATTAAGGAAGAAACCTTGTTTACTTAAAAAGAAATGTGTTCCTAGAGAGTGCCTATATTCCATAAGCACAAACCCGCTTGGAAGGGCCCAAACTTTCTACAAATAGCTATGATACCCTCCATTTAGCCCTAATCTCGTTTTTGCAAGTTTCAAGTGTTTTTAGCTTGCTATCCACACTCCATTCGCAAAGGACATCGCAGTCCAAGCTGTCTATCGCAATCTTCACTCATTTGGCACCTGTTTCCAAGCCTCAATCATCATTTTGCTATTGTTTCCGGCCAAGCAACTACTATTGTCCGTCATCCAATTGTCGTACAACCTGCCACATCAGCATACTACTATTTTTGCAGGCCCTAACTGCCACCCTACAAATTTTCTCTCTCCTCTCAGCTGTCGTTGCAGATTTTCTCCTCAGTCTATGTTTGTTGTTTTCTCTTTCCTCAACCTGTCACTGCTGTTTTCACTCTTCTCCCAACTGCATTCATTGTTTTCTCTCCTCTCACTTGTGTTTTTAGTCTCTCCTCACTTGCGTTTTTAAGTCTTTCTCTCTCTTGCACTACTGTCTACATCAGATTCAACCTTCCTAGGCTGCGTTTGCTGGTGTTCGACACTCAAAGACTGCCTTGCTGCAATTCAAGATCCATTCGGAGTACGACACACTCTCCAGCTCATTACCCTTGCAGTGATCCTTGAGATAGAGGAGTTCGAGGTACAGTATTCATTCACTGCATAGTTTGTTTGTTGGATGAGCATTGTATATTCAATAGTCAAATCATTTCATTCATTCGTTGTGTTCATTGTCTCTAAGTTACGCTAACCCTAGCTATGTTCTTCTATCAATCTGTGCTTTGTCATACGGTGTTATTTGTGTTTCTGTGTTAGGGTATTTTCTTCACACCTTCCCCCTAATAAAGAAATACTCCGTCTACAAATAACAAATGCAATCATACGACAAAGCATAGACTAATAAAAGAACACAATAGGGTTAGGGTAACTCGGAGACAATGAACATTGAAGATACAATAATGACAATGATTTATACCAGGCTCAACATAGCAAAAACACTGTGCAAGGTGAATATTGAACCTCAAATTTCCAGGTCTTTAGGACTAGGGTAGAGAGTATGAGCTAGGGAGTGTGTCATCCTCTAGCCGAAAGAAACGGATCTTTTTGTTCCGAGGCTATACAAATCTTGAAACGCAACAAGACAACCTCCAATGTGTATGGCACCAGAAAACACAGATCTGTCGAGTCTTGATTGATGCTTGACAAAGCTGGATAACTCTAACGGTGGACAGCAGCTGAAAAGTGGCTGAAATACGATGACTAAAACACAACTGAAAAGTTGGTAGGTATAAAACACAGCAGTATGCTGCCTCTATTGATGACAACATCAGCACCAATGTAGCAAAGGCAGGCACAAAGGCGGGCAGCTAACCACTTGGCAGCAGTGAACATAAAATTGCAGCAACTCCTTTGAAAGATGGAGATGGCTGGAAACAGCTGCCAACATGCTGTAGACTGTCCTGAGGCAGCAAACACCGTCTGGAGGGCTGTGGGCTGATGGCTAGCTGGTGGAGAAGGGCTGAATGCAGGCACCAGCTGATGGACAGCAACTTCTAACTGAGATATATGCTAGGAAGGGGTGTGAACAGCAGAGAACAAGCACCAACAATCTGCAAAATAAGGATGGGCTGAGTGGTGGGCAGCCTGTCTATTTATAGAGATGAATGGATCATCCCAAATTAGGGTTTGGCTTATGGAATGCAGACACTATGCAATTGTTTCACGCAACTGATGTGGCCACTGGCCATTCTAGTTGAGAACTAGAAAGTCACAAACTCCTCACTTTCTATGTGGCTCAAGAATATGAAGCTGCTCTAATACCATATATGATATAATGAAAATCGAGAGAGGCAAACATTTGAGATAAATTGAGATCTCTCAGAGGGAGAAAAACTCTAGAGAGTCTCTCTTGATAAAAAGAGAAATTGAGAGAAATATGATGAGAACAAGGTATATATAGCCTTGTTTACAAAGGCCAAGAGGCACACCATCTAGCTTGACCTTCATTGCATGCACCTAAGGTGTGTTCACATGTTGCAAGACACACCCACACTTAGGCAAGCTCATACATGAGGAAAAATATACCTAACAACACATGTTATCCATAAACTTAGATCTCTGATCACTACAGAAACTTGAAAGAAAACACTAACATGAGTAAAGATTCGGAGAAACAAGTGAAATACCCATAGAACTAGTAGTGCCCTGTCAGAGTAAAATGTCAAAGGATAGTTGAGCATGTTTTGGCCCAAGCACTGATGAGGGGGAGTGTCAATTTTCAAAGAGAGACATATCCTCTGAGAACAGATCCCAGGTGCAGCAAACCACCAATGTGACATCTATAAAGAATGATGTCGAGGAACTGAGGAGAGGGCTGTGATCAACAAACTGCAAAAGCCCGTAGTCGACAAAGGCTGTCAAGAGATGTAGACAATGGTAGAAAGTGAAAACGCAGTCTGTTTGATGGGCTGGCTGTAAACAGGAGCAGCAGATGTTAAAAATGCAGCCTGTCAAGGGCTGAAGAGGCTGTGCAACAGGTCACCTACCTGGTGGGAGATGAAACGTAGCTGGCTGAACAGGCAGCAGTCCTCTAGGAGCAGGAGGCAGCACCAGCCACCACGGCAGAGCTGGCTGGTCAGGGCAGAGCTACCAGCAGTTTAGGCAGCAGCAACCAAGGCAAGGACAGCAGCCGGTGAAAAGGTAGATGATGCAGGATGATGACAATGAAGATGGAGAACCAACATCATGTCTTTAAATAGGAGATTTTTTAGCATCTGTCCTACCACCAAATAATATATCCTCTTGTTTAATAAGTATTTTTGGGGATGTTTTTGTGGAGTTAAATTAGGCCAAAATGCATAATAATCTTGCTCAACAGGAATCAATCTGCTATCAAATACATCATAGCAATACTACCGATATGTACAAGGGTAAAGACTACTAGCAGCGAATCCATGCTGCATTCCAACCCCAAGTGCAATCCCACAATCCAAATCTTGGAAGACACCATGTTGCCTTGTCCAAGACAAACTTCCAATCAGCCACAATCAATCCTCGAACAGCCACAATGGACCACCAACTCTCCTATTTGTGCTCTATGATGTACCATGCTGCACTCCAACTCCAAGTGCAATCCCACACTCACTAGTCCAAATCTCGGAAGACACCATGTTGCCTTGTCCAAGACAAACTTCCAATCAGCCACAATCAATTCTCGAACAGCCACAATTGACCACGAACTCTGCTACTTGTGCTCTATGATGTACCCGCCCCTAGCCAAGCCAAGGGAAAGATGTTTGGTAGCTACTTATACGCCTTTCCTAAGCAACGCTATGCAAACCCCTTAGGATTTGCAGACTTAAACTGTTCAAGCAACTCCCAAGTCTACCTCGTAGCAAAAAGTTTGGCCTCCACCCACGAGAATTGACCTAAAGGACCTATGACCTAACAGTCTCTAACCGCAATCTAGTGCTCTGCCAAGGAGGATTGATTTGCAACTAAACCTGGCCAAAAGCAAACTAATCACCGCACTTGGTTCAAAGACAGTAAGAGACAAAGGGGAGCTGGGCTCAACAATCTACCCATAAGACATAACGTCAACTCCAACCCCCTAAAACAGTACTTAGTCTAGTTCTAGGACACTAACGCTAGGAAGTCATCATTCAGCCTGGTTCTTATTTTTGAAAAGCATCCAACTCATCACATTCAACCATCTGTAGAATAGTGTTGTTGTGACAACCATCCACCCACTTTCCATGCACACACCTAATGTGCATACTTGTTTGATTAGGCCCTGAGACATATAAAATAGCTTTCTTAATTAGCCACTACACTAGGTTTGTTAAACGCCTTTAATCACAACACGAAAACAGTGAAAACAATCTTTTCCAAATAGCTTCCTTTTATTAGAATAATCTAACCAATCTCCAACCAAGACTACCAGGATACTCTATCCTAATTTTCTCCTCTCTTGGTCTCCATGATTTGCTAACCCAACCCTGATCCAATTCGAACACACCCTTTGACCCCTCTCTTCTAATCAACGTCCCCTAGTGCCCATCTCCATGCACCATGCCTGTCAAGGATTTCTTCCCTAACAAAACGCCGTTCATGAGTATTATCTAATTGACCAAAGCTCCACCACTTCTCGTGCCACCATAAGGGAAAACCTTCCTCACACATTTGACCTCTCATCTGGGTGACAGTCTACACTCTAGATGGTAATAACTAGCCAAATGGAAGCCACAACAACAAGACTTGGGAGAGAGTACATGCCAATATCAATTCCACAAAATTCTCATCACACAATAGATACCTTTAGTCACATCCACAACTAGCCATATCCACACACAAGCAATCTTTATCAAACAACAATTCCATCTCAACAACCAACATTCAATCACAGCATTTTATCAACACTTTCATCATCCAATATCATTGTAATATCCCTATCTTTCACAATAACACATCCATGTGGGATCAAGATCAACAACCCAATATCACTATATGATCCCTATCTTCAACAAAACTTTGTCCAAGAAAGATTTCAAGAAAATATCACATCCATACAAGTGCAAGGTGCGATCCAAGTAATTCTTACATCTTCTTGTCATACCTATTCCTTCGCTACTATTGCATAATCACTATCTTTAACACATCGTATCCATACAAGAATCAGGTTCATCTCAATAGAACATTGGCTTTCTATACCTCTTCCTATCCACTTCCTTTTAGCATTCCTATCCCTCTTCTCTCCCAAACCACAAGCACTAGGTGCCATATAACAATCTTTTACTACCCTCTTTAATTTAACCAATTACCACCAACTTGGGATTAGTATGTTACCTACGCCATCACTTTACGTGCACTTATACAAGTATCCCCTCTTTGCGGCTAGAGTGCAATTGTACAACCACAAAGCACTATCCGAGGAATCAACCACGTTTGCTTTTCTAAACCATCTCCTCTCACTTGGGACTTGCGCACAATATTTAACCATCATTTATTGCACACTAATGAGTATGACATTGGTGTTTTACGATGACGTCACAATTTTTATTGGGAAAGAAGGGAAGCCTCTTGTATATGTTGTAAATACTTCGGGTTTTATATAGAGTCTAGGTGGATGTGCGTGTAAAACAAGTTGTTTGTGTCATATGCTTGTGCATGATGTCAAATCATGTGTCAAAATGCAAAGCCACAAGGGCCAAGGTTCCAAGAAATGAAGAAGATCTTGATTTCACAAAGTGGTGGTATGATGAGGCCTCGAGTAAGTGTGTATATTCATAGGAGAAAAGGTTGAAACAGATTGAAAAGACTTCTCTATGTGGGATTGTAACATCTAGCTGCAAAGGAATGCTATCTTCCGTGGGACTGTACATTGTTTGGTGGGCAAAAGGTGGTTGTGTAAGGCCTCGTATGCAGGGGGCCCCATGGTTATTTGATTAAGTGTTCGAAAAGCCTTAGTAATAAGGCTCAATGAAGAAGTTCTACTAGCTATATTGCATGACATCATGGGAGATCTTTCAACAAAGTGAGATGCATCCAATTGCACCAAAAGTAGCGTGTGAATGCCTTGGCTATCTGACGACGCCAAAGAGATGGACTTTGATGAATCAACTGTTAATCTATAGGCATTGCATGTTAAACACTTGGCAAATCGTGAGAGAGTAAACAAATGTAGCAAAGATTATAAAAATCTATAAATTGAGCCTTTCAATGAGGGGGTGAAATGGGCTGACAAGCTACTGCCATGACATTTTGGAGCATCTTACTCATTTATCTCTTTTCATTTGGTGGTTTGAGCTAACTAATATAAGCCTCAAGGCTTAAGGCTTAATGCTTTGCCTTCATGGAACTCAAAGGTTTGTTTCAACAAGCCACTACTACCTTTAAACTTTTCATTTACATACCTTTCAAACACACAACATGATCTTGCAAGGATGCACTTTCTTGAAGATACCATGCAAGGATAGAGGGATTGGCTCAAGACTTATTGGATACAAAGGCTTGTAATAAGGCATAAAGCTAGAGTTCTACTTAGCTCATAGTGTTCTTTGAAATATGTATTGGCTCCTCACTTGTTTTGAAGTTTGTGATAGAAGAAGATGGAGGAGTATCAAAGACAAATGCAAAAGAGGCTCATCATACTACCATAAGATCTTGTAAACTAATCCCCATACCCCTTCTGGATTTGTTAAAAAGAGTGTTTATGTTGTATGTGGTGTGTGTGGAGTTATGGGTGGAAAGCATCCATGTAACAAACAACCATTTGATCTTTTGTCTGAGTTAGCCACTACCTTTACGAGCATTATCCTATTGTATAACTCGTTGGGATATAAAGGCCCGGTAACCTCCCTATATAGTACACGCACATTGTACATGTGAACGCACCCTTTACGTGCCCTAAGTATAAATACATTTTATAATTTGTGTACCAACACATTGTTGGTACACTCTAATCGTCTCGTACTTTTCACTCTGCTCTAACTCTCTTCAGCCGTCACACTCACGCTCACTCCTGCTCAATCTCCCTCTCAAAGTTACGCCCCTATTAGTCCAACAACTGGTATCAGAGCATTAGGTCCCACATGCTTCCCAAGATCAAACCAACTAACAGCATGGATTGCTTGACAAGTCTAGTCTGACCTGATGGGATCAACTGACAAGAGCTAGGCGCAACTGTCAGGTTGACGTGAAGGACCAAGATGGACTAGGATCAAGCGAGGTGCTAAGCGTGTGGCGACCAGCAGGCAGTAGTCGCAACGTGGAGTAGGTAGCACCAACAGGCGCATGTGGTAGGGAGTCACAACGACCTGCAGGGCGCACATGGGCACGACAGCAGGGTCAGCACGGGCTGAAGCATATTGGGCGACGACGGGCGACTAGCGAACACGTGGGCGACTGGCAGGCACAACAATTTGTGGAGGCGGACGACGACTTCATCGTGACGGGCAAGTGCACAACGGTCGACAATCAACGACCTCCCGTCAATCTCCCAAAAGTTAAAAGTTTCTTTTAATTTTTCAATTACACTCTTTTTTTACGAGAGTTCACACGCCAGAAGCACAGATCACAGATCTATGAGGACTCAAGCCAAAATTTTGGGGCTTTTCCCAAATATGACATAGCTCAAGCCTGTCCATGACTATCAAGTCAGAAATTGCTGACATTGCGAGCAGTGACCCAAATTTATTTGAGGATTTTGCCAAATTAGTCAAAATTTTGCCCCTTTGAGCAAAATTTCCTGACATTGCACCACAGAAACTTGGGGGTTTTCATGTATTGGCAAAGTTTTACTCAACTGGGTCAAACTGACTGACATTTATGCAATTTTGAACTTGAAATTTTGGGGATTTGCGTAGAATTTGGTAAATTTTTGCATCTTTTGCCCGTTTGTTGGCTAGTTCATGTACAAATAGCAAAAATTTGCTTCTGGTTGAGAAAGAACAACAACGCATTTTGTTGGTACAGCTTGTGTTTTTGCAAATTAGTGCATTTACTCGTGTTCAAGATAAAATGGCTGCAACTTCTTCCAGTTCAGACATCAAGAGTTTGATGGAGATCAAACGGTTTGATGGTCATGGCTTTGACCTTTGGAAAGACCATATGCAAGGCATTTTGTTCCTGAAGGATTGTGAGGATGCTTTGCAGGAAGATAAACCCGCACTAATGTCTGATGCAAATTGGGCCAAAGTGAATACAAAGGTTGTGGCTTACATAAAGATGGGTGCCACTGATGACATTCTGACAGACATTAAGGGTTTAGATACAAGTTATGCAATATGGGAAAACATGAAAACTACTTATGATATCACCACACCTGTTAATCAGGTGCATTTAATGCACAAGTTGGTGAATATGCGACTCGATGAGTCAAAGCCTGCAGCTCGGCACTTGAGTGCATTTACAAGGATTCTAAATTAGCTCAAAGATGCAAATTTGGACTATGATGATAAGTTGAGGGCGATCTTTTTTATCATGACACTACCAAACTCGTGGGAAACCTTGGTGGTTTCACTCAGCAATAACCCCAATTTCTCATATGATGGGGTGAGGGGTTCTATCTTGAATGAAGAAATTAGACCTATGTCTAGTGGAGAAGGCAGCAACTCAGCTTATAATGTAAGAGGCAGGGCTCAAAAGAAAAATGCAAATGCAGGGCAAAGAAACAGGAGCAAGAGCAAAAGAAAGGAAAAGAGTGACATTACTTGCTATCACTGTGGTCGAAAGGGCCACAAGAAACCTAATTGCAGGTATTACAATAAGGAACAAGAGAGAAAGAAGAATGCAATAGATAAAAAGAAGGAAGAAAAGACAGATGCATTGGAGATAACCAAAGGCAAAGAGAAGGCCAATGTGACCTCTAGCGTGGTCATTGAAAAGCTTTCAGATACACAGACTGCTGTATTATGTGCAGTTGATTATGAGCAGATTACCAAGGCTGATGTGATTGATGCACTCTTGTCAGTTGATGATGGTGTCACTCAGACTTGGATTGTAGACTCTGGTGCCTCTTTCCATGTGACTCCTTGCTTGGAGTGTTCTACTATGTTCAATGCAAGCAGTTATGGAAAGGTGTATCTTGGAAATAACCATGCTTGTAGCATTGATGGGACTGGCACAGTACACTTGTCTTTAGACAATGGTCAAGAGCTTGTGTTGAAAGATATCAAATATGTGCGTGGCATTAAAAAGAGTTTACTATCTGTTGGTCAGCTTAACTTGCATGGCTACGCCACACTATTTGGTGGTAGTTTGTGAAAAGTGAAAAAGGGTTCCATGCTGATTGCAAAAGGAACCAAGAAGGGCACTTTGTATTGCTTGCACTGTAAAGCCTTGAATGGCAAGTTTCTTGCAGTTGCTGAAATTTGCAGCCACTTGGAGTTATGGCATAAGAGATTAGGCCATATGAGCCAAAAAGGACTTGATGTCCTTACCTCTCTGAAGAGGGTTGATGGAAAAGGCTCTAAACTTGATTTTTGTAATGAGTGTCAGTTTGAAAAGCAAATAAAAATTTCATTTTACTCTAGTGTCTCACGTAGGTCCGATGTCTTGGACTTAGTGCATTCTGATGTATGTAGTATGCCCGTGAAATCGTTGGGTGGTGCTGCATATTTTGTCTCCTTTATTGATGACTGTTCCAAGAAGATTTGGATATATTTGCTGAAAAAGAAAAGTGAAGTGTTTGCTGTTTTTAAAACTTTTCATGCATTTGTGACCACTCAAACAGGTAGAAAGCTAAGATGCTTGAGAACTGATAATGGGGATGAGTTCACATCGACTGAATTCAAGTCCTTTTGTGACTTGCATGGTATGAAGAGGGAGCTTACAACCCCTTACAGCCCTTCTTCAAATGGGGTGGCTGAAAGATATAACAAGACTTTATGTGAAAGAGTGCGGTGCATGCTGTCCACTACTAATCTCCCTCATGCATTTTGGGGAGAGGCACACAAAACCGCGGTTCACATTTGCAACCGCTCTCCAAACAGGTCCTTAAATAATGGCATCCCTGAGGAGGTTTGGTTTGGCAAATCGGCCTCATATGACCATTTACGCATATTTGGCTATGATGCTTTTGTGTATGTTAGGGATGAGCTGAGGAATAAACTTGACCCAAAATCCACCAAAGGCACTTTCATGGGCTATGGTGATAAGGGTGAATTTGGCTACAAAGTGTGGTTACCTCAATCCAAGAAAATTATTTGCAGCCGTAATGTTGTGTTTAATGAGGCAAAAGTGCTAAAAGGCACCTTAGCCTCTAATGAAGATCTTAAAAAGGTAAAATTTCAGAGTTTGTAGCCAGCCATTACTTCAAAAAATGAGCCTCAAGGTGCTGTACCACAAGCTGAAACTGATGATCAACCGGTTATTTTTGAGCCAGATAATGATGGACAGCAAATAGAAGCACAAAGAGGTCATGAACAGCAAGATAGGCTTGCTGATTATGAAAATGCAGGTGCTGGAAATGAAAATGAAGGTGCTGTACAGCATGAACAGCATGCTGAAAATGGTTTACAGCAGCCAATAAATGCTGAGAATAATATACCTCCAAATGTAGACCCAATTCCTGAAAATGTTGATCATTGGGTACACACGTAAGAAGGCAACCACATAGATTTGACCCCTCCTTGCATTATGTGATGCTTATAGATTAGTGTGAGCCTCTTACATACAAAGAGGGCAAGTCATGTGAGTTCAACAGTAAGTGGAAGCTAGCTATGCAAGAAGAGATTCAATCTCTATATGCAAATGATACTTGGAATCTTGTGTCATTGCCCAAGGGAAGGAAGCCACTTCCAAACAAATGGGTGTACAAAGTCAAGACAGTTGATGGGAAACCCAAGTACAAGGCAAGGCTAGTTGCCAAAGATTATGCACAAAAGGAAAGGTTTGACTTCCAAGAGGTCTTCTCACTTGTTGTGAAGATGACCACTTTACGTGTGCTTTTTGCTCTTACTGTTGTTTTGGATTGAGAGCTGTATCAATTGGATGTAAAAACAGCTTTCTTACATGGTGACATTGATGAGGAAATCTACATGAAACAGCCCAAGGGCTTTGTAGTTCCTAGAAAAGAGCAAATGGTGTGTAAGCTAAAACGCAGCCTGTATGGGCTGAAACAAGCACCACGGCAGTGGTACAAAAAGTTTGACACTTTTATGCTATCTCATGAGTTTACATGCAGCCATGCAGATCATTACTTGTACATGAAAAAGGATACAGATGGCAGCCCCACCATACTTGTTTTGTATGTGGATGATATGTTACTAGCTGGGAAAAGAAAGACTGGCTTGGATGCTCTCAAAAATTAGCTGAAATCAGCTTTCTCCATGAAAGATTTTAGGAATGCATAACATATTTTGGGCATGAGGATTCGTAGAGATAGAATGCAGAAACTAGTGTTTTTATCTCAAGAAAAGTACATTGGAAAGGTACTCGACAGATTTAACATGGCTAAAGCTAAGCCTTTTGGGGTACCCTTACCTCCTTATCTCAAGCTTAGCAAAGCCAACAGCCCGAAAGATGATGTGGAAGTAAATGCTATGAAGGGAGTTCCTTATGTATCAACTTGTGGCTCTCTTATGTATGCTATGGTTGCTACTCGTCCAGACATTGCTCATGCATTGCATTCGACTAGTGGGAGTTGGTTAGCTAGAGGTAATTCCTTCCAACTTTCCTGAGGACATCATTAACATCCTACCCTATCCAAAAACTACTTTAATTTGTATCGTTCTTTATGACACTGTATTTGGTTTTGTGGTTATCGCCTACAATTGCAACTATAATCATGTGAAGCTGCCCTTGTATTGAGGTTATATCAATGTTGTTCTTGGATGGGTGGATGCTCGTCTTAGAACTACTAGCTCGCGTGGAGAGTGTGAAGATTCCAAATGAACTACCTAAAGTTGGATATAGTGTTGAGATGGTAGTGGAAGAGGATTTTGCCCTCTGAATGGTATTTGTGTTGTGTTGCTATATTGTGAATGGGTTGCTCTATTCCTCTCCCTTGTAACAAACCATAATGGAAAAAAAGCCTTGTTATGTAGGACTTCAATCCCTTATAAAGAAGCTAAGTTTATATAGTATTTTGGGCTTGGATTTTTGTGCCTATACTTCTCCTTGTACAAGTGTGTGGCTATAGAAGTATAAGTTTCTCGTCCTAGCAACATTAGACTTACCTCTAATACTTTACTTCCTAAACTAGCCTCACTGTCTCAAGCTTGGCACATCGCCTAAACCATCACTTGTCACATGCTTACAAGTAGTTATTCCCTTCTAACAAAATCCAACATCTCTATACATCTCCTTATCGGTAAATTCTTGGCAAGATTGTTGCATAATTTCTATGTTGCATGACATGTAATCCTGGAAACCCAAGGCTCTAATTAAGACGACAACCCACCACATAAGCCCTCAAGCCTCACTATTTTAAAAGTTATCTCTATCAGTTTAAGGGGTGGATTAAGCATGTTCCTTAAACTATACTTGACCACGTCTACATTGTAAAACACTTTGGCCTAAACTAGGCCTATCATTCCAAATCTAAAATACAACTCTAGCAAAGTGTATTTTCTCGTGTGTGAAATCAATAGGGTAATATTTAAATCTAGTCTCTAACCATTGACCCATTCTCTTAATCTTGTTTCTTTTATAAGGATAGTTATTTAATTTTTAATTAAACTATAAATGACAAAATACAAGGGAAATACCTAGAGCCTCATAAATGATGTTTGTGCGTTTGGCGATGATCCCTTACTGATGTCCAAATATCTCCATGATATTATAAAGATATTGAAGTGACAAGTTAGATAAATAAGAGATGGGTGGGATGGTAGTAGTTCCCACTTTCGATTCCGCATATGGAGGTGGCCAATTGCATCATTCGTGGATGCCACAATTTGCTCTCTCTCTCTCTCTCAACATAGCCTCCACACCAAGATGGTTGTTGGGGTTGGGGCAGTTTTGTTTGGTTTGTTTTTTTTGGGAGGGGGTGGGGGGGTTGGGGGGATGGGTTTTGCGCATGGAGGGGTGGAAGAGAGTGCTTGCCTAGTACCTACATGGCAAGCTAGGATTCAGGGAAAGGTACAATGGGGCATGAAGAGGAGGGTATGACAATGAGGAGACAAGGGGGGGTTTAGGGCGACTAGAGGAGGCAACTCTTGACCCAAGGGAGGGGCAACTAGCTAGTGACGCTAAGGGAATTTGATGGAGGCAATGGAAGTGATGGCAAAACAGCTACCAAGTGCATGGGAGAGGAGCGCTTACTAGGAATAACAAGGCTGATGAGGGGGATGGGGTCACCATAATGGCAACCTTCAAATGGCTGCAGCCCCTTTTTTATTTTTTTTAAATTAATAACTAACTAAACTAACCTTCTAGCTTAAACACTAACTAGCTAACCTACTCTACTAACTCATTACTAACCTCTCTTTTTTTTTATGCGCAAGGCGTTTTGAGTGCCTCCAATGAGTGTTGCATTTGACAGAGTTTGCACATGTACGCAAGGCGAGATGTTGGGTGCCCACACAAATCAGGTATATTACATGCTCTTTGATTCACATGCAAACCGTCCGGCTCACTCTTTTGCTGTTGTCACCTCAACATGATCTCAACTCAACATCCTATGATCCTTGATCAAGCAATGGCTAACTTAGAACTAAGAAGGGCTTTAAAAACCCCAAAATTATTGCAATAAATTGCAAGCGTTAATTGCTACATCCTTGGATATCACAATTAATCCTAGCACACCCACAATCAACCACAAACTCTCCTTGTGCTTTTTGACCACATGCAAACCTTCCGACTGACGCCCTTGCTATTATCACCTAAGGATGACGTCAACCCACAATCCTCTATGGTCGATCAACTAATGACTAACTTAGAAGTCAAAACCAAGAATGGCTTTGAGCACCCCAAAACTATTGACATTGCAAAGTAGGTTGTTACATCCTTGGATCTTGGATTGATTTCTACAACGTTGGCCATTGACTACTGCCCATTTAGTCACTCAACATGAACACATCTTGAAAGTTATGACAATTAAGGGTCTCTTCTATGTTTGTATAGCTTGTCCCATGCCATGTGTGCAAGTTGGAGATCTGCATGGGCATTACATTGGTAACAAAGTAACATCCTACTCTCCACCACATGACATGATCACTAGTAAAATATGCACAAAACATAGAAGCTCATCGGATCAAGACAATCCATGATCCATGGATCTACTCCTCTCCCTGACAAGGTAGTATGGGAACCTACTTGCAAAAGTTGGGATGGGAAGCACTCTGATGCACCTAGACGAAACCCATATTCAGATGATCGTGTGCAAGGTATGATGACATGGGTAGACAATTATGTGGCTAGCAATGCTACGAGAAGCATCAAGATCGAGTGTACAATCAACAAGTCACAATGGCAGCATAATCACGTGGGCAGCAGTTCGTGGATGGTGTTAGGCAAATGTTCACTTTTCTTTTAGTTGGACCTTCAAATTGTAATTACATGACAACTTAAAAGAAATCTGCAATTTTTTACATTGAAAAAGACAAGCTGCATTTATTTCAACATGTCACCTACATGATTACAAAGAGTAATAAAGGCAACTACAAGACAACTACAAAAGGGCATCCAAGTGATTGAAAGGTCATCATGAGGATCATGGCATCATTAATAGTCATCGTGTGATTGAGATCAACGGACATCTTCATCAACAGAGATCATGCCAAATTGTGGAGCACCGAAGGAAGTCTTACCCAAAAGCTAGAGTGTTCATGAGATTTGAGGCAAATTGGAGTGTTCATGACATGATTTGACCACATAATCCAACCTCAAAAGCTCCTAGGTCCTAAATGTGGTAGAGCTCTAGCAAATGGAAAAGGTCCAAAAGCCTATTAGAGTCATTATAACCTAGTCACTCGAAGGTCAAGACAAAAAGTATGATCATTCATCCACCCACATCATCGCTAAGGATCCATATTGACACTACCAACCATGACCACTAAGTTGCCCATCATGACCATATTGTTGTTTACAACAACTCTAATCCTTGCTAGTCACCCAAATAAGTTCAAATATTGACATCATTGTCCTCCATCTAATGTCAGCTAGCCTCACCAGAAGAATAATGTCTTGTTATAGGAAAATGAAGATAGAACCATCATTGGTAATGTCAAGCTCATCCATCCATAAATATTGATTGATAGGACAAGAATCTGGTGTCTTAATCCAATCCATGGCAAGCCAAAAGTTTGAATGTGCATGCATATGTATTTATATGTACCCATTGTATACTTGGCTTCTACGAAGTTCAAATTAATAGAGACTAAATACAAAAACCTAACCCTAGCAATACTTAGCTATCTCAAGAAGTCAAGAGAAATATGGGTAATGATACATTTGAAATACAACCTAGACATTTTTAGAAAAGGGATAGTACTGCATTTTCAAATGTAAAGCACCTTAGTATGCAGTCCACAACCCTTGAATGAGACAATATATCACTATAACAAACTTTGACAAGGAATAGACTGGACCAATGTATTCCACAACCCTTGAATGAGATAATGCATCCCTAAAATAAAGTTCAGCAAGGACTAGACATTGGACCGAGCAAAACACCACCATATTACAAGATGCCCCTTTTGAGGCTAATTGAGGGACAACTAATCATCCAAATGGGTCTCCCCTTCATGCGACTAGTTGCTTACAATGGTCTCATTATGGGAAATTGGATTTTTGGGATACATCAAAAGGGGACAAGTCAATCATCCGCTAAATAGTGCTCAAGGACACAAAAAAAAAAAGTCTCAAATGAACCTAGTACTTTGTATGGTTCTTTGTGGAATTGAGTCAAGCCTAGCCTAACTCAATCAAGCCTCTTATTGGTCAAGGTCAGCCATGTACTGTAAATAACAAGCATACCTCCCCATACTTGGAGAGGACAAAAGCTCCTATTTGTGATGAGAGCCCTCAATCCAACAAGACTTAGGAAGTTGATAATCAAACTCCAAATGTGCCATCCCAATTAATACCTATGCTCTCACAAACCTTCTAAGCGTGAAGCTTAGCATTGGAGAGAGGACCTCCAACCTTCTGCTATGACAAAGATCATACAATACATTACACCCCAAGCTGATCAATCTGATCCTCCCCAAACTGCCTCAAGTTTTGTTCAAACACTGCCATATATCCTCTTTGCATTGTTTGGCTCCAACCCTGCTGCGAAGCCTTGGATTATCATATATACTTTCAGTTAGCCATTCCTTTCCTCGCAAACATAACAGACTTCATAGATACTTAAAATCTCTAAGGTTCAGTACACAACCCCCATCAATGTGGGGGCAATCGGCAGAAGAGAAGATGGCAAGTCAACAGTTCACCAAGCAAGCAGCACAAACAATCATTATATGTTGTAGTCAATATGAATTTATGCATGCACATAATTAAGAATGCTAACCTTTATGATAGATAGAGTCACAATAGAGAAATGAAGATCCACTAGAGTGTTGCTGCTGCTTAGAGATGAAAGCAGATTTGAGGCAGTAAGCTGCACATAAGAATCATAAGAACACATTCCAATGCTGAGAATATGTTTGTCAAACATGACCATAAAAAATAATTATGTTGGAACTAATTGTCACCTTCAGGTCATCTTCGGCCAAAGGACATTGCAGGATTTCCGATATTCTAGCCGCATAGAAAATATCATTCAGTCCAGAATTAGAGGAAGTTAGAATGTCTGTGACCTCAGTGCATGTGGCTACTTCCTTCCTCTCGATTCCAAGAACTTGTAGGGACCTCAATGCCTGATACTTCTGTTCCAGGCTGTCAAGTAGCAAAATTGTATCGAACAAATGAAAGGCCTAATTCCATGCCTGAATAGCAAAACATTTAACACGGTACCAATTGATGCAGTGGCATTCTAAGCCCAATCACAACGCAAGTGCCAACATCGACATAAACCCACCACACATCTAGGACTATGTTCTTTCGCACAAACTGAAGATGCACAATGCCTATAAATTTATCGCGTCTGACCCTTATGGTGAGCATGGCGGTTTTAATTTGGAGCTGAATTCTGATTTGCCCATACCTTAAGATGTATAAAGCAATCCAATTACGTGACTTGTGAGAGCTCTTCTAGCTAGCGTGCACGCCGAAAGTTGAGAGGGACTAAGAGCACAAACCTGGCGAGATCATGATGTGATGAGAAAAGCTGTTCAGCAAAGGCCTTGTCTTTTGCAGAAAGGGGATGGAATCCTGCATCAGCAGCAGAGATCGCAAAGAGGCAGAGGAAGGCGAGTTGCAGAAATATCCTCGGTGCTCCAGCAGCTATCCAGAAAATGCAAACAACTTAGAAAAACCAAAACCTTGGTGCGATGGAGAAGAACGGATCGTTTTCTTGTAAAATGCTTGCCGGATCTACAAAAGCTTACGCTGGGGACGAGCTCTTTACCTGCGACAGCCATGGCGCCGCCAGCAGCAGCGAGACGCACAGATCAAAGAGCACGGGATGGAACCGTGTGACGAATCCACACACTGTCCCCGCAGGTTGTAAGGTGTATTTTAAAAGAAAAATGTGCACTAAGGTTTCGAGGGTTGATGATGATTCCTTGGTATAAAATTTTGGCCTGCTCTTTACCGACCTAGTTTACATCATCCCTTCTTATAAATGTGTTTGAAGGTCATCAAGACTACCATAGAACTAGTAGGATAGGAAGACATTAAGAGCCTTTGAAAGAAGTTTTCCACTGCACAAGCTGCTATCAACTACAACTTTAGAATTGCACTCCTAAGAGTTGAATATGACCATGCCAAAGGAAGACCTAATCCACACTTGCAGAGATGTTGGCTATAGTAATTGAGAACTCAAGGAGATGCATTTGACAGCATCAATCTCATCAATAGAGCCATCCTCTTGTAATATCCATCTTAGAGAGTCAGACTTGCTCCCATGCAAATTGTAAAGTCCAAGTGAGGTGTGAACTCAACAGATTTCAACTGAGTAAGTTGTAAAATGTAAAATGGTGTGTTTGATGTGAGAAAAGGCTAGTCTAAGCTAATGCAAAAGGAGGGTGCCCAAAAATTTGAGGCTAGTCTAAGCTAATGCAATGGAAGGGTGCCCAAAACTTTGAGGCCATCTATAAAAAGTAAAAACTGAATGGACAAGTTCATTATTGTGTAATGCAAACTTGACATCTCTCTTCTTGCTTCCTGCATGCTTCTTGGTTGTGTAAGAGAGGAAGAGATTGAGAGAGAGAGAGGGGAGGGGGGGAGACAGAGTGTGAGGTATAGTGAGAGAATGGTGGAGAAGCACTTGCTACATATTCTTCTTCATTTTCATCTTATTATTCTTCTTCGGGGAGCTTGCATGATGATCGAAGCAAAGGACATGGAGCTCACTTGAGGCATGTTGCAAGGATCATAGAGCCATTGATGAGAATGTAAATTTGTGAGTTCACCACATTACCCATAGCCGTGTTGCTCCAAATGCTTGAAACAATAGATATTCCATTAAGTTCAGCACATGTGGCTTGTGCAAGCGATGGTGTCGAAGCATTTGGGGTTGAAAGTCTACCATGGGGGTAAGAGATAGTAGGGTGAAGGGAGATTCAAGGAGAGCAATTGATGAAAGAGAAGGGGTTCGAGGAAATAGAAGATGTAGAAGAATACTCATAGAGGTAAAGCCTGTCAATTTGTTTTTGCATCCTAAGAAGATAAAGCCCTTGTAGACCAAAAAATGTGCATCAAACAATAGCTTCTTCTCTACTGCCCAAACTGCCAATCTGATGCTTCCGTTGGCTCCGAAAGGGGAGTAAATTATCAAGACATCTAGTCAGAATTCTCCCAGATCACTCCTTCTTCTCCCAGTTCGGAGTGATGTTTGTTGCTTGTAAACTACGATCGCGCGTTGCGCGCTTTCGCCAATCTTTCGTTTTGCATAAAAATCCCCAAAAATGGTTGAAAGCCACTTGCTTCTTTTTTTTTACATGTCATCCTATTCTAGAAGTTATCTATAACTTTTGGATATTTACAAGAAATAATATCCAAAATATAAAAAATCGGCTAAATTTGTCCAAAAATCTAGTATTTTTGAACCATCCACACTATGGACACTGACACTAATGACTAATATGGCATGACTCTCTAGATCAATAGGAAAGCCAAATGACGATGCACTCTAGAGTTTTTCACACTGTGTCTGCGTAGCGGCACAACATCCACTCCCTCTTAACTTGCACATCCTTCAACATGTGCCAAAGTCTTATGGATCTGCAGTGTCAAAAGAAATATCCTCTACCATGTTAATGTCTTCATCGTCTACCTCTTCTCCTTCCATATTCTCATGTTCATGCTCAGTATATCCAACTCCTTCAACTCATATGTGGAAGACTCCCTACATTTAAAGAGCTTGATACGTTTTCCAGCCCCACTGGAATCCTTAAAGTTGTCCCATCTATCTCATTTAATGCATATGTAGCTTTATCAAAAACAAACCTTACCACATATGGACCAAACCACCACTTTGCCATCTTTCAATTGGCACTATGTTGATTTTCCAAGATGTTGTCATAAACCAACACCCGGTCCCCTTCTTGTATAGCTCGTGGTTGTACTCTGTGTCGCATGTCAAACCTCTTCTTATTCTTGATCCTTGTAGTCTTCAGCTTTTTCATGGTTGTCTCAATGTCTTCAGGCCTTCTTTCTAACTATCTAACGTGTAGGACCAGCAACTCTTCTCTATTCAGACCCTCTTCCCATGGTAGAACACTCCAAGTAGCAATAGTATCCTCAATAGGGATGATTAGTTGTTGTTCATACATTAGTTTAGCACGCATACACCCTGTAGCTGCACTATGAGTGGTCCTATCAGCCCATAAAGCAAAGGGTAACATTCTTGACCACTCTTTCATCCTGCCCTTGCATGACTTTGCTAATGCCATAATGATAGGCTGATGACCTCTTTCACTTTTTCAATTTTCTTCAAGATTGTAGGTTGAAGTTAAAGCCAGCTTGATACCCAATCATGAAAAGAAGTCACGAGCCTCATCCGCATCCAATTCTCCTATATCTGCAACCACTTTACCAACACAACCATACCTGCAAAAGACTTCTTCCAATAAGAACCTACAAACTGCTTGAGTAGTCTTTTTACTAAGAGCTCGACCTTCCACTTGATTTGTCAAGTCTTCTCATGCAAGCACAAGATATCTTATATTCCATAAACCTGTAGGCATGGTAACCAAATCAACTACCCATTTGTAATGCATAGACAATGGATAGATCAGTTGCAACCCATCTTTATGCTTTACCATGGAATACCTCTGACTGTCATTCCATGATTCCACCTAATGCTCCACATCTTTATACATGTTCTGCCACCAATATACTTCTCTTTGATCTTAGCAAATATGCCCCAAACTCCTTTATGTCTAGCCCATAAACTTTCATAAAACTCTTGCATCACGTTGTTGAGAAGCCCTATCTCCCAATACACATACTGGAGCTCCTATCTTCTTCTTTGCATGCTTCCATAAATATCTGTCTTTCAAGAAAAACCCATAAGCTTTTCTTTTAATCCTTTTGAAATAAGCTTCAGACCACTCAACCTTCTTTGTCATGACGCTAAGATATTGGCCTATTTTTAGCCAATCATCCTCATACAACTCTTCCAAAAATTGTGTTTTCACTGAAGCATAACATTGATGATGCTTTCTCTCTACTACCCATCTCTTCTCACTACAAGATATAGACCTTATAGCGACGTTTAAAGCGACGAAAATACAAACAACAAAATTTGCCCCCGTCGTCGGAAAAAGCGTCGTTATTGACGACGCCATGGAATCGTCGCTATTTGCGTCGCTATATGCGTCGCTATATGCGTCGCAAATAGCGACGCAAATAGCGACGCATATAGCGACGGTTGCAGAGAATTTGCGACGCTGATAGCGACGACAATAGCGACGTCTGCAGTAAATTTGCGACGTAAATAGCGACGGTAACAGAGGAAAAAAAAATTTTGTGGCAGGGCAGCAAGCTGCCCTGCCACATATAGCACTGTGTGCTGTATGAGAGCCATACAAAATAGTTTCTGCACTGCTGCATACAAAGCGTTTGCAAACAAAAAGAATCTATACTGAAATCATAAAACTGATAGATGAAATAAATACATGATATCGCATAAAATGCGATTGGTACAATCATAAAACAATATCACTAATACATAGAAAATGTCTACATAGATCGGGCGACTAAAAACTAAAGGTATGTGAGCGCTAAGGATCCGAGGGCGAGCTACAAATCGTCGTCCCCCGAAAGCTCGTCCCTCTGCAAAGGAGCATCAAACGGATTCTGCAGAAAAAGAAACAACATATCAATCCACCATACAATAATGCATTCAAATATCTCATGGTAACTACGGACATGAAAGATGAGAGACTTACTGGGCCGCCGCGTCTGTACAATCGGTCGATCAATGATCTGAGACCGTGCCTCTCTGCATATTGAGTCTCAAGGCCTTGCGGATCACGATTTGTAATGGAGTGCTGCAAAGAAAACAAAATGCTAACTGTTAGAAATATGATTGTCAGTACAAATAATATCTCAAAAAAACAAATAAGCAAAACAAAAGAGAAACTTACAAAGTCCTCCAAATATGTCCTGTGGCCGCCACTCCCAAGATGATGTACCGATCCGGCCTCGATTCGTGCCCTCGCCGCCTCCCGCTGCTGACTCCAACGTCCTGGCGAATTTGTAGCCTCCTCCCTCAGTCGGCGCCAGTCCTCTGCATCTAACCACTCGGGCTTTGGAGCCCCACTCTTGATTGCCTTGCGTGCGTCGGATCGTCTATGTGACATGTATGCACGCATGCAATCCATCATCCAGCCCGTAGAGAATCTATCCACTGCGGCTGGCACCGGGAACTCCTCATGCAAGGATGCTACTATGTACTCCTTGCTCCCCTCCGGTATGTTCCTCCAATGATCCAGGACGTTGTGCCGAAAAACTTGTTGGCACAACTCCCTCATGCGAGCTATCACCCTCCTCCCCTCATCATTCATGATGATAGCTCCTGACCTGCCATCCACTAGGTATCCATAATCCCTAGGAGTGTGCCTCGTATGGGCCCTCTCCCATCTCCGTCCACGCTCCTGGGCATATCCAGGAGACCCCTGAACATCCGGTGTACCGACGGGGGTACCCTCTCCCGGAGTGCCACTGAAAGGGGTGCCACCAGAGGGGGTGCCACCAAAAGGAGTGCCACCAGAGGGGGTGCCACCAAAAGGAGTGCCACCAAAAGGCGTGACATCTGCCGACGGCTGCGCAAAAGCCGGAGTAACTGGAGTGGACGTCCCCACAGGTGTGACAAATCCTGGAGGTGACCGAGCTCTAGCTGAACGACGAGACGGAGACACCGCGTCCGTGTCTCCACAGCAGCACCCCCTGATCCTCCTGCAGTCGCAGTCCCTCCCTCTGGCCCAAGTCGCGAGCGTCGAGATCGTCTGCTCGAAGCTGAAGCATCTGATCGCACTGAAGCTGATCTAGCAGAGCGCCCTGACGAAGAACGAGACAGCTCCTGATCTGCTATCTCTCTGAATCTCGCGAGCTGATCTGGAGACATACGTGCCATCATCTCCTGAAACTCCTCATCGCTCATCCCTCGACTCATCCTGAAAATAAAGATACCTGCAGAGATAAAAAATAATGTTAGAATAATCAATTGAAACTATACAAAGCGCATTAATATAAATCATTTTTGAAAAATCCATCTTAAAATGCATATCTTATCTACCTTTATGGAAGATCTAAACAACGAATTGAGTAATACAATTCTCCAAGAATGAAGTATTCTATGGTCCCATGTTAATCTCCTGACATAACTCTGCATACACTGGAAGGTCGATAGACATGTCACCACAAAAGAACGAGTCTGCCTCGTTCTCAAAAAATTCTACGACTTCTGTATTTCCATCATTGTTAGCCGATGCGGGCTCCAAGCTTGCGGTGGCCTCCACCCCTTGTAATTTCGATCCCTCTATTTGCATATATTCTTCATCTATGCCTGGAACATCGCTTTGATCGTATACTCTCGCACCTCTAGGAGTTGAAGGTATAACATACCACCATCGAGGTTGTCGGGGATTTGGATAGAAGATTACCTGTTCACAAACACTTACAAACCGTCTTCAAACCATTGTGACATAAAGCATGTCGTATTACAATTAGCAAGCAAATGACTAGAAGATTACCTGTTCACAATGTGCCGGCAACACAAAGGTGTCGCGCAAATCCATCCATTTTTTTTCGGAATCTATTTCGAGAAATCCAGATGGACCTCGTCGAACCGTTGCGCCAGCTCCTCCAAGTACCACTTTGAACCACTGCACATCGAATATTATCATGGAGAAGCTACGGTAATCCACCGTAATAATACTTTGCAAATTCCCAAAATACTCCATCTCATCCACAACCGTGTTCGGATCCGTTGCTCGTCGCCGGCTCTCTTGCTCAAACCTTGCCATGACACCACAGTCCATTGTGGAGCGCATTTTGTCAATACGCTCCACCCGAAAATGCCATCCGCGCGACCACGCTGCACTATATATTTTGTACTGCACATTGAAACACTCAAATTAGATGTAGCAAACAAATTCAGATACGACACATTCTAAACCCCTCATTACCTTTGGACTACATCCCCTCGAGAACTCCCACTCCTCCATTGAGACCTCTGCCCCTTCGCTGGATGCTGCGATCAAGGCTCCATGCAACCATCGTGTTGACATAAACCGCGGCATCTCCTCCATGCCTTCGGGATATCGAATCGGTCGGTGACGCGTACTGCGTCGGAATTCAGCTCGCGCTTCCTCTCGATCTTGCCTTGCAATCTGGTACTTGGCGAGCCACGTCTCCATGGAGGCATGGTGCAACATACAAAAGCGATTCACTTTCTCTTCCATTGAGGCATCCATTCTTTTTTCTACCCCATTTCCAACCACCACATCTCCAGTCAGCCTGTCATCGTCCTTGAGCGTCCATAGCATTTCATTGTCTGGTTCCACCGTTGGTAGCCATTGTGAGATATGCACTAATGCCTCCGACACCAACCAACCCTCCGCCATGCTACCTTCCGGACGAGCTCGTTGTCGCACAAAGCCTTTCAGGGTTTTCATGAAGCGCTCCAGGAAGAACATCCATCGCGTATGGACAGGTCCGGCAATCTCCACTTCGTCCACAAGATGCACAAGAAGGTGAACTTGTATCGTGAGCATGCTAGTGGGCAGGTATTTCTCAAAGAGACAGACCGTCTCAACTGCTCCCCGCCTTGCGGATTCAATAGAGGACGTCTTAATCTCTTTCTGTGAGATCCATTGCACCAAAGTCGACAGCTTGTAAATGGCCCCACGAATTTCTGGAGTTAGGCATCCCGCGATCGCGATCGGTAGGACAAACTGCCACAAATGAGAAAGCATTAAGAATAATGGTCACTTTTCAAATTTCAAAATGTCCACGCTTATTAAAATCCATTCTGTTCACAAACCTGACATATCTTATGCCAATCATGGGATTTTAGCCCAGATATTTGGTCATCTTTAGAAAATGCGGACCTGAGAGAACGCATCATACCCGTCGGAGTGCGGATAGACTTGATTACTTGCTTCACAATGCGCTCTTCTTTGGTAGACAAAACCCAGGGAGCGCGAGGAAGCTGCACTCCCCCTTCAGCACTCGACTGCGGCCAAAGCGCCTCCATCTTACCTACCTCCTTTAAATCCATTCGTGACCCTATAGTGTCTCTCTTTCCTGTGATGTGGTCCCATAGCAAGCTGCCCACATTTTTGAAAATATGCATGGGATCCAACAAGTGGTTGACCTGTAAGTGGGTCCAATATGGCAACTCGTAGAAAACTGAGAACCGTCGCATTCCATTTGGATGTGATTCCGGGTTTACCATTTTCAGCTCGTACCAGCTTGCAGCGTTCATACGTGCTGGAGGTCGTCCAAGAAAACCTTCCCTGAGTTCATGATCCTCCGGCAAGAAAGTGGCGTGTCCTTGATATACCATCTTCTTCATGGTTCGTGACCTTCGGGAGTCTAACTGTGGCCCACACAATGGACATGCATGATAACCTGAGGTAACGAGACCTGCAAGGCGATCCACGACCTAGTGAATACTTGATTGAATGAAATAAAATATAGATATTACCGGCGTGAACAAATGTCTGCTCACCTGAGCACTCTCCCAATCCCGGAAAGTCATGCATCGTCCACATGAGAATGGCTCGAATGTTGGCTGACCGCCGACCATCGCGCCTGCTCATATCTTGCACCGTGACCCCCTCCTCCCACAAAATCTTAAGCTCATCGACTAATGGACGAAGATACACGTCCATATTTTTTACTTTGTAGCGGCCCGGGACGAGCAAGCTAAGGATGAGATGTCCTTTCTTCGTAGAAAGCCATGGAGGAATGTTGTAGTTGACAAGCACTATAGGCCACACACTGTAAGAAGTCGAGCGCAGACCGAATGGGTTCACACCATCCATGGCGAGACCGAGCCGAAGATTCCTTGGCTCTCGCGCAAAGCCTGGGAAGGTAGAGTCAATGTGGCTCCATGCGCGCGAATCTGCTGATATTCGTTGCACTCCATCCGTAGACCTATTCTGCACATGCCACGTTGTCAAGCTTGCCATGGCAGACGTGCGAAACATGTGGTTTATGCGGGGGATGAGCGGAAAGTGTCTGAGGACTTTTTGAGGGATGGTCTGCCCTTGCAAGTCCTGTCGATACCTGTGAGCACCACACTTTGGACATGTCTCCATAGTCTCGTATTCATCTCGAAACAATATGCAGTCGTTGATACATGCATGGATGTTATTGTAGTCCATGCCAAGCTTCCGTAAAACATGTCGTGCATCATCACGAGACTCAGGCATGGTGTTTGCAGGTGGCAATATATGATATTTCAATAACCTGAAAACATCATAAAACACCTTGAAAAATCCATCCATATTTACAATAATACTGTTTAAAAAAAAAACAATGAAGTCTGTATGCAAGGTATCTGAATAACTCAGTCACACTCGTATCGCTCCAACCGTATTTCGCTTGCACACTTAAGAGTGCAAGCAATGTCTTCAACCGAGATACTCGGCACCCATCATATAATGGTATGGATGCTTCCTCTCTAAGCGGGTCAGATGTCTCAACATCCATGGGAATCAATGCATCGATCATTGCCTCCATCTCAGGCTCCAAGATTGTAGGCAAGTCGGGAAGGTTGTCTGTCTCCTCTGGCATTGACGATATAGATGGGCCTTGCGAGTGGTCTATTGGCTCCTGCCATCCATCCATCTCACGTCCAAGAACTCTTCTAATTGGCCGCAAAGGGTGCTCTCCCCCTTGGGTCGAGACATCACCCCCCTGGACACAAAATTTGCCAACAAGACCCAATCTTATTGTGTATGGTTTTCAATTAGCTTGAGAGTACAATGCATGAAAAATGCTAACTTGAAAATACCGTTTGCTGAAAATCTGCAATCGCCTGATCAATAATCTCAGGTTGAAACTCGCCAAATCGTCGTACGTGTTCTATAGACAATCGACGTTTTCGTCTAATTGCCAACTTGCATTGAGAGCAAGGACATGGGACACGCTGATTAAGATACGACTCGCGGTCTTGAACAATAGGACCTTCTTCGTTTGCCATCTTATCTACATTACAGCAAACGAGGCTTAAATGGATAGCTTTTTGGAGATGTACGTCAACTTGCAAGTTGACCATAAACCTTGCATTGTATATAGTAGTCGAGAGATTTTCCGATGTTATATCTCGGCCTTGTATCATGCTCAACGATTTGTTTGTCCCGGTAGATAATTTTTTGTTATATCTCGGCTTTGAGTATAAGTAATCCATTTTAAAATTAATGCGCGCCATCTATGAAATTTTACAACTATAGTAATAAAATTTATTTCAATCAATTCTACTCATAGTCATAAGACCTGAGAGAAATTATCCTATACTCAATTTAAGGGATCTCCACTTCTATAACAATAATTTTGGGTTAATTTTGATGAAGTACGTGGCCGTATGCAAAGCACATTGCATACCATTATCGATACGTATATTATCTTAAATTTCATTCCCTTCCCTCTCCCTCTCCCTCTCCCTCACCCTCTCCCTCTCTTTCTCTCACCCTCTCCCTCACCCTCTCGTTCTCTTTCTCTCCCTCTCTCATTTCCTCCCTCCTCCTCCCTCTCCCTCTCCCTCCCTCTTTCTCCCTCTTTCTCCCTCTCCCTCTCCCTCGCTCCCTCGCTCCCTCTCCCTCCCCCTCCCTCTTTCTCTCCCTCTCTCATTTCCTTCCCCTCCCCCTCCCTCTCCCTCTCCCTCTCCCTCTCTTTTTCTCCCTCTCCCTCTCTATCTCTCTTTCTCTCTCATTTCCTAAACAAGCAAAAAATAAAGTGATTTAAACATCCTCCAAGCAAAAGGGAGAGGGAGAGATACAATGCACTCTCCCTCTCTTTCTCTTTCTATCCCTCTCTCATTTCCTTCCCCTTCCTATCCCTCTCACTCTCTTTCTCTCTCATTTCCTCTCCTAAACAAGAAAAAAATAAAGTGATTCAAACATTAAACAAGCAAAAGGGAGAGGGAGGGAGAGAGAGAATGCACTCTCCCTCCTTCTCCCTCTCTTTTTCTTTCTCTCCCTCTCCTATTTCCTCCCCCTCTCTCTCCCTCTCCCTCTATTTCTCTTTCTCTTTCTTTCCCTTTCCCTCTCCCTCTCCCTCTCTTTCTCTCTTACTCTCTCGTTTCCTCTCCTAAACAAGCAAAGAAGAAAGTAATTTAAACATTAAACAAGCAAAAGGGAGAGAGAGAGAGAGAGAATGCACTCTCACTCTCTTTCTCTCCCTCTCCCTCTCTCTCCCTCTCCTTCTCCTTCTCTTTCTTTTCCTCTCCTAAATAAACAAAAGAGAACGATTTAAACCTTCAACAAGTAAAAGAAAGAGAGAGGGAGACTCACCAATGAGATATGGCGAGCGTGGGCGGCTTCTCTTTGCAACGAGGGCTCCTCCTCTCCTTCGCGAACAACGACGGTGGCGGTGGCGGCGGCGGCGGCAACAAGTCTCTTCCTCCTCTTCTTTCACAAAGCCTTGGCTCTCTCCCTCGCTCTCGCTCTCAAAAGGCGAAGAAAACAAAATGAAAACGGCGCTCTGGTTTCGGCCGCGCTTTTTTTTCCCTGCGGCGTCGCTATTGGCGTCGCTATTTGCGTCGCTATTTGCGTCGCAAATGCGACGCAAATAGCGACGCGTATAGCGACGCATATAGCGACGCCAATAGCGACGCCGATAAACGCCGTCGCTAATCGGCGTCGCTATTGCCCCAGTCCCTTGTAGTGCTAATGTTGAAAATGGGTTAAATGGGAGTGTAGATAGCAAGCTTGTGGCTAAAATTGGTATTATGGGCAGCAATAAGCATAAAGAGAAGGCTATGTACAGTGGGGATGAACTTATAGCCATGGAGACACTACAAGGGACTGGGGCAATAGCGACGCCGATTAGCGACGGCGTTTATCGGCGTCGCTATTGGCGTCGCTATATGCGTCGCTATACGCGTCGCTATTTGCGTCGCATTTGCGACGCAAATAGCGACGCAAATAGCGACGCAAATAGCGACGCATATAGCGACGCCGCAGGGAAAAAAAAGCGCGGCCGAAACCAGAGCGCCGTTTTCATTTTGTTTTCTTCGCCTTTTGAGAGCGAGAGCGAGGGAGAGAGCCAAGGCTTTGTGAAAGAAGAGGAGGAAGAGACTTGTTGCCGCCGCCGCCGCCACCGCCACCGTCGTTGTTCGCGAAGGAGAGGAGGAGCCCTCGTTGCAAAGAGAAGCCGCCCACGCTCGCCATATCTCATTGGTGAGTCTCCCTCTCTCTTTCTTTTACTTGTTGAAGGTTTAAATCGTTCTCTTTTGTTTATTTAGGAGAGGAAAAGAAAGAGAAGGAGAGGGAGAGGGAGAGAGAGGGAGAGAAAGAGAGGGAGAGGGAGAGAAAGAGAGTGAGAGTGCATTCTCTCTCTCTCTCTCTCCCTTTTGCTTGTTTAATGTTTAAATTACTTTCTTCTTTGCTTGTTTAGGAGAGGAAACGAGAGAGTAAGAGAGAAAGAGAGGGAGAGGGAGAGGGAAAGGGAAAGAAAGAGAAAGAGAAATAGAGGGAGAGGGAGAGAGAGGGGGAGGAAATAGGAGAGGGAGAGAAAGAAAAAGAGAGGGAGAAGGAGGGAGAGTGCATTCTCTCTCTCCCTCCCTCTCCCTTTTGCTTGTTTAATGTTTGAATCACTTTATTTTTTTCTTGTTTAGGAGAGGAAATGAGAGAGAAAGAGAGTGAGAGGGATAGGAAGGGGAAGGAAATGAGAGAGGGATAGAAAGAGAAAGAGAGGGAGAGTGCATTGTATCTCTCCCTCTCCCTTTTGCTTGGAGGATGTTTAAATCACTTTATTTTTTGCTTGTTTAGGAAATGAGAGAGAAAGAGAGATAGAGAGGGAGAGGGAGAAAAAGAGAGGGAGAGGGAGAGGGAGAGGGAGGGGGAGGGGAAGGAAATGAGAGAGGGAGAGAAAGAGGGAGGGGGAGGGAGAGGGAGCGAGGGAGCGAGGGAGAGGGAGAGGGAGAAAGAGGGAGAAAGAGGGAGGGAGAGGGAGAGGGAGGAGGAGGGAGGAAATGAGAGAGGGAGAGAAAGAGAACGAGAGGGTGAGGGAGAGGGTGAGAGAAAGAGAGGGAGAGGGTGAGGGAGAGGGAGAGGGAGAGGGAAGGGAATGAAATTTAAGATAATATACGTATCGATAATGGTATGCAATGTGCTTTGCATACGGCCACGTACTTCATCAAAATTAACCCAAAATTATTGTTATAGAAGTGGAGATCCCTTAAATTGAGTATAGGATAATTTCTCTCAGGTCTTATGACTATGAGTAGAATTGATTGAAATAAATTTTATTACTATAGTTGTAAAATTTCATAGATGGCGCGCATTAATTTTAAAATGGATTACTTATACTCAAAGCCGAGATATAACAAAAAATTATCTACCGGGACAAACAAATCGTTGAGCATGATACAAGGCCGAGATATAACATCGGAAAATCTCTCGACTACTATATACAATGCAAGGTTTATGGTCAACTTGCAAGTTGACGTACATCTCCAAAAAGCTATCCATTTAAGCCTCGTTTGCTGTAATGTAGATAAGATGGCAAACGAAGAAGGTCCTATTGTTCAAGACCGCGAGTCGTATCTTAATCAGCGTGTCCCATGTCCTTGCTCTCAATGCAAGTTGGCAATTAGACGAAAACGTCGATTGTCTATAGAACACGTACGACGATTTGGCGAGTTTCAACCTGAGATTATTGATCAGGCGATTGCAGATTTTCAGCAAACGGTATTTTCAAGTTAGCATTTTTCATGCATTGTACTCTCAAGCTAATTGAAAACCATACACAATAAGATTGGGTCTTGTTGGCAAATTTTGTGTCCAGGGGGGTGATGTCTCGACCCAAGGGGGAGAGCACCCTTTGCGGCCAATTAGAAGAGTTCTTGGACGTGAGATGGATGGATGGCAGGAGCCAATAGACCACTCGCAAGGCCCATCTATATCGTCAATGCCAGAGGAGACAGACAACCTTCCCGACTTGCCTACAATCTTGGAGCCTGAGATGGAGGCAATGATCGATGCATTGATTCCCATGGATGTTGAGACATCTGACCCGCTTAGAGAGGAAGCATCCATACCATTATATGATGGGTGCCGAGTATCTCGGTTGAAGACATTGCTTGCACTCTTAAGTGTGCAAGCGAAATACGGTTGGAGCGATACGAGTGTGACTGAGTTATTCAGGTACCTTGCATACAGACTTCATTGTTTTTTTTTTTAACAGTATTATTGTAAATATGGATGGATTTTTCAAGGTGTTTTATGATGTTTTCAGGTTATTGAAATATCATATATTGCCACCTGCAAACACCATGCCTGAGTCTCGTGATGATGCACGACATGTTTTACGGAAGCTTGGCATGGACTACAATAACATCCATGCATGTATCAACGACTGCATATTGTTTCGAGATGAATACGAGACTATGGAGACATGTCCAAAGTGTGGTGCTCACAGGTATCGACAGGACTTGCAAGGGCAGACCATCCCTCAAAAAGTCCTCAGACACTTTCCGCTCATCCCCCGCATAAACCACATGTTTCGCACGTCTGCCATGGCAAGCTTGACAACGTGGCATGTGCAGAATAGGTCTACGGATGGAGTGCAACGAATATCAGCAGATTCGCGCGCATGGAGCCACATTGACTCTACCTTCCCAGGCTTTGCGCGAGAGCCAAGGAATCTTCGGCTCGGTCTCGCCATGGATGGTGTGAACCCATTCGGTCTGCGCTCGACTTCTTACAGTGTGTGGCCTATAGTGCTTGTCAACTACAACATTCCTCCATGGCTTTCTACGAAGAAAGGACATCTCATCCTTAGCTTGCTCGTCCCGGGCCGCTACAAAGTAAAAAATATGGACGTGTATCTTCGTCCATTAGTCGATGAGCTTAAGATTTTGTGGGAGGAGGGGGTCACGGTGCAAGATATGAGCAGGCGCGATGGTCGGCGGTCAGCCAACATTCGAGCCATTCTCATGTGGACGATGCATGACTTTCCGGGATTGGGAGAGTGCTCAGGTGAGCAGACATTTGTTCACGCCGGTAATATCTATATTTTATTTCATTCAATCAAGTATTCACTAGGTCGTGGATCGCCTTGCAGGTCTCGTTACCTCAGGTTATCATGCATGTCCATTGTGTGGGCCACAGTTAGACTCCCGAAGGTCACGAACCATGAAGAAGATGGTATATCAAGGACACGCCACTTTCTTGCCGGAGGATCATGAACTCAGGGAAGGTTTTCTTGGACGACCTCCAGCACGTATGAACGCTGCAAGCTGGTACGAGCTGAAAATGGTAAACCCGGAATCACATCCAAATGGAATGCGACGGTTCTCAGTTTTCTACGAGTTGCCATATTGGACCCACTTACAGGTCAACCACTTGTTGGATCCCATGCATATTTTCAAAAATGTGGGCAGCTTGCTATGGGACCACATCACAGGAAAGAGAGACACTATAGGGTCACGAATGGATTTAAGGGAGGTAGGTAAGATGGAGGCGCTTTGGCCGCAGTCGAGTGCTGAAGGGGGAGTGCAGCTTCCTCGCGCTCCCTGGGTTTTGTCTACCAAAGAAGAGCGCATTGTGAAGCAAGTAATCAAGTCTATCCGCACTCCGACGGGTATGATGCGTTCTCTCAGGTCCGCATTTTCTAAAGATGACCAAATGTCTGGGCTAAAATCCCATGATTGGCATAAGATATGTCAGGTTTGTGAACAGAATGGATTTTAATAAGCGTGGACATTTTGAAATTTGAAAAGTGACCATTATTCTTAATGCTTTCTCATTTGTGGCAGTTTGTCCTACCGATCGCGATCGCGGGATGCCTAACTCCAGAAATTCGTGGGGCCATTTACAAGCTGTCGACTTTGGTGCAATGGATCTCACAGAAAGAGATTAAGATGTCCTCTATTGAATCCGCAAGGCGGGGAGCAGTTGAGACGGTCTGTCTCTTTGAGAAATACCTGCCCACTAGCATGCTCACGATACAAGTTCACCTTCTTGTGCATCTTGTGGACGAAGTGGAGATTGCCGGACCTGTCCATACGCGATGGATGTTCTTCCTGGAGCGCTTCATGAAAACCCTGAAAGGCTTTGTGCGACAACGAGCTCGTCCGGAAGGTAGCATGGCGGAGGGTTGGTTGGTGTCGGAGGCATTAGTGCATATCTCACAATGGCTACCAACGGTGGAACCAGACAATGAAATGCTATGGACGCTCAAGGACGATGACAGGCTGACTGGAGATGTGGTGGTTGGAAATGGGGTAGAAAAAAGAATGGATGCCTCAATGGAAGAGAAAGTGAATCGCTTTTGTATGTTGCACCATGCCTCCATGGAGACGTGGCTCGCCAAGTACCAGATTGCAAGGCAAGATCGAGAGGAAGCGCGAGCTGAATTCCGACGCAGTACGCGTCACCGACCGATTCGATATCTCGAAGGCATGGAGGAGATGCCGCGGTTTATGTCAACACGATGGTTGCATGGAGCCTTGATCGCAGCATCCAGCGAAGGGGCAGAGGTCTCAATGGAGGAGTGGGAGTTCTCGAGGGGATGTAGTCCAAAGGTAATGAGGGGTTTAGAATGTGTCGTATCTGAATTTGTTTGCTACATCTAATTTGAGTGTTTCAATGTGCAGTACAAAATATATAGTGCAGCGTGGTCGCGCGGACGGTTTGAAGACGGTTTGTAAGTGTTTGTGAACAGGTAATCTTCTATCCAAATCCCCGACAACCTCGATGGTGGTATGTTATACCTTCAACTCCTAGAGGTGCGAGAGTATACGATCAAAGCGATGTTCCAGGCATAGATGAAGAATATATGCAAATAGAGGGATCGAAATTACAAGGGGTGGAGGCCACCGCAAGCTTGGAGCCCGCATCGGCTAACAATGATGGAAATACAGAAGTCGTAGAATTTTTTGAGAACGAGGCAGACTCGTTCTTTTGTGGTGACATGTCTATCGACCTTCCAGTGTATGCAGAGTTATGTCAGGAGATTAACATGGGACCATAGAATACTTCATTCTTGGAGAATTGTATTACTCAATTCGTTGTTTAGATCTTCCATAAAGGTAGATAAGATATGCATTTTAAGATGGATTTTTCAAAAATGATTTATATTAATGCGCTTTGTATAGTTTCAATTGATTATTCTAACATTATTTTTTATCTCTGCAGGTATCTTTATTTTCAGGATGAGTCGAGGGATGAGCGATGAGGAGTTTCAGGAGATGATGGCACGTATGTCTCCAGATCAGCTCGCGAGATTCAGAGAGATAGCAGATCAGGAGCTGTCTCGTTCTTCGTCAGGGCGCTCTGCTAGATCAGCTTCAGTGCGATCAGATGCTTCAGCTTCGAGCAGACGATCTCGACGCTCGCGACTTGGGCCAGAGGGAGGGACTGCGACTGCAGGAGGATCAGGGGGGTGCTGCTGTGGAGACACGGACGCGGTGTCTCTGTCTCGTCGTTCAGCTAGAGCTCGGTCACCTCCAGGATTTGTCACACCTGTGGGGACGTCCACTCCAGTTACTCCGGCTTTTGCGCAGCCGTCGGCAGATGTCACGCCTTTTGGTGGCACTCCTTTTGGTGGCACCCCCTCTGGTGGCACTCCTTTTGGTGGCACCCCCTCTGGTGGCACCCCTTTCAGTGGCACTCCGGGAGAGGGTACCCCCGTCGGTACACCGGATGTTCAGGGGTCTCCTGGATATGCCCAGGAGCGTGGACGGAGATGGGAGAGGGCCCATACGAGGCACACTCCTAGGGATTATGGATACCTAGTGGATGGCAGGTCAGGAGCTATCATCATGAATGATGAGGGGAGGAGGGTGATAGCTCGCATGAGGGAGTTGTGCCAACAAGTTTTTCGGCACAACGTCCTGGATCATTGGAGGAACATACCGGAGGGGAGCAAGGAGTACATAGTAGCATCCTTGCATGAGGAGTTCCCGGTGCCAGCCGCAGTGGATAGATTCTCTACGGGCTGGATGATGGATTGCATGCGTGCATACATGTCACATAGACGATCCGACGCACGCAAGGCAATCAAGAGTGGGGCTCCAAAGCCCGAGTGGTTAGATGCAGAGGACTGGCGCCGACTGAGGGAGGAGGCTACAAATTCGCCAGGACGTTGGAGTCAGCAGCGGGAGGCGGCGAGGGCACGAATCGAGGCCGGATCGGTACATCATCTTGGGAGTGGCGGCCACAGGACATATTTGGAGGACTTTGTAAGTTTCTCTTTTGTTTTGCTTATTTGTTTTTTTGAGATATTATTTGTACTGACAATCATATTTCTAACAGTTAGCATTTTGTTTTCTTTGCAGCACTCCATTACAAATTGTGATCCGCAAGGCCTTGAGACTCAATATGCAGAGAGGCACGGTCTCAGATCATTGATCGACCGATTGTACAGACGCGGCGGCCCAGTAAGTCTCTCATCTTTCATGTCCGTAGTTACCATGAGATATTTGAATGCATTATTGTATGGTGGATTGATATGTTGTTTCTTTTTCTGCAGAATCCGTTTGATGCTCCTTTGCAGAGGGACGAGCTTTCGGGGGACGACGATTTGTAGCTCGCCCTCGGATCCTTAGCGCTCACATACCTTTAGTTTTTAGTCGCCCGATCTATGTAGACATTTTCTATGTATTAGTGATATTGTTTTATGATTGTACCAATCGCATTTTATGCGATATCATGTATTTATTTCATCTATCAGTTTTATGATTTCAGTATAGATTCTTTTTGTTTGCAAACGCTTTGTATGCAGCAGTGCAGAAACTATTTTGTATGGCTCTCATACAGCACACAGTGCTATATGTGGCAGGGCAGCTTGCTGCCCTGCCACAAAATTTTTTTTTCCTCTGTTACCGTCGCTATTTGCGTCGCAAATTTACTGCAGACGTCGCTATTGTCGTCGCTATCAGCGTCGCAAATTCTCTGCAACCGTCGCTATATGCGTCGCTATATGCGTCGCATTTGCGACGCATATAGCGACGCAAATAGCGACGCATATAGCGACGCAAATAGCGACGATTCCATGGCGTCGTCAATAACGACGCTTTTTCCGACGACGGGGGCAAATTTTGTTGTTTGTATTTTCGTCGCTTTAAACGTCGCTATAAGGTCTATATCTTGTAGTGTAGCCTACTCCAAATCAGCATTACATGCATCATCATATTCTCTCTGAAGTTGTTTCTCTATGTCTTTGTCAACCTGCATCAATGCTTGCAAAACTTCACTATCAAATTGTCTTTTTTATTTTAGCATATCAATGATTACATCATGAAATTCATGCTTTGCGATTCCAATAACTTCACCAAGTGTGAATTCCACTCTACTGCCAAGTATGCGATCTTCGATGATCTTTTTAAGGTTTGTAGCACTCTCAAGATTCGATTGTAACTTGTAACTAGGCTGCTTTGCCTATAAACTGCGATCGCGTGTCGCATGATTTTGCCAATCCTTCTTTTTGCCTAAAATCCCCCCAAAAATGGCTGAAAGCCACTTGCTTTTTTTAAAAATGTCATCATGTTCTAAAAGTTGTCTACAGCTTTTGGATATTTACAAGAAATAATATCAAAAATATCAAAAATAGGCTAAACTTGTCCAAAAATCTAGTATTTTTGAGCCATCCACACTAGGGACAATGACACTAATGACTAATATGGCATTGACCCTCTAGATCAATAAGAAAGTCGAATGACAATGCATCTAGAGTTTTTCACATTGTGTTCACGTAGTAGCACGACAATGGCATTTTGATTTCGTTGCTAAGACAAATTATATTAGGACCTTAAGACCTTATCGCAAAAAGATTCAACCATTTTTCCTCTTAAAAAGGCCTGTGGACCTTTTTGCTCAAATGAACATGCCAAATGGCCTTGTTGCTCGACCATTGGGCCCATGAGTAGTCACCTCGACCATTATGCTCGCATTTTGAGCCACATGGGTTTGTTGCCCACATCTCAACCCAAGCAGGCCACATCTTCCTCAAAAGTACATCTATGAATTAGGCCAAAAACTCCAAGGTTGGCATCAAGCCATTAACACTTTGATTCGAGCTCACGAGCCTTATGCTATACCTTGGGATCTTGAGGGTGGAATGAGAAGAAATCCAACACATTATCTAAGGCTTTTTTGGTCACTCTAACTTCAATGAGGGCCTATTTTGGGTACTAGAACTAAACCACGGATACTTTGGCCAACACCCAATTGTGCAAACTAGGTTGAACTCCCATCAAATAGACCCACTTGGACTAATATATTGAATTGGTTCTATGCTTGGTCAATTGGGCTACATGCCTTAACAACATGATCCTATTCTGACTCATGCAACGACAATACAAAGCCTATGTTTCATGGGCCCTAGTGACTTGAATCCACATCAAATCACACTTTGGCTTCTTCATTTAGATCCTTCACTTTGAGCAACTGGCTTTATCAATTGTCACGATTAGTTTACAAATTAGGCCAAGGAGTCAATTCATCTTAATCCAATGTTGAACCCTAAAGAGCTACTGATGATTAGCCATACGAGACTTAATTAGGGCTAGGCTCATTATGTCAAATCTGACTTGGTTTTGAGTCAAGAAAGATCACTGAACTAACATCTCAACTTGACCCCATTAGTAGTACAAGGACACAAGAGTCACACCACTAACCTCATTGTGAAGCTCAAGAATAGAGAGTCCCCTCTTAGCCTGGGGCATAAATAGGACTTGCAACTCACACGAGGACCATCATAACACAAGTAAGTCATGAGTCCACATCCTCCACTCTCTACCTTAGTCAAAGTGAATCACTCCATCCAGTGAGGACACTTGTACCAAGGAAGTTCTTGTAACACTCAGAATTGGTGTGTGCAACTCCCCATAGCTAAGAGTTTGGATTGGAAATCTTCATGTTCAAAATGATCGCAGCTCAAGACAATTTAGGTACCTAATGAGAGGACCTTGCCCTTTTGAATTTTGGGTCATTAGGAAAGGTTGTTAGAAGCTTAGAAAGTGGAGCGATGAAACTTGTGCGGAAACACACAATGAACTTTGAAACAACCATATATCATGAATATTTGAAACAACCATATATCATACACTAATCGCTTCATAAATCCTAAAAGCAAATGACAAGGGTACCCACCACTCTACATGATCCCATTGGCATCATTGAAGCCTTAGTTGCACAAGAAGAGAAAGCGACCATGTCAACTTTGAGTTCAAAAGCCAATGACCTAGGGTTTGACCCTAGAGAATTTCCCACTAAAATCTAGCAATTACTAGCACAATTCAAGTAGAAATCAAGAATTGTGCATGTGGGTAGACTAGGGCATGAGATAGTTACTGAATCAGAGGAAGAGATAAGGCTAGGGAAATATATACTACAATAGGTTGCTAGGTTTACACAAGCACAAAGAATTGATAGGCAGAGGAAAGAGGCCGAGCTTAACTAGGTTCAACATAAATTGGCATTTGCACAACATGCTAGACCAAGAGCCAATGTAGACATACAAAGAGCTCTTGAAGCATATCTTACCCTAGCTTATTGACCAAGTGTTTGCTGATAGTTCTGCCAACAGGTGAAGTAGCGCAACATTAGGTGCCTCAATCCTAGCTAGACTAGGAATTGTGTCCAACACCAAAAACCAAACTAAAATCATGATAGCCATAAAATAATTTGAAAAATACAAGGCCTGGGACAATCCTTACAAATTTGTGGAGCAATTTGAGTATTTGTGAGGCCAACAACGTCCAAGATGCGGCCCAATGCACACAAGCTTTCACATTATGCTTGGGAGAAAAAGGGTGCACATGGTTTACTAATCTCGATAATGCCAAATGCAATGATTTTGATACACCGAATGACCTCTTTATTAAGAGATTATTTGAAGAGGAATATGCAAACAATCTAATTGTCAAATTGATGAATGTCAACTAGAAGGACAAAGAGGAGATTCATGATTACATTGTCCATGTCACGAGCCTCTATAAGAGGTTCCAATAACTAAATGACCCCACTTAGAAAGTGATCTCCATTGTATTCATTAATAGGATCAAGGATGAGGAACTCTATAAAAAGCACTAGCAAGCAATTCAAGTTTGCAAAGAGACATGCTAACCAGGGTCTTCGAAGAAGTAATCCATATGGATAACCTATTAAAGAAGAGAAATACCAAAGCTATTCAGCCCATGAGTACCCTTGCCATCCATAGCGAGTGAACTACAAATTTGTAGTGACCAACCTCCCATAGATATCAAGGACAAGGGAAAAAGCATATATATCACACAACAAATGGTGAGGCTTAAGTTAGAGCTTGCAAAAATTATGGATACATTGAGACAACCCATATGACCGCACTTTCAGCGTGTCCACCTCGGGTAAGTTACTCATGAATATATGTGTGCATCATGTGGGTTCAAAATAATGTATTTTTAAAATACCATTTTTATACATTTTTTACATATAGAAGGGTGTAATATAAAGGGATTATTTACAAACTGAATAGGTTATGTTTTATTCAAGAAAAATTCACAGATAAGGATATTTATTAATAGGCCTTGAATGCATGTGATGTAGAGGATATACATATAGGAACTTCCCCGAGGTTTCCACTTGGGTGGCAACCATCTTCCATCAAAATGTCCAGATTCATGACCATGCGCTTATAGGATATCCATAGATATACGCATGAGAAACCAAGTGCTAGCTTGCTACCTACTTTAATCTCAATGCTGATTTCCCTACCATTAGGATAGATATTGAAACAAAACTTTTCACTCAAGAATGCATTGAAAAAGTGGACCGAAGGACAAATGCATCTGGAGGTACCAACCCCATAAGACCATCAGGTTGACATACACATATCTCATCTAATCCTAAATCCCACAATTGGAAACTTGCATAAGTAAATGCCTTATGGGAAAGAACAGAGATGGACACAATTGTTCCTATCATTGCATTGGGAGCATCCACCTAGAAGGGGACTTTGGATATAAGAGCAAGGGTTAGCATCCTTAGCCATGCAATGTTGCAAGCTTGGGGCAACACACATGTGGAAACTATATGATTTAATGTCATGTTGTCCAAAGGAACAAGGTCAAACCATTTGGTATATTGAAGGACTGGCCTATTAGAATCACTGATATTAAGTTCTTAGTGAACTTCATCATCATGAAGGGAGTATATTATGCTATCCTACTTGGTTGACCCTAGATAAGTAGTGAATGAGTAATTGAGGGTTGGGATAATGACTTAATGTTCTTCAAAAATTGCATAAAAGATATTAGGATTGAGATGGATACTTAAAAGAACTCACCTGTTGACCTAGACACCATCTTTTCCTTGATGACAACAACAAGACCACATCAAACTATGGGCCACTCATGAAATACATCCCATGTCCTAACAATGAGCAAGATTGGATGCATATCCTTACTATAGTTAACTTGCCTTTCTCAAATGACGAGGATGATTATAAGCAAGCGACTATTGTGGCCACTCATATTGAAGAGTGAAGAAAAACAACGAATGCCATAGACCAACACAGGCCATTAGTTCCAATATGCATGATGGCAAGAGGTGCCTAATTACTCCTAACATGACCAATCAAGTACCTACAAATAAGCTAGAGTTGATTAAGATCCTAGACTTTTTGAAAAAGATATTACACAAAAACCCTAATGTAAACTTAATAACTACTCGAAGAGCTCTTAGAAGCTTGATGATGGAAGTGGACTAAAGTGCATGATCTAAATCTCCTTTTCCAATTGGGGCTTGAGTTGGCAAAAGAGGCGATGACAGATGGTGATTTTCTAACACAAAAGACAAGGAAAGTGCATACATCAATTGAAAATCATGGGATGAAGCCTCAACCATATGACTCAAAATGATCCAACTATGACACTGATAGGCAAAAAAATGAACGATCATTGTCAACTCCAAACCTAAGGAAACACATGCATTGCTTGTTGATGGAGTAGTCAGAATGGATTGTGATAGAACTTGGCTAGAGTACTTGGAAGTACTAGATTACGGGCAAATAGGACTCAGCCAAGCGAATCCAACAACCATATATGAAATTGGAATCATTTCTAAGTTATGATTGCCTAGAGAAACACCCTCTTCCAACAAAGGCTATGACTTTAACTTCGAGTCAGAAGTCAACTCAGATAGTGACCCTGAAATCCATTTATTGCCTAAGACCCAATGCATTAAGGGGGATCCTCTAGTCCACCTACGATGCAAAAGGTTGAAGGAGGAGCAAAAAAAGATTGCAAAAAAGTACTAATGCTAGAAAATAGAAGAAAACTCAAGATCTCCCTAAACGCTTTACTAAATTCAAAAAAGGAGATCGAATAATGGTGCTGCTTGGGGCTAAACTAGAGGGAAAAACTAGTGAGCCTATTGAAGATCTAGCCAAAGTCAAAGAGATTGATTTAACTGCTAAAGGGCGACAAGCCTAGACCTATTTTCATTGTTGACAACTTACTGAGGATGATGAGATTACTCTTGTGAATCTCTTACAAGAATTTAAGGATATGTTTGCTTAGTCACTCACAAAACTCTAGGAAATAGACCCCAGCATCATCGCTTATAATATTCCCATGGTGTTGAATGCAATGCTAGTCAAACAATGACCTTATGCCATGAATCCTAAACATGTTAACGCGTTTGAGGAGGAGATTGACAAATGCCTAAATGTCAGTTTTATCTATAAAATTGAGCACATGGACTGGGTTTCCCCCATATCATTATGTTGAAGAAAGACAAAAAGAGTAGAGTCTACATAAATTACAAAAAAGTCAATGCAACAATGAAAATAGATAATTATCCATTGCCTTATAATGAGTACATGTTGGAAAGAGTCGTAGGAAAGGAAGAATGCATCCTTCTTAACAAAATTTCAATTGTTAACCCTCAAACGAACAAGGTGGAAAATTTGGAAAATCTAAAGCAGAAGACAAGGTCAAGGCAAAAGTGAAACGGAAGGCGAAGGCACGCCAAGAAGAATTTGGAAACACAAGAAATGCAGAAAAGTCCTAAATCAAGGAGAAAGGCACACAAGAAAAAGCACAAATCAATACTTTTGTAAAAGAGCGCAAGGTGCACCATGATTTATTTTAAGAGTGTCGTGCAAATTGTAAGATGGGCGGTAGGAAGGAAGCTATGAAGATAGGAGGACAATTGGGAAAAGGGCCTAGGCTCGACTGCCCATGTAAAAAAGGGGATAAGGGGATGACCGCCCAAAAAGGATTTAGGGTTTTGTATATAAAGTTGAAAAGTGAATGAGAAGCTCATTCTTGTGTGTGGCCAAAAGGAGCTCTCCTCTTCTTCTTCTTCTTCTTCTTCTTCTTCTTCTTCTTGCTTGCTTGAGTTTGTGCTTGAGAGAGGGAGTGTGAGAGTGTGAGGGAGTGAGTGTGTGAGGGTGAGGGGATGTGGTGGAGAAGCTCTCCATCTTCTCCTCCCTTCTTCTCTTCTCTTCTCTTCTCTTGCTCGTGGCAATGGAGCTTGGAGTGTGGACCTTGAGGATGGAGCTTTCTTGAAGCTTGCACTTGGGTCGTGAAGCTATTGGAGTGCCTGGGAGAGAAGGCAACTCAATCAAGCATGGAGGTAAGTTCACTACACTCGTAAAGATGGATAGCATGTCGGCTATGTGAGAGATAGCCATTAGTGCTCGGCTTGGAACGCTTGAACAATAAGCGGTTCATGGGTCTTGGCGGTTGATCGCCCCTACATCAACTTACAACTAAGTGCAAGTTCATCTAAATGATAGGCATAGAATTGCTTTTTCCATTGAATGGGGAATTTTTACATACACCATAATGCCCTTCAATATAACCAATACTCCAACCACTTTCCAATGGCTAATGTGCACGATTTTCAAAGACATGATCCACAAATGGTTGAAAGTGTTTGTGGATGACCTCTACGTACATACCAATTGGAAATAACAACTTGAGAAGCTTCGAGCAGTCTTTGAATGGTGTAGGCAATATGTCTCTCTTTAAACCCCTTAGAGTGCCAATTTTGAGTCAAATATGGATGCATTCTACGGCATGTAGTAAACAATGGCATTGCAACTAACTTCTCAAAGGTCAGAGTCTTTGTCAAATTGCCACCACCAATGAACTATAAGGGAGTTCAATGCTTCCTTGGCCACATTGGATATTTATCGACAATTTGTACTACACACTAATCGCTTGATCTTTATACAAATTATTAAAATTGTTTTGAGTGGATCAAAGAATCCAACTTGCCTATCATACACTAAAAAAGGTCTCTAAAAATAGCATCGATTCTACGAGCCCTAGACTAGAATATAACTATCCATGTGCATATCAATGCCTTGAAGTTTGCCATGGGAGTAGTGTTGTGCCAGTCTAGTGAGCATAAATTGGACTACCCATTGAGCTTTGCTAGCCACTAGTTCACTGACACCAAGATGAACTATTCTACCACTGAGAGGGAAGGATTGACAATGGTTTGCAATGAAGAAATTTTACCATTATTGATTAGCCATGCCATTCACTTTCTTTGTGGACCACCAGGCTCTATTGTATCTTGTCAATAAACCATGTGCTACTGGTTACATAGCCCAATGGTTGCTATTACTTCTTGAGTTTAACTTCTCAATAGTATTATGAAAAAGAAAGCAAAATTACATGGTCAGTCATTTGTTTCAAATACTCAACAGAGAGCCAATAGAAAAGGACATCGTAGATGACCATCGTGATGCACATTTGTTCAAAATCTCTAAAGTAGAGGATCTCTTTAAAGTCAACCTCACTTCCTATTGGGCTAATGACATTATTGAGGACTTGAAAAATGGAATACTTGATTGAATAATAGAAAAGGCTCAACTTCATTGACTCATAATCAAAGTGCAACCCTATTAGCTAATTGTTGGATAGTTATATCAGTCAGAGGCCAAGATAGCTTGTTGAGATGTTGCATTTGCGAGCATGAGATGCATGAAGTATAGACTCGAGTGTATGTAGCGGGGTCATTTTGATGGTGACTCCATGACTTGAAAGATCTTGTAGTCTCAGTTATGGTGACCAACCCTACTTCGTGATGTTGTAAAGTTTGTCAAGAATTGTGATGAATGCCAATGCATGAAAGTTTCAATAAAAATAGACAAGATGGAGCTCATGCCAGTAATTGCACAACAATTATTTGAAAAGTGGAAAAAAAGATTTTGTAGGGCCTATTAGTCATGTAGCTTAATATTCATAGGGTACCTATATTATCATTTCTATCAATTACTTGACCAAATGGGCTGAGGCTAAAGCCACACGAAGAAATGATACACAAAGAATGTCAAAATTCTTTTGGGAAGAGGTGATCTCATGATTTGGCTGTCGCATTGAGATTGTGAGCAACCAAGGTATGCACTTCATTGATGAGGTAATCAGACACTTACTGTCCACATTTAGAACTATATAAAAAAAACTTCCCCATAGTACCCATAAGCAAATGGTCAAGTTGAAGCTACAAACAAAATTGTGATACATATCATAATCAAAATAGTCTTTGCTTCTCAAAATAACAGGGACAATAAACTTATGCTAGCATTATGTGTATATTGCACAACCTACAAGATTGCAACTAACCAAACCCCCTTTAAATTGACCTATGGGATTGATGCTATCACACTAGTTGAATTCTTCATCCCTAGCTTGAGTGGCTATACAAGAATGGTGGGAAGGTTGAGAGATTTGGACCAAACTGAATTAGAATGATTGTTTGAAACTTGAATATTGGCAACACCTACTCTTATATGTGAAAAGCATAATGAAATGTCTAGTTTGATAGCCTAGGTCCTTTTCGAGTGCATGCAATTAGTAGAACTAGCAATATCAATCTTGAAAAATTGGATGGTGAAGGCATCGTTTCTTCAAGAAAAGTTGAATCAAGAAATATTACCCACCACTACATTTGCTATACAAGCCCCCAATGGCGTCTATTGCCATACAAGATTTTAAAATCATTGAGCTCGACCTCAAAGATGAAAACTCTATTCTAGTAGCTTATTTGAGAGTCGTGATGATGGTAAAGAAATCTGACATGGTCAATGCCTAAATTAATGAAGATGCTGACTATAACATTATGACATATAATGATTGGATGAGCATTGGGCACAACCATCATTGTGATGACTGCAAGGTGAATCCATATGGAGGAACTCCTTATGCACTATTGGGAAAATGTCAAATTGTGTTGACCATCGAGACTGAAAGCCTACTCATTATCTATGTGTTGCCTAATATCAAAGGAGTTGGTAATGAAGTAATGTTGGGATGCCCATTTAAATAACTAACAAAGTGTATAGTTTGTTAGAATATCAAGCTCCTGTTACTCTTCAATAAGTCTATCTTTATGTGTGTTACTAACATTAGTTGGATACGCATGTGTGACATTCAATAAGTCGGTATAGTAAGTGACTTAAGCACAGTTAGTCTTGGTTAATCATACCTATGTGTGTAAGTCTTTTAGTGAGTATGAAAGAAGAACAATGGAAGAAGAATAACAATGAGCTGAGGCTCATCTTCTGCTCCACTCTGTCTCTCTCCCTCTCTTCCAACATGGTATCAGAGCTTAAATGCCTAAATCCTGAAGGCTTGGTAGTGGCCATTTGACATCAAGATATCAGATATGAAGAAAACATCATCAAAGGAGATTGTGCCTGCAGCCCGTTTTTTTGCAAAAGCTATATCTTGCTACTGAAATGGTTTTTGGAGAACTGGCCTGTACTTCTTGACAGTTTCGACGTGGTCTACAACTTTGCAAAGGAAAGGTTTTTCAAATTCCTCACAGATTTTGAGATATTCAGCACAGACCTATGTAGACTGGTTGTTTACTGTAATAAACAATAGGTGATAGCATCATTGCTTGACTAAGAGATCATTTGGGAGCTTGAAGAGTTGATTATAGATATGAAATAACAATGTCTATTGTATACAGACAACCTACAGCATGTATGCACCTGTGACTACTTTGATGGATAATATCTCCATGTCCATACAATGTCCATACAATGAGAAAGCAATATATCTAAAATATTCCTTGACTACTGTGATGGATAATATCTTCATGTCCATACAATGAGAAAGCAATATATCTAAAATACTCAAAGAGAAGAGAAGCACATGGGTCACAACTAACCAAAGCTATAGTAACTATTTGTAGTTGGATCTCACATGTATTCTTTAGAGTATGTGTCACTTGTATGCCCCCTTCTAATGGAAGTATGCACAGTGACATCAACTGAGAGAAATGGTGTAGTTGTTGAAAAAGCCCTTAGCCAGAAGTTCTCTTGGAATAATCTTTTGAAAATAATCATTAGATTCATTTAAGAATTCAATAATTACTTTATCTAACTTAGGATCGTTATTATCAATATCTTTTACAAATACCAAGTGCAATCAATGATGATATTTTATTACTAAGGCGATGGCCAAAGCCAATACAACAACGATTTACTCTCTCTCTTAATCTTTACTTCAAGCCCATGTTTCATGCTTTTATGCTCAAGAGCAATCTTTCTACTATATGCATCTACCAAAGCATGAACACAATGACACCAAGGTGTGCTCGATAAAACATCGCAACCTTCCAAACGAATAATGTGAAATTCCTCATTGTCACACAACTTTGCACATGAGCTTGGAGATCTCAAGCTTGTTCAGGAGTACCATTGAAGCATAGGTATATTCTAGGAAGTCATATGGACTTGATGTCATGCATTGAAGCTGGGAGTTTATGCTGAAAAATATTCAGATTTGGAAATTTTTAATGGCTGAAAATTGTCACTAAATGTAGGCAACACGCATTGTCTCTTACTGAAGCATTACATGTCATTTTGGAGCTCTTGTCATTTGTATGACCTGACATATGTATGTTGAATGCTTGAAAGACTAAAGAGAGCATTGGATGCAATTGAGGATTGAAATCTAGAGATGAAACAAATACCTTGACATCTACTTGGCTGGTCATTTACAGTAAATGCAGTGTACGACATTGCCTCTCTACACTCCTGAAGAAAATAACATCATTTATCACTCATGATCTCAAAGGAGTTGATTTCCTGAATGTCAAGTTGCAGGTTTTAGACTACATATTCTCTTCATTGCAGTAATAATACATGAGATAGAGATACAATACTTGCAGAGTCTATGTATTGACTAAAATATCTACTGGTTATCCCGTATGCTTGTGGATGTTTCTGAGGTTGTAAAGGGCTGAAATACCCTGTTTCTTTGATGCATAAAATTATTGCAGAAAACTGTCCTGAACTACAGGAAAACTATTTCTGAACTGCAGGAAACTGTTCTTGAACTGCAAGAAAACTGTCATGAATTGCAGGAAACTATCATGATCTGCAGGAAATTGTCTTGAACTGCAAGAAAACTGTCATGAATTGCAGGAAACTGTCATGAATTGCAAGAAACTAGTCCTGAACACTATAGGAAAATGAGTCAAATATTTACAAGTTGTATACATCACTGAATATCTAAGCCGCAACTATGGCAAATGCTCAAGGCACTGATAATATCACTCAAATTGTGGGAGAAAAGCGGGACATAAAAAATTATGATTTATGAAAGTTCCATATGAATACTTTTTTGATTGGCAGAGGTTATTGGGACTTATGTACAGGTGATGAGGCTGAACTTGAAATGCCTGAAAGAAATCCGACAAATGATAAAAAAAGGGCTCATAAGCTATGGACTGAGAGAGCATGCAAGGTGTTATGGACAACATCACCAAAATGACTGGCATGGCATGAATACACATGGCCAGTGTGGATTTCGCAACTTTAGAGGCATGGGGAGATCACCCCGTGGTAGAGGTGGTGGATCTAATTCATGGTAGTCGAATGATCAATCAAACAACAGAGATAAGGATTGTCATTACTACGACAGATATGGACACATTGCAAAGGATTGTTACAAGAAGCAGGGAGATATGAAGGCAAAGGGCAAACATCATGGGCACTATGCATCTTCAGTGGTGCTCATGATGAGCAGGTTGACAGATTGTTTGCCATGCAGCATGTGTCTAAGAATGCATCTAGGTAGAAAAGAGATGAGAGATGGTACATTGATTTAGGGACTTCAAATCATATGACACCCCATGGAGAATGGTTTGATGAGATGGTTGTAGGTTCACATGGACATGTTTGTACTGGGGATGACACCCATCATACTATTTATCATAAAGGAGTTGTATCTTTGTTGATGCCCGATGGCAAGAAAAAGAGCCTGCATGATGTACTACATGTACCTACAATAACCAAGAATCTTTTGTCAGTTGGACAGATGGCAGAACAGAATCTGCAGGTGAGATTTAATAGAGATGGATGCTTTGTTGAAGAATATGGTAATGGCTACAAATTTATTGCTAAAGGTTGAAGAGATGGTAGAATGTTTACTCTTGATGCGTCAATTCCAGAATTGAAAGTAGCCATATTTGCACATGATGGTGGTGCTATACGGGATGTTGAGATATGGCATAAGTGGATTGGCCATGTGAATGTACAAAAGCTGAAATCTATGCGGTAGAAGGAGATTGTGCTTGGACTGCCTCAGTTCAAGTATCATGACTTTGGACATGTATGTGATGCGTGTCAGTGGATTTGCCATGTGAATGTACAAAAGCTGAAATCTATGCAGTAGAAGGAGATTGTGCTTGGACTGCCTCAGTTCAAGTATCATGACTTTGGACATGTATGTGATGCATGTCAGTTTGGAAAGCAAGCAAGGTTTCCATTTATGAGATATGTATGAAATAGCTCATGACCCTTGTAATTGGTACATTCAGATGTATGGGGTCCGTCTCATAATGCTTCATTTGGTGGTGCTTGTTACTATGTATCCTTCATTGATGATTTCAGCAGTACACGGCTTTACATACTGAAACATAAGGATGATGTATTCGATGCATTCAAGGATTTCAAGAAGCATGCTGAAAATGAGTTGAGCTGTAAAATTTCATGTCTTACATCAGATGGAGGTGGAGAATATATCTCTAATTACTTTGACATGTACCTTGCTAAATATGGGATTAGAAGATAGTTAACTTGCAACTATACACCGCAACAAAATGGTGTAGTAGAAAAGAAAAATAGGGTACTCATGGAATCGGCAAGAGCTATGCTAAATGAGAAGAGTTTGCCAAATGGTTATTGGGTTGAAGTAGTAGTGACTGCTGTCTATGTGCTGAATAGAACCCCTACAATAGGGATTCATGATGTAACTCCATATGAGAGGTTGTATGGTCATAAACCTGATATTTCACACTTGAAGGCATTTGGCAGCATTGCATATGTGCATGTTCTTGATGAAAAGAGGAAGAAATTGGATCTCAAAGCTGTTAAGAGTGTGTTCCTTGGTTATGCACAAGATCGAAAGCTTACACGTGTTATGTACTGTCTACACATGAGACATTGATTAATAGAGATATTGTTTTTGATGAGTTGGCATCGTGGTATGGTAATCCTGTTGCAGTGGGTACTGATGGATCAGCCAGCACTAGTAATGCTAAAAATATACCTACAGTGAGTACATCTGTGAGTGGTCCTACAGGTGATGGGTCACCTATAGTAAGTCCTTGGTTAGGACACTTGCAGAGTCGTACTCCTACGTCCACTCACATGGATATGTCAGTGAGGGGGAGATTGGATAAGGGAAAAAAAAAAGATGCTTGAGGATGTGACTAGGTCCACTTACAACAGAATATGAGTCATCCAGTAATATAGTTTGGATAGTGAGTTGGGCATTCCGTCTATTATGATGCTGCCTGGAGCAAGGTAGAGTCATTATGTACCGCCTCATGAGAGGTAAGCTCAGAGTGAGCCACAGTTACAGAGATCTGAGAGAGTCAAAAAACTAGTTGACATGTTTACATACATTGGTTATTCAGCCCGCCACTATGCATGTATGGCTAGTGTGACAGGTTACAAAGAACCTACAAAGTTTGATAATGCAATTATAGATGATAACTGGTGTGCTACCATGGATGAAGAGTATGCAGCCCTGGTTGAAAATTAGACATGAGAATTGGTTGAGTTTCTTGAAGGCAAAGTCCCCATTGGCTACAAATGGGTGTACAAGGTTAAGTGCAAGTTAGATGGTTCGTTAGAACGCTATAAGGCCAGGCTAGTTGCAAAAGGGTATGCGTAGTAGTATAGCCTTGACTGTGAGGAGACTTTCAGTCCGGTGACTAAAATGGCAACAATCAAAACTGTCATTGATTTGGCAGCATGCAAAAGCTAGAAATTATGGCAAATGGACATCAAGAATGCTTTCTTCAACGGTGATTTGCTTGAGGAAGTATATATGGAGTAGCTTGAAGGCTGTGTTCACCCGGACTTTCCTACACATGTATGTAAGCTTAAAAAGGCTTTATATGGGCTGAAACAGACACATAGACCATGGAATGCTCGGATTAACAGTTATTTACAGCAACATGGATTTAGATTGGGTGATGCAGATTACAGTCTGTTCAGAAAGAAGACAGATCATGGATACGTGTTTCTAGTGGTTTATGTAGATGATCTTATCATTGTTGGAGATAATGAAGAGGGCATTGTTGAAATTAAATCATGTTTACAGGCTGAATTCAGAGTCAAAGACCTTGGTGAGCTGAAGTATTTTCTTGGGATTGAGGTAGTCTCTACGCCTCAAGGTATATGGCTACTACAAAAGCAGTATGCTCATGACATCTTACAGAAGTATGGTATCGTTGAATGCAAGCCTATGGAGACATATCTTGATTAGAATGTCAAGCTACAGATTGATGTTGGGAATGACATAGAGAATGTGACCATACATCGACAGATGGTGGGCAGCTTGATATACTTGACTATTACTCGTCCTGACTTATGTTATGTAGTGGGGCTGATTAGTCAGCTCATGCAGAAGCCTCACAAACCACATTTAGATGTAGCCATGAGGATCATGAGATATGTGAAGGGTACTGTAGATTATGGGTTGTTTTATGCATATGGAAAATCCCTTGACTTGATAGGGTTTACTGATGTTGATTGGGCTGGTTGTGCCTATGACAAGAGGCCAACCAATGGTTATGCATTTGGATTGAGCAGCAGTGTGATCAGTTGGTAGAGTAAGAAATAGCCTACTATTGCATCGTATAGTACAAAAGCTGAGTATAGAGGAGTTACCTTAGCAGCTTGCGAAGCAGTTTGGTTGATGAAACTGTTGAAAGACTTGGGAATACAACTGGAAAACAGAGTGAGATTGCATTGTGATAACCTTAGCAGTATTATGTTGGCTAGCAATCCTGTCTACCATGCTAGGTCCAAACATATTAAGGTTCACTACCATTTCATCAAAGAAATGGTTCTTATAGGGAAGATTGACTTGATTCATGTGAAGATTGAAGACTAGGGAGTAGATATATTTACCAAGTCTCTTGGTAACTAAAAGTTCATATACTTCAGACAGCTACTTGGAGTTTATCAAACGGTTTGAGCTTAAGGGGGAGTGTTAGAATATCAAGCTCCAATTACTCTTCAGTCAATCTATCTTTATGTGTGTGACCGACATTAGCTGGATACAACTCTACACGTGTGCGACATTCAATAAGCTGATGTAGTAAGTGATTTAACCACAGTTAGTCTTGGTTAGTCATACCTATGTGTGTAAGTCTCTTTCATTGAGTATGAAGGAAGAATAATGGAAGAAGAACAACAATGAACTGAGGCTCATCTTCTGCTCCACTCTGTCTCTCTCCCTCTCTTCCAACATAGTTAACCTCGAAATGCAACACATCCACTTGGAGTTACCCAACATCAAGGTCATCATAACTTTTATTAAGGGTACTACTGCATCAAATGAGAAAGTAGTGCCATCGATGCCTTCAACATCTCCCAATTTCCCCCTTAAAGAGAATAATGATACTCTCCTAACTAATGTGTCCAAAGCTCAGGCAGACCATAGTAGACGAGTCAATCCAAGCACACTACAAGTGAATCTTAGCATTCATGATGATGTGTACAAGAGGCTAGTTGAGAGATATTCAAAACAAGCCAGGATCAAACAACCATCCCACTTAATCAAACCAATCAACTAAAGTTGAGTCCAATCCTAGGTCTATGACCTTCTTATGAGAGGTAATTCCTCTTGAAACTAGCTATCAGCGTGGCTTCAGATACCGGTGACAACAGTCACATGTATTCAACTATTGGATAACACCTTCACTCTATTTATTCTTAGCTATGAATGACTTAACCTAGGCCTCCTTTATGAGAATAGTGTCAATGATGTAAAGTCTCTACCATGCTTATGGAAGGACTTCAAATTCATCTTTACAAATGCCACCTTGATCACTAATGAGCTCATTACAACTCAAATTTCACACGAACAAGCCTTGAAAGGATAATTGATCACCTCCTTCAAATGTAGTTGTGTTGAGGCCACACATGAGGATCTTGCCAATCTCAATTGTGTCGCACAATTTGAGTCCTAATTTTTGCAACATTGGTTTACATTATGAGCATTGTGGGAAAGAGTGGATGTCAAATCATGAACAATGCTAAGCAACGTCATGCCTTTAATATGTTGAAAGATGGCTCTACCTATGTTTCCCCCACTTCATTTTGGGTACTTGCTTTGACCCGTAACTGCCCATTAGAAGATTATGTGATGTTGCATCTATACATGAACCGAATCCTTAGCAAGGAAGAGCTTCACATCACTAGCTTCACCATAATGCATTTTTCATAAAAACCATCCACAATGTAGCAAGGACACTTGGATCTTGAGCACAATAGTTCAAAAAACCAAGATCCATATTAGTTGTGTTGACAACAATTATATAATAAGTGATCAAGGGACCATAGACATGAGCAAAATAAATAGCACAAGAACCTCTAGGCATAGCAATGCAAGAGGTTCCATAAGTGCATGTAGGAACATTAGAGCGCAAACCCTCAATCGAGAAAAAAGAATTAAAAATCAATAGGAAACTACCAAAAGACTTGTAGCCACAATACAAAAAGCTCTAGACTAGACAAGCACCTAACAGGAGAGTTGCAATCAAAATCCCCATGACATGTTCGACTAGAGAACTGAAAGCAACATAATTTGATCCCATAACAATTGATGTCTAGGATCAAGCCATGGCAATGGATCGACTTCTTGAGTTGAGGAGCAAGAGATTCTAGGATCCACAATAGAGGAGGCTAGAAACCTAGTTGCAACAACAAAAGCCACAATCAACCACAATTAAAAGGGAAGAAGGGGAAAATTTTACCTTCAATAGTAGTTTAGTATCCACCCTTTCCCTCCACGTGGTTGTGACTTATCTAGATAATGCAATTGATCAAATTTAGATTTGATTATGGGAGCAAAAATATCCATTAGCTATTGGCCAAGCGGTAGAAGGTATTGTGAGACAACCAGAGGTGATTAATTTGAAGTTTCCATGGGTATGCAAATGATGTCACTATTCCCTAGGATTGGCTTTGGGCTCTGCTTATGCAGCTTAGGTGGAAGGTGAAGAAGGCTCCTTTCTAGCAGAAAAAGATACTAACTATAAATAACAATGTACTTGTTCTAGAAGAAAAGGTATTGTATGACCAAAATCAGCACAACTCATCCCTCTTTCTTGATCCGATGGAATAGTGAGAATTCAACTAATATAGATTTGGGAACTGAAATAGCAAGTATTGGTTCTACTAAGTTATGTAACTATTCATTTTGTAGTCCCCTATAAGTATAAAGATAATCACTTCAATAAAAGCAAATGGGCCCAATTCTTGGAAATTTATAACCCAAGGATAGGGAAATATCATCAACCAATCAAGGGAAGGGCATGACTAAAGAGGAAAAAGAACTAGAAAAAGCAAACATAGCATCCAAGAAGAAAGCAGGAATGAAGGCTGAAGCAATAGGAGGAGGAGGAGTATCTCAAGAAATAAGAGGAGGAAGACATAACTCTAGCCATTAGAAGATCTATGGACCAATCCTCAAGATTAGAAGAGTTGGAATTGATAAGCCTTAAGCTAGGAAGTTCTTCAAAAGTAGGCACCAATGTAGTAGGACCTATGACAAGGCCACTAGTCATGGGCAAGGGTATGGCTCCAATAGAAGTACCCTTTCCTTCACTAGTAGCAAGCACATCACCTATCCTAGTTCACATGATAGATGACTTGGCTAGAAATAGGATAGAAAGTATGGTTTGCAAGCTTTCTACACATCACCTATCCTAGTCTACATAGTAAATGACTTGGCTAGAAATGAGATAAAAAGTATAGTTTATGAGCTTGCTACACAAGTTGATGCTCTCAAAAGTAAGTTTAGAAGAAGCTACATCCATAATACTAAAAGATCATCAATTGCAAATAAGGAGTCTAGTCAAAAATCACCTGACATTAAACACGAAAAGGTCATCGGTTTCTCTGCTAATGACTAGACACAAGGCTTTGAAGGACTGTTAAAAGAACTAGAAGAGCAAAGGGACCAATAGGATGAGGAGAGGAAGTTAGCCTTAGTAACATTAGAGAAGGAAAATAAAGCTTACATGGCATACCAACAATAGAAAATAAGGGAAATCTTTAGTCTGAAGATAGAATTGGCTATGCTAAAGGAAAGTAATGAAAAGGGGAAGGGGTATGAAGAGGAAAATCATGTGCAACTCAAGAGCCAATATACCCAAGCCATAAAATATACAACCAAGATAAAAGGACAATTAGAGGAGATGAAGCAATTCCAAGGGCAACAATTAAAGGAGATGGAAGAAATAAAACAAGCAAAAGAGGAGGTCTAATAAAAAACCAAATTTTGGAGAATGAGATAAAAGAATCCACGTATAACTATGCTCAACTCCAAAAGTAACTAGATTATGAAGTGCAACAAAGAAATATCCTAACCCAAACCTGGCAAGGACACACCACACTGGAAGTCCTCACAAAGTGATAGAACCAAGGGCTAGAGCTGGCAAAAGAAAAGGTGTCAATGGGAGAAGAAGAATGTGGATGCACTATGAAATATGGTTACCCACTTAACACAGACAAGAACTTGGCAAAAGTAACGGAGGCAGTAATGAAGGCACAATAGGAAAGCTTCACTAACATGCTACTTGAAGTGTGGGAACCATGTGAGGATGGCACAATGGACATCTCAAGAAGAAGTTGCCTTGAAGGATATATAGATATGCCATGGTAAGGTTGATCCTTTTTGTGCTTCTTTGCTATGAGTATACTGCTTTGAATTACTATATGACATGAATGTTAGCCAATTCACTAGTTGCTACCACCCCTTTCTCCCATCAACACCCTTGGTAGAAAAAGTTCGCACAAAAAACCTACATGATGACATTATTTTATCTTCATGAAAAAAAAACCATTAAAGAGATAAAATAATATAAAAAAGAAAGAAAATCCCATGCACAATCATAACACCTAGGGGATCTTAACTCCTTGCCCTTTTTCCACCACACAGACTCAGGGCACGGCAAGGGTAGGACATCCTAAGAACATCGCTAGACTTGTCACCCTAAGCCTAGCACTGCATCTCCCTTAGAAGCAATTGGGTTCTCAAGTGAGGGACAACACTGCAAGCTTGCTTGGGGTTTGTTGACCCATCTCCCAATTATACTTGCATATGCACAACTATCACATTGTGGTAAGGTAGACACTCCCTTAGGAAGTGCACATATTCTTCTATTGTGAGGACTTAGCTTGATGATCAACTTGACTAAACCAACAATATTAGTGGCCCGTGTTGTCATATTCTCTCTTCTCTTTATCTTGATAGTAGCAAGCTAACCCTAAAGATTAACCAAAGCTAATTCTATTCCTACCAATTGTGGCCTAAAATCATAATGACGCTAGCTATTACTCTCTCTACAAGTCCTATAAGCATTAGCACCGGCTCCTAGTAGACCCCACTAGACCATTGAGTGCCATGGGACTAGCCCAACTCTAGGAGAAGGATAACATTAACCCCTTCTTGGAAGGCACAACAAAGGAATCACGCAAATGAAGGATAAAATATAAAACATGCAAGAGAAGCAAAAATAGAACAATTTTTCAATGCATACAATTTTTGACCAAGAAAATAATTTAGATTTATTTTTGTAAAAGAGAGCTTGTACAAATTGTAAAGTCTAAGTGAGGCATGAGTGCAAGGTGAGAGAAGGCCATTCTAAGTTAATGCAATGGGAGGGTACCCAAAAAATTGAGGCCATGTATAAAAACTAGAAAGTGAATGGATAAGGTCACTCTTATGGTGTGCAATCTTGAGAGTTCTCTTCCTGATTCTTGCATGCTTCTTGCTAGAGAGAGAGAGAGAGAGAGAGAGAGAGAGAGAGAGAGAGAGAGAGAGAGAGAGAGAGAGAGAGAGAGAGAGAGAGAGAGAGAGAGAGAGAGAGAGAGAGAGAGAGAGAGAGAGAGAGAGAGAGAGAGAGAGAGAGAGAGAGAGAGAGAGAGAGAGAGAGAGAGAGAGAGAGAGAGAGAGAGAGAGAGAGAGAGAGAGAGAGTGTGTGTGTGTGTGTGTGTGTGTGTGTGTGTGAGGGACTAGTATGGAGAAGCTCTTGCTTCCTTTTCCTCTTCTTCTTCTTCTTCTTCTTCTTCTTCTTCTTCACATAGCTTGCATGACCATTGAAGAAAAAGAGGTGGAGCTTGCTTGAGGCATATTGCAAGGATCATGGAGCCATTAATGACCCTTTTGTAGATAGACTATAACCAAAAGGTAAATCGACTAGTTTGCTACATTTGTTTAGAGAGTTTGCAATGGTTATGTAATAGGTAGCCATAGCCATGCTGCTTAAAACACTTGAAACAATAGGTGTTCCATTAAGGCCAACATGCATGACTCATGAAAGTGATTATAATATTATATTTAAATATTGGATGAGAACTATAATTCATACAATCTACTATGGGAAACTCATGGAAGCCCAAGGGCATTGTGACTAGGCAAGATCATTGGACTAGAGGAGAGGAAAAAGGTCAAGGCCATCCACCCCTTGAAGCCCATATGTCGAAGTTCAAAGTGATCAAAATATCTCATTCTTGTGTATGCAACTCCATGTGTCCTTACTTCTCTACCTTTTTCTCCACCTTATTGCTTCCATTATAATTAAGAGAGAATGTGTGTGTGTGTGTGTGTGTGTTGGAAGAGCCTTTCCCTCTCCATCTTCTTGTGCCTATTCTCCTCCTCTTGCTCTATTGTTGCTTTTGTGGAGAGCTTAAATCAATAGCCATTGCTAGAGAGAGAGAGAGAGAGAGAGAGAGAGAGAGAGAGAGAGAGAGAGAGAGAGAGAGAGAGAGAGAGAGAGAGAGAGAGAGAGAGAGAGAGAGAGAGAGAGAGAGAGAGAGAGAGAGAGAGAGAGAGAGAGAGAGAGAGAGAGAGAGAGAGAGAGGCTCCCCTTTTGCTGTTGTTTCCTCTATTCTTCTTTTTTTAATCTCCCCTTTCCTTACAATGGTAGTAGTGAATGGATCAAGGTATAGAAGGCTAGGAGGTAAAAGGAAAAGCCACACTTTAGTCATGAGACCATAGAACGCCCCCTCCCCCCCAATAGATTGGACTACAATAACATGAAGGTAAAATCGGTGGTCTACTACACACTTTGAGCTTACTTTTGCTTTATTGCATTCTTAGATAGAATGGAGAGAGCATATCATTTAGGAGCTTGAGTATACATTGGCTATGTGGGAGGTAATGTGAGCCATAAAGACTAAAAGTTCTTGAAAGAATGAGAGCTTAGCCTAACCCTCTTAGAATGTTCAACCCCCATGAGCACCCACCAAGTTGCTTTTGAAAAATGAAATGTGGGCTATCTCAAGCTCAAGTTGTTTGTTCATGCCTTTGTGTAGATAGGGTAGTCAAGTTCTAACCTTGGTCCAAGGTGTTGTTGTCTAAGATGGTCTAGATAGTAACTTGGGGTATTCCAAAAGAAATACCTTGAGCCTACTATTTTTATGCAAAATACAACTTCCTCAAGCCAAGCAAGCGTGTCTCACCTCAACCAATGTTTGGTGTAATGTAAACAAGGGACCATGCCAATATTCTCTACCCCTGAGTAGAGTTTTGTAAAATGAGGAAATATCATTTTGTTTCCAAAATGTAAAGTCAAGAGGTATCCAAGTAAGCAAAGTGACTTGGTATATGATTTATGAATCCAAGGTTAAATCCTTCCAACTAGTAAGCTCTACTTTAAAGTTCATAGTCTAGGTATTCAATCGATGTATTCAATGCGTATCTTGACCTTTATTCTCACAAGAAGGATGGTACTCTTTCAACACAAGTGTAAGGGCTATATCTTGTCCTTGATGAAACATCTTGAAATGTATTATGCAAGGTCTCAATGTCAAATCCTTCAATTAGTTCTAGTTGGCAAGGGTGTTGAAAATATGTATATAGGCTCAGAATTTGGAATAGCTTGAGTGCACTTGCTATGATAGATGGTTTATTCTTCAAGGCAAGGATCAATTGGAAAATCTCTAGATAGGTTGGATAGAGTCTATTGTGAGAAACTAGGTGCCCGACTTTGGATAGAGTCCTTTAGATGATTCTTCAAGGTCAAAAAATGTGAACTTGAGGTACTACATTGGATTATCTTGATTTTGGATACTTTTGGGAAAAATGGGCCTTCTCATTTCAAGTTCAAAGGGTGATATCTCTAGTCTAGTCCAAGTTGTGACAAAAATCAAGGCTTTGAAAGGGTTAGTCCTCAAGAAAATGATATTAGCAAAGGATTGGGATTACATGTGTATACTCAAGGTATTACCAACCCGATACATTGAGGGTGTTGTATATGCTAGATGCATCATTTTTAAAATGTTAATCAAGTATCAAGCCTCTTACTAGGCTAGAGGGTATTGGCCAAGAGTTGCCTATGGGTTTCACTTTAAAAGGGTCTTGAGGAGATGTTTTTGAGTCCCAAGTTATACTAACTTGAGCTATTCAAGTCAAGAATCAAACACCACCTCAAGTTGGATATTTTAAACAAAGTGGTATCCTTCTCAATTCTAGCAATAAGTTTTCAACACTTTGAGATACATAGATGTGATGTTCAATGAATGAAATTGTGAGGTCAAGAGGTTGATGAAAGGATTTAAGTTTATAATTAAGGTATTAACTTTTTAGATACCTTGATTTGTTACTCTTAGGCCTACATAAGTCTACTTCAAGTCTCGATTCCCAAGTTGGCAACTCTATTGTGGATACGCACGCAAGGTACTCCAATGACTTTTTATCCGAGTTGATGATTTAGGAAAGGAATTTGTTCAAATTTTTTTCATTGAGGTATTCAATTTGAAATATCTAGTGCCTTAATGTCTACATGTAGCTATTTCACATTAAGTCAAGTCTTATGGTAGCTCAATAGCTTAGTAAGATTTTCAAATTTTTTCTAGTTGAAGGTGTTGTATTCTCTCAAAAAGGGTTCATTTCATCCAAGTTTTAGAAATTATTTAAGTTTTCAAAGTACTTTTGTTAACTACAAAGTGCAAAATGCCTCCACAATTTTTTGGGAAGAAAATTTGAAACTATTGTACTAGTTATCTTGAATATTTTATATTAGTAATAGAGAACAAGGTACCCTTCCATGCAAATTGTACTTAGTTTTTAGTGGAACCACAAGATTGGAATGTGCACAATTTAATTCTCACATTTATCCAAATGTAGAGTCTCCAAAAGATGCACTCAAACCTTACTCCTAATGTGAGAATTAAATTGTGCACATTCCAATCTTGTGGTGCCACTAAAAACTAAGTACAATTTACATGGAAGGGTGACTTGTTCTCTATTATTAATATAAAATATTCAAGATAACTAGTACAATAGTTTCAAATTTTCTTCCCAAAAATTTGTGGAGGCATTTTGCACTTTGTAGTTAACAAAAGTACTTTGAAAACTTAAATAATTTCTAAAACTTGGATGAAAGGAACCCTTTTTGAGAGAATACAACACCTTCAACTAGAAAAACTTTGAAAATCTTACTAAGCTATTGAGCTACCATAAGACTTGACTTAATGTGAAATAGCTACATGTAGACATTAAGGCACTAGATATTTCAAATTGAATACCTCAATGAAAAAAATTTGAACAAATTCCTTTTATAAATCATCAACTCAGATAAAAAGTCATTGGAGTACCTTGCGTGCGTATCCACAATAGAGTTGCCAACTTGGGAATCGAGACTTGAAGTAGACTTATGTAGGCCTAAGAGTAACAAATCAAGGTATCTAAAAAGTTAACACCTTAATTATAAACTTAAATCCTTTCATCAACCTCTTGACCTCACAATTTCATTCATTGAACATCACATCTATGTATCTCAAAGTGTTGAAAACTTATTGCTAGAATTGAGAAGGATACCACTTTGTTTAAAAGATCCAACTTGAGGTGGTGTTTGATCCCTCTTGCAAGTTTTTAGTGGCACCACAATAGACTCTACATTTGGAGACTCTTACATTAGGAGTAAGGTTTGAGTGCACAAAGCCTACAATTTTGCATCTTTTGGAGACTCTACATGGAAGATTACTCATGGCAGTCTTGTACTTTCAAGAGGTGCCAAGTTTGGCAGCCTCTATCCCTTACTTGTATTTGGAGCTACATTGGATCATGTTTTGTCTATGGGTTCTATTCCCCATGTATCCCTTTGGCATGCTTGTTTGGGGCATATGTCTCTTAAAGGAATGAAAATGCTCTGTGCTTTGCAGTATCTTTCGCCTTTTGACTCTTAGCATTTTGATTCTTGTGATCATTGCTTGTATGGCAGGCAGACTAGAAATACACATAAAAAGTTTGGTAAGAAATGCACAGGTGAGCCCTTGGCTCTTGTGCACTCAGATGTATGTGGGCCCATGCCCTATCAGTCACTTGGTGGGGCAAAGTACTTTGTTACTTTCATAGATGATTACTCACATAAGGTTTGGGCTTATCCCATAAAGAGAAATCTGATGTCTTAGACACATTTCAACGTTGGCTTGCATTGGCAGAGAACCAGTCTGGGAAAAGGCTCAAATGCCTAAGGTCAGATAATGGGGGTGAGTATGTATCATGTGCTTTTGAGCATTTTTGTGATGAGCGGGGTATTAAGCATCAATTGACCGCCCCTTATACCCCACCCCAGAATGTTATGGCTGGCCATACATTGAGGCATATTGATATGGTCTCTAAGCACCATAATGAAGTGGTGTCAAAATTTGATGAGCTCATTGATCATATGGCTTGCTTATATAAACTCTCCAAGATGGATTTGTTATTGAGAAAATAGCAATTGGATAAGCTCATTGATCATATAGCCTACTTAGATAAACTTTCCAAGATGGATTTGTTATTGAGCAAATATCCCTTTCCAATAAACAAGCGAAGTTTGCTCAACCCAACAAACCTTAGATAGACTCACAACTCTTGTCTCTCAAATGGCCGCCAATCATTTGCAAGACAAATAGAGTAGAGATAGAACCAAATTGAGGCAGCCCACTCCACCACCTAATGCCAACTCTCAGCTTGATTCAAGGCAGTTTATTTTACCCCTTAATGCAAACTTGTAGCTCAGTATTATTAGGAGTAGAGCCTTCCCATCAATAGCTTTAAAGTGGATGAACTATTTGATAGGAACGAAGAGCTAGTAATGAGTGCCTTTCCTATGCACCTCGGCATTAGAAGTCAATCCCTACTTTGGATTAGATTTTAGCTTCATATTGGCCAAAATGTGCAGCATGGCCACAATGTTAAGCATGTATATAATGGACAATAAGGTCACAATGGGAAGCATGCATACAATGGACATCATGGATATAATGGGTAGCATGCTTACAATGGCCATCATGGCTTGAATGGACAACAAGTTGCTTATGATCAGGAGATCTAGAATAAGATAATCCTCACCGAATACAATGGGCAATCATCTTCCCCATTAGATCTAGAGGAGTGGATAGCCAAGTTGGAATCCTATTTTAATCTCTACATTAAGACGGATGAGTAAATATTTACCTGGAAACTCTCCACCTTGAGGGTTTTGCACACACTTGTTGGTGGCACTATGTCACGCATGAAAATAAGTCTATCCATGGGTGCAAGGACTTAAAGATGCACATGATGCAAGTGTTTGTCTCTTTGGTTGAGATGGAGCGGTTGATTAGGGGGTGGTACCAATTAGACCTTGTCCATGAGAGAATCCACACACCAATTTCTCAATTTGATTATATATATGGAAATTGTTAGTGATGACACTAAATTAGAAAAATACATATATGGATTAAAGCCCAGTTTATGTGTTTATGTAATGGCACAAAAGTCCACTATAGTTTTCCAAGCAATAGAAATGGTCGAAAGGTATGGCTTTAAATATAAGAAAGATATTGGATTTTAGCATAGTTTTGGACAACAAAGAGTTGTAGCTAGACAAAGCCCTTAAGGAGGTGCTTATGGGGGAAGTAACATGCCTTATAGCAACCTCAAATTACCCACTTACCTACCATTTAATGCTTCAAAATAGTAGCCAAGTAGGGTAGCAAAGCAACACAAAATATATTGAAAATAGACCAAATAATGCTTTAGCCCAAGGTAACCAAGGGACCAAAAAGTCATCCCAATGGACCTCTTTAGAGAGCATAAATAAAAAGTCTTGTATTGTTGATGTAAGAAAAAAAACACCATGGATCATGCATCAAAATGTGCTTGGAGAGCTAAGCTCAATAGTATATATGTCTTGGAATATGTGGAAGAAAAAGATGAAGATCCTGATGCTATGATACTACACGTTGGTCATGAGGACTAGGACGAGGATACATACCAAGAGTAGTTCTATGATCCCTCGAATGACTTTTCCTTCGATCCGTACCTCATGACCTGGGCAGAGTTACTTTTACAATATTCCCACATGCTACCACTTCCATATGCTCTATTTCTATGGATGCATGGATTGGCTCTAAGCATCCTAGCACATTGAGAATGTAAGGGAGAATAAATGGGAAACATGTTTTTATTCTTGTGGATAGTGGTAGCACTCACGATTTTGTGAACAAATAAACCATGGATTATTTGAGATATTTTCTCATTGAATTAAAACAACTCCTAAAAGTGCAATTGGAAAAATGGTGATAGCAAATTAGCACTTAGATATGCTCTAAAGTATGCTTATGTTTGGTTGAGATTGCACTTAATATGGGTCCATTAATGTTGTTCTAAGATGTGATTTGTTGAAGCACTTGGGCAAGATTGCCATGGACTTCTCTTAGCTTTACATGGAGTTTGTTATGCATGGACTGAAATCTCATCCATATAACTAGGTGGCTACTTTGTTTGAACTTTCTCTTGCAACTCCCCTTGCAAGAAGGCATTCTTAACATCCATTTGATGTATGATCCAATCCTTTGTTGCAACCACTACTATGATAACCCTTATAGTGGCCATTTTTGCAACTAGATAAAAGTCTTCTCATAATCAATACTATGAGTTTGTGTATATCCTTTGACAACTACTTATACCTTATAGCACTCAATAGATCCATTTGTTGACTTATAAGCCCATTTGTAGCCAATAACTTTCTTGCCTTTAGGTAAATTTACCAACTCCCATGTGTCATTCTCCTTCAGTGTAGCCATTTCTTCATCCATAGCATGATCCCAATACTCATTACATACGACATCCTCAAAAGAAGTGGGTTACACATTTGCATAACCTTAGCCATGTATGCATAGTGATGAGATATATAGCTACCATATGTCAATCATTGCATTGGATTTCTTACTCTACTTGATCTGAATGGACACCTCAATCACTACAAATGCTTTAGCATCCTCTTGTACCTTCTTCACACTAGGTGTTTTAATAGACGGAATCCCAAACTCCTCATGCTAAGAGCCAGTTGAATCAACATCAACATGAGAGAAACTTGATGATACATCTATCATAATAGAGGAGTCCCCAATTTTCTCTTTATCTTTTCTTGACATCTATGATGTACTTGGTGGAGTAACCTTTGACCTCAATCTACCACTCCAAGGTCTATCAATAGAACCATGACTAGGAGACTCTTGTTGTCCACTTAATGTCTGTGATGACTACTGGCCTGTTTGCATAGCCACACTCTCATGCTCATTAGCCCCAATTTCATTTTGCATGTAACTATACAAGCTACTCATTTCATAAAAAACAACATCCTTGCTAACTCTCAGCTCATGCGTAATAGGATTATAAACATCTAGATCCCTTCTACTCAAGAGAATATCTCACAAATACACATTTTTCTACTTTGGGAACTAATTTACTCTTTAGGTTATCACAAATATGCATATAGGCAATGCATTTGAATACTTTCAAATGGGATAGATTTGGCTTTCTGCTTGTAAACTTCTCTTTAAGTGTCATATCATGTACAACAAGAGTGGGTGTCTTGTTTATAATGTATACAACAGAAGCAACTACTTTAGCCTAATAGTAATTAGGTAAGTCTCCTTCTAACATCAATGCACAAGCCACCTCTACAATATACACGTTTTTTTGCTTAGAAACCCCATTTTGCTATAGAGTATATCTGCATGTATACTACCTATGTATATCATTTTTCTGTAAAAATCAGAAATCTCATTGGAGAGATATTCTCCTCCTCCATTTTACCTTGGGCATTTCATACGCATGGCTGTCTCCTTTTTAACCAAAGCCTTAAATCTTTTAAAGTGAGTGAACACCTCACTTTTCTCAAGTATAAAGTAAACCCATACTTGCAAGTATGATCATCAATGAAGGAAACATAAGACTTACCACCACTCAAAGTTGCAGTCTTTGTAGGACCCCCCACATTAGAATGTATCAATTCAAGTGGCTTCTTGCATATATACTTTTCATGTGGAAACACATATCTTGCTTGCTTTCCAAATTGATATGCTTCACATACTTCATGCATCCCATGAACTGTAAACTTGGATAAACCATCCAAAATGTGTTTTGATTGCATGTCTTTTAGCTATTGTATATTCAAATGACCAATTCAGTTATGCCAAATTTTAATATCAGCCACTGCAACACTTGGACTTTATGTAAACTTGGCAGGTTCCATTTGAGGCAGACTTACATTAAGAGTGAATGATTTGTCATCACGTTTTCCTTTTACAATTATCATTTAATCATTGTTAAGATCTTCTATATAATAACCATTAGATGTGAGCCAAACTTCCAATCCCTGTTTTACCATCTGACCAATAGAAACTAATTTTTTTGTAATATTTGGTACATGCAACACATCAGTTAAGTACTTAGTTTTACCATCCTACATATTCAAATGAACATTTCCAATGTGAGTAATAGACTGAGCTGTATCATCCCCTGCCTCCACATAGCCTGGAGACTTTGGACAACACATCTCTCTAAACCACTCTCTATGAGAAGTCACGTGATTAGCGGTACTTAAGTCTACATACCATACATCATTCTTTAATAAACTATTATTAGTCATAATATTCATAAATTGATGCATAAAAAATAACTATTGGCTTCTGTTATCATTGTTTCTACTACGAGATGTATAATTGCCTTACTGCTTTTTTCCATTTCTAATTTTAACCTTCTTTTGGAAGCAGTTTTTAAAATGGTGGCCTTTCTAATCACAATGCTAGTACTCCTTGCTATCATTAGAATTCTATTGCATATTAGAATCTGTAACATGGTCTCTTTGACTCCCCCTTCCTCAGGAATGTTCTCCTCTATTTTACTATGCATTATAACTTTGACCACAACCACTACCTTGGCCTTTGCCATGACCTCTACCTCTATTAGTAGAGTAAAACATCTGTTTACAATTTTTCTTGCTTTGAGAAGAGGAATCCAAGCCAAGGTTCTTCTCCTCAAGTATCAACATAGAAATCAAGCTTGCAAAATTAGGGATATCATCCCTTGTATTCATAGTTACTTGAAGCTCTTATATTCATCTCCAAGTCCATCTAAGCATGCACGCACAACATCATCATCATTAACTACCACAGTAATAGATCCAAGTGCTTCCATAATACTCTTGAACTTCAATGCATAATTATTAATGGATAGGTTCCCTCTTTTCACTTGGTTTAGCTTTGACTTGAATTGCAACTTTTTCTAGCCTTTGTGTTTACTTCAAACAGCCTTGCAAGATTCTTCCATGCAATAGCAAGGGTATCAGATTCCTACAAATAGCCCATCATGCTATTTGTATACTAATAGATAGCCAATATATGACTTTACTCTGTGTTTTCTCCCAATCTTTCCTAGCCTTTACCTATCTACAGTAGCATTTTGCATAGGAACTTCGGGTGCTACTATAATGTCTCCTTCAATAATGTTATTCCAAACACCTTTGTCCTTCAACAAATTTATCATCTTGAACTTCCATGCAGGATAATTGTTCTTATCAAGCTTCTTTCTAAAAATTTGGTTGAAGTTGTTGAACATTTTGACAAAACAAACAATTCATAAAAAATTGAAATATGCAAGCAAGTTGATACTAGGTGCACCACAACTAAACATGCAACCTTGTTCATTGACTGCACAATAATTACCGCAATCTACAATTTTCTATGTAGATGCCTTCTATCTCAACAACCCAACAAACACATGAAATATTGCAAAATCGAAATTTGTTGCAGTATATCCAAAAACTATTGCCAGACCACTTGCACATTTAGAACGGAGGTTGATATGACCTTAGGTAACAATCAAAGATTGCAGTTTATACATTGTTCTTTTTTCTCACCAAGTTTCACTACAATCGGAGATTGTAGCCATGCTAGCCTTAAGAGCCTCTTGTGGCTATAACCCAAGGCATATTGAGTAAGGTGGAAGAGCTTGTTACCCATTGCTTGCTTGCTTGCCTTCATGCTCTAACACCCTTACGTCAATCTTCAATCAAGCTCTACAAAGTAGTGGGATGACTCTGATACCATGCAAATAGACAAGAAGGGAGAGAGGTGAAGAAACAAAGAGCACACATACAAAAGTAATGGCAACTTGAGCACATAGAAGGATAGGGCTGAAATTTTCTTCTTTTTCTATCACACAAAAGAACTAAGTCTAAAATATGAGAAGAAGGCTAATATGAAAGTACCATAACATATGTACATGTGGTCACTAAGTGTGAACCTGTTAAGGAAAGAAGAGGTGGCATAATGAATGTGCCATAACCAAGGATGGATTGTGTGGGTATTGGACATATGTAGAATCACTGGCTTATCCTCATATCTAGTCACCTACCATGCTAGTGAGTAATATCTTGCCACATCACCAAGGTGTGTAGTGGATGTCAACTCATGTAGAGCTTGACACCTCAACATGGACATCTCATATGCTTAGAGGGAATTCAGGATAATGTAGATTTTCAGGTATAACAACCAAGCAACTTCAAATTTGACTGTGATAGAAAAGTACTTGAGTACTTGCCACTTTTCACTCTAAATTGGCTATGATAGAGATAGTGATTCCACTTCTTGATAGCATGAAGGATGGCCATCATTTATTGGTTATAAACATGCATTTGCCTCTCTTTTTCATTCAATTTGTGACTTTCAAATGTAATGACACCATGGTCTTACAACAAGGTAGCAGCTATACCCCTTCTACTAGCATCACATTAAACTATGAATTCTTTCGAGAAATTAAGGTAAACAAGTATGGTAGCTGAAGTAAGCAATTCCTTTAGTTGGTTGAAGTTGCGATCAACTAAAGCATCCCAAAAGAAGGCCTCCTTCTTCCACCGATCAGTCAAGGGGGCTACAATTGTTACATAATGGCGAGTAAATCTCCAATAGAATGGAGACCAAGAAACCCAAGTAAAGAAATGATATTAGATGGTGTAGGCCAACCCTTGACACATTGCACCTTTTTGCAGTCAACCTCTTGTATGCCATTTTCACTCACAACGTGACCCAAGTACTCTACCTCAATCTACATGAACATACATTTGCTCCCCTTTACAAACATTTTGTGCTCCCTTAATATGTCAAACACCATCGTGATGTGTAGTAAGTGTTCTTTCAATTATCTAATATAAATGAGGATATTGTCAAAGAACACAAGCACAAACTAAAAAAGAAAGGGGTGTAAGATCTTATTCATGAGGCTTTGAAAAGTGGTAGTGGCATTTGTCAACCCAAATGGCATTACAAGGGAAGTCATTGATCTTTGTAAAATTCTAGTTTTACATTATCGCATACTCTCATGCATATCTAATGGTAGTTAGTTCTTAGATCAATCTTTATTATAAGTACGTTGCCCCTTTTAGCTCATGAACCAAGTCATCAATCCTAGGTATGGGGTACCAGTTCTTAACCTTGATTTTTTTCAAGTCCTTGTAGTCAATGCACATCCTGAAAGATCCATCTTTCTTCTTGACTAATAGGATGTGGGATGCATAAGTAGAAGAGCTCCATTTAATAAACCCCATCTCAAGCAACTCCTTGACTTGCTTTGTAACTTCTTTGCACTCACAATTTGAGAGTACATAACCTAGATTATTCACTAGCTTTGAATGGGACTCCAGATCAGTAGAGTGATCCACATGTCTCTTAGGTGAGAGGGCTGTAGGGAAAAAATCCTTATACTCTTCCAAAAGATTTTTCAATATTGAATTCTTAGCTAGAGTTGTAGAGAGATCTATAACCTCTTTTTTTAAATGCAACACAAATAATTGAGAGAGTTTCTTGAATTTCCTTTTGACTCCTAAGCAAAGAAAGTGGGTGGAAACCTTTTAGAATTATGATTTTGAGATCACTCATATTAGGAAAAAGGATAATGTTGTGGATGATTTAGTCCCTTGTATGTGGGTATGCAAAGTATCATTTATTTCTAAGCTTCACAATGATTAGATAGAGGAGATCCAAGAGGCTTATTTGCTTAATGATGACTTCAACCCTATCTTTTAGAAATTACATCAATGTATTATGGAAGAGAACTCCCATTATCAACTCAAAAATGGCCTCATATGGTCACATGGCATGATTGTAATCCCTCTTACCTCTCCTTTTTACATAGAAAATAATAGAAGAGATGCATTCTTCACCTATTGGTGGTCACTTAGGTGACTTTAAGATCTATGATAGAATTGTGAAGAGTTGTTACTAGAAGGGCATATGGAAGGATGTCAGAGAATTTGTATCTAGATGTCTTCTATGCCAACAAAACAAGGACATCACTCTTAAGCCAGGAGGTTTTTGTTGTAGCCATTACCTATCATTGAGGGAAAATGGACACACATTATAATGAATTTCATCATTGACTTCCTGATGACCAAGAAGAGTCAGAATAACATCTATTTAGTAGTGGATAAACTCACCAAAGTAGGCCACTTTATCCCCACCAAGACATAGTATACTACATCTCAAGTAGCTAGCCAATTTGTAGAGCATGTCTTTAAGTTGCATGGGCTTCCACACGTCATTGTGTATGATTAAGATGCCAAATTTATGAGCTACTTTTGGTAGATACTTTTTCACTCCATAAGGACCAAATTTGCTCCATCTACAGCATATCGCCCCCAAACAAATGGCCAAACAGAGAGGGTAAACGAGTGGCTTAAGATCTACTTGAGACATTTTTATCACAGTGTCCAATATGTGTGGAATTTTTGGCTAAGTTTACATATAATAACTCCATTCATGCTAGCATTGGAGTAACCCCCTTCTTTGAGGCCTTGTAAGGGTACAGAGGGTTCTCCTATGGTCATATTTAGTGAGAAGTTGTGAACCCTCATGGAAGAGAAGAATTGGAGTATGCAAGTCCTATTTTAGCAATGTAAGATGAATCTTAGGAAGGCCCATGAACACATGAAGCTCTATGTTGATGAAAAAAGGTGCTCCCTTGAGTTTCAAGAGGGTGAGTTGGTTCACCCAAAGGTACCCAAGTTTTGATACTCCACACTAAAGGATGGATCTAACAACAACTTGGCACACTGTTATTATGTGCCCTACATGATAGTCCAAATAGTGGGTGACTTGACTCATGATCTCTAGCTCCCTTTAGTAAGATTCATAATGTTTTTCATGTGAGTCAGCTAAAACCTTTTATTGGGTCTCCCAAAGACTATTTGGAGGAGCTACCACCCACCATAGATGAAGAGAGCATCATTCAATATACTCTTGAGGCAGTCATTGGGAAACAAAAATAAAAGAAGCTTAAAACTTGATCAATTTAAGAATATATGATTAAGTGGCAGGGTTTACCCATGGAAAAAGCTTCACGGAGATCAAAAACCATTTTAAATGAGTTTTTCTATCTCAAAGATGAAATCTTGGCTGAAGACTAGCTTATTTGGGCCCAATTTGGGCTACAAACTGCTTGCAAACATCACACTATTTTGGAATAGTTTTTACCCTACATTAATGACAACCAAGTGTAACCTATATGAGTAGAAAGTACACTTCATAAGCTTGATTTTGACATGTCAAATATTTCATTTGGAGTTGCTTATAGAATTGGTGGCTAGACTCATACAATTACAAGTGGTACATGCTATGTGATATCTCAATTCCACATGAAATTGAGCTTTTTCTCACTCACACACACACACACACACACACACACACACACATACATCTACATACATACATACATACATACATACATACATACATACATACATACATACATACATACATACATACATACATACATACATACATACATACATACATACATACATACATACATACATACATACATACATACATACATACATACATACATACATACATACATACATACATACATACATACATGTGTGTGTGTGTGTGTGTAATGCTGAATAGAGTAGTACTCTGTAGCCCCACTATTGAGCCACACCAATAAGTCTTCTCATTATTTTTGAGGAAAAAAACCTTAGGGGCCAGGATGGAATATAAAAGAGTGGGATAGATGGGTTAAACATGGGGCTAGCATAGGGAAAATATCCAATCTTTTCGATGGGGTATAGGTATATAAGGTGTTGAGAGACTTAGTTAAAGCATCAATTATTGCATAATCAAGCCTCTTCACCTTTCTCTCCAGCTTTCATGGCTTCCTTTCTCTCTTTCTCTCTCTTTCTCTCTTATGTTCTCTATCTTTCTCTCTTCTCTCTATAGTCTTCTCTCTCTTCTCTTCTCCCTCTCTAGTTCTCTTCAATTATACTAATGTGGATTTGTGGGAGTATAAGAAAAAATTGAAGATATTATTGAATGCCCATTAGTACTTTGGAATGTGAAAAGCACTAAGATGATAAAATTTTCATGAGAATATCTATAGGGTTATCAGTTCTATATAACTTAATAAGCTCAATGTACTTGTCCTCAAGCACCTCCCTAATGAAGTAATAGTTCACCTCAATATACTTTGTGTTCCGTGAAAGATAGGTTTTCATACCAATTGAATGGCACTATGACTATCATAGTGCAATGTAGGTACCTCTTATGCAATGCCTACATCTCCCACTATAGACGAACAAGCCATAGAGCTTCCTTGCAAGTCTTAGTGGTTGCAACATACTCTATCTTGGTGGCAGATAAAGGTGTACATAGATACAATTAAGGGATCCAAGGGATTGCATCACCTGTGAGAGTAAATACAAAAGCTGTAATAGACCTCTTAGAGTCTACACTCCTTGCAAAATCAACATCTAGATATCCAAGAATAGATGCATCATTCCTTCCAAAGCATATACACATAAGACTCAATACCATTCAAGTATCTCATGATACTCTTCATTTCCTCCCGATGCATCTTGCTAGGTTTTCCACATACTTGTTAACTATTCTCACTGCTGCATAGCAGTTTTTGGACATGTAGTAGCCATGGCATATATCAAGCTACCAACTATAGATGCATAAGGAACCTTGGCCATTTTTGTAACGTGTCCGCTTGTCCACCTACGGGACACATCTTAGTAGCCCATCGGGAAGAGAGTCTAGAAAGCGCCACCTGGCACTCGCAAGGAATATCATAGGGTTTGAGATCTAGGTCTTTCCGAGTCTACCCCAAGCAGAAGTATCTGGCTGTTCCCACTTAGGATCAACCTTAAGTCAGGGTTTCTTTCCTATCAGCAAAGTCTCTAAGAAGTAGCTAGCGTCGAGCTCCAGATGACCCACTTTGAGTAGGAACAACAGAGTCGAAGTGGATTTATGCTGCACTTGGTTCATGGAGAATGGGAAACGAGAGGGATGAGAAGCTCGACCTCTCTGCCCATAAGGCATAGTCCCATTCTGCTCCCCTAAAACAACATAAAACGGGGTTCTAACTCTATTGACTCTAGGGTCTTCACAATATCGTTTTCACATATTTGAGAAAAGTTTCCAGCTAACCGGGACCACCCTTCCGTAGGATGGACCCAAGTCACGTCCACCACACTTTCCTCGGTTTGCTTAGTTATCTAATTACCTACCACATTATGCTTGACATGCAAAAGCAGCTTCCTTAATTAATCAATTTAAACACAGGTTCCTTTACGTAACTTAAGCATGACACAAAAACAATGTCAAGCAAGTTCCTTTTTCAAAATATATGATCTTTATTTATCATAGTCCCGGAATACATCAAGTATCATGCCCAAAGGCTAACCCAGCAATCAATAGGATTGTTGCTCCAAATTCTGCCCATAGACTAGTACACAGGCCTCAAGATCCCATCTTGAGTCACGTCGACCTCTTGTGCGGGATCCAGAGGCAAGGAATTTATAGCCAGAGCCTCCCCTGGCACCAAAGCATCCTCTTGCTCCAAGCAGTACCCATGGAGAGACCTCTCGCGGCGGGTTCGGTCCATATACCCGGCATGCCTAATCAACCCCCTTGGATAGGGCCAAGCAGGTAGTTGGAGGTAACTGAACCTGCCACTCCCTCCAGGTCTTTAACCTGAAGCATTAAGTGTTTTGCCTTGAATTAGTTCCTTGAGTAAAGAAGTTCAAACAATGTACCTAAGTGTACAATCACGATCATTACGATGGTCGTCCGTACGACCAACTGCTAAGGTGTGATTCCTTCTTCCCGAATGCTCCCAGCATTCGATCCTGGATCGCGACTTGGTGATGAGATCCCAAGGGCTTGGCAAGCTAGGTTGCTTGTTTCCCCTTTTCCTTTGGGTTAGGGTTTGTACCCTACCGACCCTAATTGTCCTTACCTTAGGTCTCCTTGTAAAGTAGATCATGGTCAACCCCGTTGTCCTTGGTTGGTCAACTTGCTGGTTATCTCCTAGATCCCTCGGAGTACCTATGTATCTTTATCTTTGATCTTAATTGATCAAGAGTGTCTATCCCCTTGACCATGGTTGGTTAAGATGGTTCTGTTTAGAAACGTCTTAAGTATAATCTTCTTAAGCCCTCTTAATAATACTCACAGGCGCTTAAGCTTTTACCTATCCCTCTTGAAGTCACCAAGGACTTTGACATGGGTCCCATGGATCTCAGTCCCATTTGGTAAATTACAAACAACGTTGAATTTTCCCAACGACTTTAATGCCATGCCTTCATTTCAATGCTTACAATTTTGATATAATCCATGCGTTATTTTATGCCACACATGCGAAGGTACTTTCTATGCATGCAATCTTAACATTATCCTCTAGGTAAATATTTACACGATCTATAACCTTCTTGAGTGATCTAACTTTATGTGATCATTGTATGAGTCTAGCTGCACTTTAATCTTTTCTGCAGATTATTACATGTACCTTAGAATCCATCTTGTGATATGGAGATGCACTTTGTTTCTTTCAATGTTCTCTGAAATGCATTTTGAGCAAGGATTTGTGCAAGGAACAATGCACTTTATGCAATAATTCTTGCAAGACGTTTTTGGTAATTTACGATGGAAATTATGATGTCATCTTACAACGAAAATTATCTTGCTCATTACATACATCACAACTAAGTTCATACCTAGGAAATGATAAAACACACAATTAATGTGATGCATGTGAATATGATTTTTCGCCGTGATGATTATAACCTATGATTTAATAATAGAGCAACTTGGGTTTGGAGTGATGCCGTGATTCCAGTGGTATTGATGTCTGATGAACCGTTCGCGGTTGCGGTGCCACCTTGATTCGAACCTCCATCCACACTTGTAGGGTTTCTGACCATCTTTGTGGAACTACGCTTCGGGGCCATACTCAAAGACACATGTACGAGTGATAGAGTTCTCGCACTCTCCTATGCAAGATTCTCACTGCCTCTCCTTGAGTGGAGGGAGAGATAATGAAGGGGAGTGTATTTTCAGAAATTCTTATTCTTCTCTTCTTCTCCTCTCTTTCTCTCTTCTTCTTCTTCTTCTTCTTCTTCTTCTTCTTCTTCTTCTTCTTCTTCTTCTTCTTCTTCTTCTTCTTCTTCTTGTTCTCTTCTTCTCCTTCTCTCTCTCCCTTGTTCTTCTTCTTCTCTTCTTCTCTTCTTCTCTCTCTTCTTCTTCTTCTTCTTCTTCTTCTTCTTCTTCTTCTTCTTCTTCTTCTTCTTCTTCTTCTTCTCCTCCTCCTCCTCTTCTTCTTCTTCTTCTTCTTCTTCTTCTTCTTCTTCTTCTTCTTCTTCTTCTTGTTTCTCTCCCTTCTTCTCCTTCTTCTTGTTCTTGTTCTTGTTCTTGTTCTTGTTCTTCTTCTCCCTCTCCCTCTCCCTCTCCCTCTCGTTCTCTCTCCCTCTCCCTCTCCCTCTCCCTCTCCCTCTCTCTCTCTCTCTCTCTCTCTCTCTCTCTCTCTCTCTCTCTCTCTCTCTCTCTCTCTCTCTCTCTCTCTCTCTCTCTCTCTCTCTCTCTCTCTCTCATGATAATGATGATGGGGGGGTGGGGGCTGTGTTGAAATCTCGAGCTAGATGGGGACTGCGCCTGTTGATCATGGGGGGGGGTTGCCGTTTTTGACCACAGGGAGGGGGCGCTGTCCAGGTTGATGGGGGGGGGGGGGCGTTGCTTGCCGACGAGGAGGAGGCCGCCATCGAGACCACCAGGGGGGGAGGGCACTGCCTTTTAGCCCCATGAGGGGGCTCCCTTTTATAGAGGGGGGGAGGGAGGTGGTATTTGGGGGGGGGGGAGACGGCTGTTCACAGCCGCCACACCTTCCACTTGGGGCTGCATGCCCCCTTCTCCCCCTTTACTCACACACACACTCTCTCCCCGCCATGCAGTCGGAAGGGGGGAGAGAGGGAGGGAGTAAAAAAAATTGAAAAATAATTTTAAATTTTTTTAAAAGAGGGGGGTTCGCATGGGGGAAGGCACAGGGGCACGGGGGATATTACAATTTCAGCCTTGTGCTCATCTGACTTGGGATTGTCCTCATGGCTAAGTTTCAAATACGAAGGCAATGGAACACTAATAGCCTTCCCTCTCTCCATATTGAAATGCTCCAATACCTTTCCAATGTATTCCTTTTGAGACAAATACAATAACTTTTTGTCTCAATTTCCCAACATACCAAGAATGTGACTATCCTTTCCCAAGTCCTTCATATCATAGGTCTCATGCAAGCCTTTCTTTAAAGCATTTGCATCCATAATTGACTTTCTAGCAACAATTAGCATGTCATCCACATAAAGAATCAATATCACAAGGCTACCATCCCTAAACTTCCTTGTGTATAGCTAGTAATGGGTATTACTCATCATGCATGAAATCTAAGAGGGATGCTATGCTCATTGAGGTGAAAAAGATGAAGGAATTGCATGTTAATGAGGTGGATGCTTTGCAAAGAAAAATTGATGAATATGGTGATATGTTGGCTAAGTGTAAAATATCTACATCTGCTTTCAAGGAATGGACAGCACACATGTAGGAGAAATTCCAGGGTGAACTTTATTTGGTGGCTCAAGAGAATGCTAGACTTAAGGTTGACAGGATTCTTTTGGATGCTCAATTGCAACCTTTACTTAAGGTTGAAAAGCAGATTTTGAGTGACATGGAAGTTGATTTGGATGGTTCAATACTTATGTAGCAGGATTTGACTCCTGTGAGGGCTATTTTGACTAGTGTGATGCATGATCAATGAGTTCCTATTGCTAGTAGGATGTCACAGGTTATTTCTATGCCCTATGTAGTATTACATCTATCATTTGTGTCTAAAAATATGGAATCATTGACTCAAGAGAACGATATGTTGAAAGAAAAGCTTCATATGGGATACAACTTGACTATCATAGACTTGTGGACATGGTTACTAGTTTGCAGAGTGTTAAGAAGATTGATCATGTTGAAAATTGATCTTCTGATGTTGATGTTATCAAGGATGATATTACCCTTGAGACCAATGCATTAAACTTATAATACCATTTTGTGGGAGCCTGTTTCAAACCATATAAGCTCCCATGCAACTTACATACCAATGGCTCCTTGCCCTCCACAATAAATCCCTCAAGTTGATTCATGTAAATATCCTCATGCAAATCCCCATGCAAGAAAACAATCTTTACATCCATCTAAACCAACTCCATATCCTCTTAGCAACCAAAGCAAGAGTAATAGAAAGGGTGGTCATCTTGATGATGACTGGTGAGAATATCTCATCAAAGTCAATCCTTTTCTCCTACTTGAATCCTTTGGCCACCAATCTTTCCTTATACTTAGGGAATATATCAAATGTAGATACCTTCAACTTGTAGACCCACTTGCATGGCAATGCATGTTTACCATTAGGCAAAGGAACTAAATCCCAAGTAGCATTCTTTTTCAAAGAATCTATCTTTGACTGTATAGCCCTCTTCCACTTGTGACTGTCATCCCTAGTCATAACATCTACAGAAAGAGAAGGTTAGCCACAATCTTAATGGAAACTCAATCACTAGCTACTCATGCCCTACTTTTGCAAAAAAGACTTGATTTAAGGCCTTGTTTGATAAGCATGTCCAACAAAGATCCTTTGATCAAGGGGATCTTATTTTAGTTTATTCAATTAAAGTCCATAAGCAAAATTGAAATTAAGAGGCCTTGAACCAATTTTGCATCTGTGTCATCACATGACAAGGAATGTTGAGTTAGCAACTTTGGATGGCCAATCCATTGGCTGTTTTAATGGAAACATGATCAAGAAGGACTATCTAGTAGGATACCCCTCACACAAACCACCCATGGTAATTCAAGTAGTCACTTGTTGTGAATTGAACAAACTTTCTATGAGCAGTTTGAGCAATAGCGACACTACCCTCCTTTACTCTTGGCTAGAACTTCCCCCACCATCCATGTCAAAGCTATTACTATTAGTAGTCTCGAAATGGATGACAGACTTGTTATCTTGGATACACACCTTTATCTTTGCCTCATTGCAGCTAGAATACTTACAAATGATACACATTAGGATGTCTAACCTATCGCATTTGAGAGCTCTAAGCCCAAACACATTATACCACCCAACAGAATGAATTGTTGGTAGTTATCCATGCACTTTGACAGATGATGAGAGCTTTGATTACAACATCCTTCCATACTACTATTGGATTAATTTAGGCCAAGTCCGATTGCAGCCCATTGATGAACCCATATGGAGGACACCCTTATTCCTTATTAGGAAAGTGCAAATTGATGGTCACTATTGAGACTGAGAGCTTCCTACTCCTCTTTTACATTCTTCCAAACATTTGAGGGGATTAGCATTGAAATCATCCTCACAATATCCTTAGAGGGGCATGACCCATCAATATTTAGAATTGTCAAAATCGACCTCTCTTATGAGCTTGCAAAATGGTTCACTACCTTTAGTTGAGGACATTCTTCTTGAAATTCATACATCTGTCCCATATAGGATAAGTCGGCTTCGACCTCTTCCATCATCCAATATCAAGAGACCACAACGATCACTCTACAGAATGTCTAAGGACTTTTTGATACTCACTAAAAAACCAATTGTTGATTGCTTTATGCAGCTAGACTCCACCTTTGGCACGTTTGTCGGGTTTTTTACACTCATGGACTTAGGATTGTCCAATGTTGATATGCTTTTGCTTGCATCTTAGTGGCACCCTACAAGGAAAGAACTGGAAAGAACATGAGCATCTTAATAAGACAACACTAGTCACTCCAAGAGCTAATAGCAAAATGTAAATTAGGCACCTACATCAGAGCCTTGTGCAACCCCATCCATTTCACAACTTGTGAAACTGCTATTTACTACTATTACCCAAAAGGAAAGCCTTCAAGATGAAATTCAACATAAAGAAAGGAGACCACTGGGAGACCCAATAGGCTATCATCGAACTCACTTGATAAGTAATTGAACATAAAGAGGAAATCAGGAAAATGTATAAAAGCAAAAAAGTTGGTAGTAGTACCCTAGCAATGGAAGGATCAAGTTGTAACTCAAAAGGGGGTGCGCCTACCTAGTGCACATGATGAGGAGTTGAAAGTCGCGACATAGATGCTCCACCATCTCTTCACATACAATACGTCCACAACTAGCCAGCTTAGAACTTCCAAGTGATTCATGGAAGAAATCATGATAGAGAATATTGTGAATCTGGACATGAATGCATCATGGATGGAATGCATAATTGAGTTTCTCACTATGGCTTATAATGTCTATGAGTGAGATACAACCTCTAAAATAAATTGTATGGAGGCAAAGAACACCATCATAGATTATGGTGGTGCCTTGTCTCATCTCACAATAGTCCATCTTGGCTAAGGTCTTTATTTTAGCAACATGACTTGAAAATGTTGTATTATGACACTAAACTTGCATTTCTTCCCTTATTTAGCTAAAGGTTTGCTTTGAGAGAATTGATTTTTCCTACCACTAAATGAGCCTATTTTGTGGTTCCCTATATTTAGAAAACAACACATCCATATGAGCACTAGGTACCTATTCAAGTAAATGTTTATATCGTATTAAGATCTCTATGCTTCATGATAGCATATCCACACATGTACAACCCTTGCAACATGAGTTCTAACTTCAAATGGTATGATATGTGTGTTGTTCATCTCTCGTAGTTTCCTTAAATCCTTCCACAGTTTCTTCTACCCTAAATTGTCATAGGTGTGTAGCGTTTAATCATTTGACAATATCATTGGCAAATCTTATTATTACTTATCATGAATTGATCTTACAAAAGGCAAATGAACATCATTATTCTACTAGCATACACAACATCTATATCATTTAGTCATCATTTCATGCTTCCTACCTTTTTAAATAACGATGTATCTATACAAGGTATAATTTGGGAAACATAACTATTTTATGTTTCATCTTGTCTTGATAATAGCAATCCATTATCATAAATACTAGCCATGCCTTTTTGGTTCCTAGGCTTAAATCCTTTTAGCCTTATTCTAACACCTTTGTTTCTTAATCTTAGTGCTATTTGAAGGAAATGCCAAGTATGGCTACATGTAAATTTTCTCATTGTATATTATGCCTTATAATGGCTTCAAAGGCCTTAAACTAATTTTCCTTATGCAAGAAATAGTCTAACCTTCATCCTTGCCTAGCCTAGAGTTATGTAGGTATTTAAAGAGGATTTATACTACAAATTCAAATGTTTCATGCATTTATGCCATGCATTAATAAAAAATAGAGATTAATTGTAGCTACCTAGACAGTTTGAGTTGATGCAAGAGGTGTGCTTGTAGTGAAGGTACTTGTTATACGTCATCTAGGCACCATTGAAAATGAGAGTTAAATAAAGAAGAGAGCGATGTGGTCATGATCTACATGCATATTCATTTGGACTTCCATGATTGTTCTTTGATTTCTCTTTCTAATTCTTTTCTCACTCTCTTTCTCTCTTTTTTCCCTTATCCTCTCTCTCTCTCTCTCCTCCCTTATCCTTATATAGGTTATGGGGAAAAAAGAAGGTGTTATTTTAAAATGATAATTACTATACCTTTAAATCTATTTAATGGGGGAGGCTTTTTGTTTCCTTGTGAAGGAGGGGAGGGGGGGCATGTTCCCTACTACTATGATAGCTAGTGAGTGGATGTAAGAAGGTTGAGGGCACTGGAGGGAGGAGTTGTTTGAGGTGGAGGAGCAGGGGGCCTCAAGACTATCTCCCATGGGGTCATAAAAATTCTCAAGAGTTGGGATCTATGGCCAAAATTTCATCTGACACATGCAATCAATCGTGATCATTGTTTTTGTGAAAAGTGAACCCAATGTGGTAGAAAAAAGTGGTTACCAGGAAATTGTTGTTGGAAAATGGCATGCTAAAAAGTAGTTCCTACAAAATGCCTTGAAACTTACTAATATAACATGTGTCTAGAGTATATTGTAATGATTGAAAGCTTGCTTTATATTCATGAGGTTATGGGTTCAAGCCCTTTAAACTCTTCTCTTTGTTATTTCCTTAGGTTTTTGATTTATCCCTAATTTTTATTGACAAGGAACACACTATTATATTAAAAATATTTAATCTTTTGAAGACTTCTACAAAATGTTCTAAAAATAAGCTATGTATGTATGTGTGTGTGTTAAAAGATATTAAGTTTTTGTTCATAAGAAAGACAAAAAATATTTGTAAGCTTATAAAGGAGGTTCAAGACAAAAAAATTTAAACTTGTTGCCAAATGGGTTTTGAAAGTTTCAAAGGGGGGTTGTAAACCAAAATATAAACTTGTAAAAGGTAAGTTTAAAGAGTAAAAATTCTTGGGAGAAAAAAATATTAAGGAAATAATAAATATAAAAATTTAAAAGGTTTTAACCCACCACAACCTCACACATATTAGGTAATATTTCTACCATTATAATATATACTATACACATCTTATATTGAGAGGTTTTAAGGTATTTTGTAGTCAGATTACTTTTTGGTAGGAAAATTTCCAATAATAATTTATTTGCTAACCACTCTTTGACAAATTGGGTTTCTTTTTTGATTCGATTTTCTTTTTTGGTTGGGTTTACTTTTCCAAAAAGTAGTAATCGTGATTGATTACATGTGTTGGATGCAATTTTGGTCAAAGATCCTAACTCTTGAGGGTCTTCATGACCCCATGGAAGATAGTCTAGGGCTAGAGGGTGGGTGTTTTACGTAGGTATAGGGAAAATGCGACAATGATGTTGGGGGAAAATAACCATTGTAGGGTGCAATGCTAGGCAAGTTGGTAGATGTTGATAGGGAGGGGAGTGCCTGGAAGGAAATGGGGCGGTGTCATGTCATAATGGAGAGAGGGGGATATTGTTGTTCATCACAAGGAGGGGGGGCATGGTAAGGGGGGGGGGGAGGGTGATGATAGACTGTCACAAATGGCCACCTCCCCTCCTCTTTTATTGCCCTTATTAACTTTTAGGTGTTTACTTCTTTTGAAAAAGTTAAATAATCCTAACAAACATTCAGTAACCTGTTTAGAGGGTAACTTATTGACTAATTTATAATTAATACTAACCTATTAAGTATTCTCTATTTTATTGATTGCTAATTTACTAATCCATTTTCTTTTTAGCAAACCATGTGCATGTTTGGGAGGTAGGGGTTTGAGTGTGCACTATGAGGTACTTGTGCATGTATTCATCAGTCACACATGGTTGTCTAACAAGATGGCTGGGGGGAGAAAACATGTATATTATAGGATTACAACTTGAGTGTGAAATTTCATTACAATGAAATAGTCATATGGGTAGCAAGCTTCAAAGAGAATCTTAAAGTGAATGCCTTCGATACACACACTTTGAACCCAAGGTTCAAGGAGGGTTCAAGACACACCACATAATACATAAGCTTGTTTTTTACATAAAACAAAGGTTGTCCATGGGATGAGTTTTAGTGATCTTGATAGTGACGCAAGAAAGTCTTACTACTCCTTCTATGAGAAGAACATGATCTCTTATGGCATCTATAGCAAAGTTCTCCCTCTTAGTCCCACAATAGTAGAGATACAAGTTGGGGGGTCAAAACACCCTTTCTCCTTCCTTCACACACATAATAAGTGATAAACTTGTGAATTCTTGATCATTCAAAAATCTAGGTGCAATCTATATGAAGTGTGGCCTAATCATGCTTACAATAGGCCTATTTCCCTTTGTTAAGCCTTACAAAGGGTAAAAAATATTTAATATTTAATCCTTATAAGCCCCAAAGCACATGGCAAATAAGCCACATACTAAAACAAGCCCTAGAAAGTCACAATCTTGTGATCCAATGTCCCACTTTATCTATGAAGTTATTGTTGGAAGAGAGGGAGAGAGACAGAGTGGAGCAGAAGATGAGCCTAAGCTCATTGTTGTTCTTCTTCCATTGTTCTTCCATCATACTAATTGAAAGAGGCTTACACACATAGGTATGAATAACCAAGACTAATTGTGGTTAAGTCAATGACTACACCGACTTATTGAATGTCACACATGTGTATAGCTATATCCAGCTAATGTCGGTGACACACATAAAGATAGACTGACTGAAGAGTAGTGGGAGCTCGACATTCTAATACTCCCCCTCAAGCTCAAACCATTTGATAAACTCCAAGTAGCTGTCTGAAGTATACAAACTTTTCTTTACCAAGAGACTTGGTAAATATATATGCTATGTGGACTTCAATTTTCACATGAATCAAGTCAATTTGCCATGTAAGAACCACTTCTTTGATGAAATGGTAGTGAACCTCAATATGTTTGGACCTAGCATGGTAGATAGGATTGCTAGCCAACATGACACTCCTGAGGTTATCACAATGCAATCTCATTCTGCTTTCCAGCTGTATTCCCAAGTCTTTCAATAGTTTCATCAACCAAACTGCTTCGCAAGCCACTAAGGTAGCTCCTCTGTACTCAGCTTCTATACTAGACAATGCAATAGTAGGCTGTTTCTTACTCTGCCAACAACTGATCATACTACTGTCCAATCCAAAGGCATAACCACTAGTTGACCTCCTATCATAGGCACAACCAGCCCAATCAGCATCAATAAACCCTGTCAAGTCAAGAGATTTTTCGGCAACTCAACCAATTCCCATGTCTCATTTTCAGCCAGGGCTTCATACTCCTCATCCATGGCAGCACATCAGTTATCATCTATAACTGCATCATCAAACTTTGTAGGTTCTTTGTAACCTATCACACTAGCCATATATGCATAATGGCGGGCTGAATAACCAGTGTATGTAAACCTGTCAACTAGTTTTCTGACTCTCTCAGATCTCCGTAATTGTGGCTCACTCAGAGCTTGCCTCTCATGAGCGGTACAAAACGACTCTGCCTTGCTCTAGGTGTCATAATAGATGGAATGCCCAACTCACTATCCAAAATATCACTGTTAGATGACTCATAACCTATTGTAAGTGGACCTGTCACATCCTCAAGCATCTTTTCTTTTCCCTTATCCAATCTCCCTCTCACTGACATATTTGTGTCAGTGGACGTAGGAGTATGACTCCACAAGCATCCGGACCAAGGACTTACTGTAGGTGACCCATCACCTATAGGACCACTCATAGATGTACTCAATGTAGGTATATTTTTAGCATTAGTAGTGCTGGCTAATCCATCAGTAGCCACTGCAACAGGATTACCATACCACGATGCCAGCTCATCAAAAACAACATCTCTGCTAATCAATGTCTCATGTGTAGATGGTACATAACACTTGTAAGCTTTTTAGTCTTGTGCATAACCAAGGAACACACTCTTGATAGCTTTAGGATCCAATTTCTTCCTCTTTTCATCAGGAACATGCACATATGCAATGCTGTTAGATACCTTCAAGTGTGAAATGTCAGGCTTATGACCATACAACCTTTCATATGGAGTTACATCATGAATCCCTACTGTAGGGGTTCTATTTAGCACATAGATAGCAATCACTATTGCTTTAGCCCAATAACCATTTGGCAAACTCTTCTCATTCAGCATAGTTCTTGCCGATTCCAACAATACCCTATTTTTCCTTTTTGCTACACTATTTTGCTGCAGTGTATAATTGCAAGTTAACTGTCTTCTGATCCCATGTTTAGCAAGGTACTTGTCAAAGTAATTAGTGACATATTTTCCACCTCCATCTGATCTAAGACATGAAATTTTACAGCTCAACTTATTTTCAGTATGCTTCTTGAAGTCCTTGAATGCATCAAACACATCATCTTTATGTTTTAGTATGTAAAGCCAAGTATATATGCTAAAATCATCAATGAAGGATACATAGTAACGAGCACCACCAAATGAAGCATTATGGGATGGACCCCACACATCTGAATGTACCAATTGCAAGGGTCATGAGCTATTCCATACATGTCTCATAAATGGAAACCTTGTCTGCTTTCCAAATTGACATGCATCACATACATGTCCAAAGTCATGATACTTGAACTTAGGCAGTCCAAGCACAATCTCCTTCTGCTGCATAGATTTTAGCTTTTGTACATTCACATGGCCAATCCGCTTATGCCATATCTCAACATCTCGTATAGCACCATCATCATGTGCAAACATGGCTGCTTTTAATTCTAGAATTGATGCATCAAGAGTAAACATTCTGCCATCTCTTCGGCCTCTAGCAATCAATTTGTAGCCATTACCATATTCTTCAACAAAGCATCCATCTCTATTAAATCTCACGTATAGATTTTGTTATGCCATCTGTCCAACTGACAAAAGATTCTTGGTTATTGTAGGTACATGTAGTACATCATGCAGGCTCTTTTTCTTACCATTAGGCATCAACAAAGGTACAACTCCTTTATGCTAAATAGTATGCTGGGTGTCATCCCCAGCACAAACATGTCCATGCAAACCTGCAACCATCTCATCAAACCATTCTCCATGGGGTGTCATATGATTTGAAACCCCTAAATCAATGTACCATCTCTCATCTCTGTTTTACCTAGATGCATTCTTAGACACATGCTGCTTGGCAAACAATCTGTCAACTTGCTCATCATGAGCACCATTAGAAGTTGCATACTTCCCATGTTGTTTGCCCTTTGCCTTCATATCTCCCTGCTTCTTGTAACAATCCTTTGCAATGTGTCCATATCTGTCGCACTAATGAAAGTCCTTATCTCTGTTTGATTGATCATTCAATTGCCATGAACCAGATCCACCACCTCTACCATGGGGTGATCTCCCCTTGGCTCTAAAGCTGTCAGATCCACACTAGCCCTGTGTATTCATGCCATGCTAGGCATTGTGCTCATGCCGTCCATAAGTATTTCGAGTGTCTCCTTGACCTCGAAAAGAGCCACGGTCTCTACCGCCTCTACCACACTGGCTAGAGTAAAGAACAATGTCTCTACTTTGAGATATACTAGAACCTGTATTCAGCCCAAGATTAACTTCCTCATGCAACAGCAAACTAATCAGCTCATCCCAATTAGGGGATTTAACTCTTACAGAAATAGATATATCAAATGCTTTATACTCTTTGCCAAGTCCATTCAATGTCACTGCAATCATATCATCCTCAGACACTGAAGATCCAATGGTGTTAAGCTGATCTGCTATGTTCTTAATCTCTGTAGTGTAGGCTTGAATGCTTTTGCCATTCCTAGACATGTTATTGAATTGTTGCTTCAGCTGAATCTTTCTTGCATGTGTTACATTTTCATAATTCTTCATGAGTATATCCCATGCATCCTTTGGGGAACTGCATCCAGTAATCTGTATAACCATAGCATCTGATATACATAAGGAAAACCAATGTAACACCTTGCATGCTCTCTCATTCCATAGCTTATGAGCCCTTTTTGATCATTTGTCGGATTCCTTTCATGTATTTCAGGTTTAGCCTCATCACCTGTACATAAGTCCCAATAACCTCTGCCAACAAAAAAATTCTTCATACGGAACTTCCATAAAGCAAAATTTTTGTTGTCTTGCTTTTCTCCCACAATTTGAGTGATATTGTCAGTGCCTTGAGCATTTGCCATAGTTGCAGCTTAGGTATTCAGTGATGTATACAACCTGTAAGTATCTGACTCCTTTTACTATAATTCAGGATCAGTTTCGTGCTATTCAGGATAGTTTTTTGTAATTCAAGATAGTTTTCCTAACAACCTACTTGCTGTAAACTGTATTCCAACAATGAAAAAACATAGTCAACTAGGCATAAACCAAGCTCAAATCAGTTCAAAACATTCTATGGTAGTGGCAAAACATCCCAGCAACAAACTATGTCCATACAAGTATCAATGTTTGTACTTAATGCAAGTAGCAATACCAAATACAGCCAGCCCACTGCTATTACTAGTAGTATTTTCTCTATTAAAACAAGAGTATTCAGATCTCAAAGCAACCCCAAAACATCTCATTCTGCCACTCTATGCAAGAGTTGATACATGTCCAACCGGTCAGAATATATTGCATGTATGTCAAGTGAAGATGATAGGTATCCTTCCTGCAGACAATAACTAGTCAATATCCTGGTATAACCAGCAACAAATCAGTCCACATTTTGGGCTTTCAACACTCACAGTATCCCAAAAAGCATTTACCACTCCAGAGGTATGATCCAAGCATTTGTCACTAGCAAATAAGCATCCCAACACTGTAGGTATATTGTTTCCAAATTCAGGACAGCAACCAGTTCACTATTTCCAACCTACAAATAAGCTCTAAAATTGAGCATTTAACACTCCAATATCATGCTCAAATGCGTGATAATAAGGGCATATACATTGTTGGGATGAAAGCCACCAGTGCCCTAGAATCATGTGTTGTTTACTGCAGTAAACAACTAGTTTGCACAGGTCTGTACTGAATATCTCAAAATTTGTGAGAAATTTGAGAAAATGTTCTTCTGCAAAGTTGAATACCACGTCAAAAAGGTCAGGATCGTAGGGCCGTTTCTCCAAAAACCATTTTTGTAGCAAGATATAGCTTTTGGAAAAAAATGGGATGCAGGCACAGTCTCCTTTGATGATGTTTTCTTCAGATCTAATGTCTTGATGCCAAATGGCCACTGCCAAGCCTTCAGGCTTCAAGCGTTCATTCTCTAATACCATGTTGGAAGAGAGGGAGAGAGACGAAGTGGAGCACAAGATGAGCCTAAGCTCATTGTTGTTCTTCTTCCATTATTCTTCCATCATACTAACTGAAAGAGACTTACATGCATAGGTATGACTAACCAAGACTAACTGTGGTTAAGTCACTGACTACACTGACTTATTGAATGCCACACATGTATATAGCTGTATCCAGCTAATGTTGGTCATACACATAAAGATAGATTGACTAAAGAGTAGCGGGAGCTTGACATTTTAACAATTATTCCTCTTATGAAAATTGAACTTGTAACTTATGCAAGTATGTCTTTATCCCTATTACACCTGGGCTAGATTTCCTTCATAAAATTTCAACTTCTTTCTCTTCTCAACCCTTTTGAGCACCTAAGACATTGTTTTGTCACTTGAGATAAATTGATTTCTTCATTGTTTCCTAAGTCTTCAGTAGTAGCTATAAGACAAATATTGATACCCCTTCCTAAAAAGTCCTATGAAATTTGTATATTTTCCTACCTTAACTACTTTATTTTTGCTATAGTAGCCTTGACTATACAATCATTACAAGAGAATTTTTTCCAAGTTGGAAAAAAAGTGCAACAATGTGCTCAATAAAAAATGCTTTAAAGAAATTTCAAACACAAAAGATGTGCCATGCACTTCAAGGCATACTATGCAATCACAACGGAAAGATGAATGCTGTGAAAAAGTTGTGTCTAGCCTACTGTATTGTGGCAGTGCTCCATGCATGTGTGCACATAGAAGGTTAGTTGCTTACTTTATCTCCGCTCTTATAACTTACCTTTCAATTGAACAATGTAACTTTACTTAGCCCCACTCACAAATACTCTTGATGAATGTAGCATGAGGGGGAGATAATCAGGGAGGAAGATTGGGAGTTAAGGGAATGTAGCCTAAAGGTAAGTGTGTTCTTCCACTTTTTTTTGTCTTGGCCAATGAGAAATGATTGACTAAGTCTCAAAACCCTAGTACAAGGCTTATAGTGCAGAGTGGACCCATGGGTGACATTTTGAGTAGAGCACATTGATAATTTGTGCTTGAAAATATATTGTAGCATAAGGAGGAAAGTTGATGGCAAGCCATAGATCTAAACATTGTGGTCATGGAGATGGAATACTTTGGCACCTTGGAAAGTGTATTTTCAATGGACAATCATAGTTTTTCCATGATCATATTTGATTGTAGTGGTTCAAAGTTGTGTTGGAAGGGGAAAGGGCCACTATCTGGCCCAATCCATCTAGTTTCTTGGAGGTAGTTTCAAAGAAGAAGTGGAATGACCTTTGAGATACATTTGTTTTACCAAAATATTTTGAGCAACTAAGAGTCATTTTTTCTAATCTCTAAAGGTTGTGAAGAATGTTTGCTGATGATGTTTCTTGACTATCCCATGTTGGCAATCTTCTACCCCAACCCATAGCAACCTCACTCGTGGTATGCTATATCTTGTGGCACCTTGGAGAGCTTGAGTTACAAGGGAAGATGCATCCCAAGCATGGAGAAGGAGAGATTACAACAAGTGGAGGAGGAGGGCTTGTAAGAAGTGGAGAAGGATGAGGGCTTGCAACAAGTGGAGGAAGCAAGTCTCTATTCTTGCTGTGTGTTCTCTATTCCTTGCTCAGATTCTGTCCAATATGCTATGTAATTTCTACATGTTTTTGTCTTTAATGCAAGTCCAAATGCAGAGGTAGACGCACACACGCACACATGCACGCACGCATGCATGCACACACACAAAGTGTTGTATGTATCAATCTCCCACTAACTAATGTTTTGTTATCTATACAAGTTATCGCACTATAGTTGTGGACATCATGAGTTAGCAATATGTGGAGCTCAAGGAGATTTTCATGTCAATGCCTCCCTTGTAGATGGTGAGATTTAGAGATAAAGTGCATGCATCTCTATAATGTTCAACATCACCACACTATACATCCCATACAGCTAGATTCCTTGATATCCAACAAGCATGAAAGATGGTCCATGCTAGCTACGGAGGGTGGCTTTGGTATTCCTTGCTCTAGTGGCGGTACTATAGAGGGTGGATGTGACACTTCTTGATTTGGTAGGAGAGTTGCCAAGGGTGGCTTTGGTACTCCTTACTCATGTAGGTGGCTCTGAGAGGTATTTCCAAGGGTGTTGTAGAGACAAAAATGCTATGATCTCTCACTTTGCCATTCTTTACCATGGTGGGGATATTGGTATGGGTTGCTTTGGCAATGTCGTGGAGATACAAATGCTATGATCCCTCATTGCATCAATACTCCTAGCTTTGCTTAGGGGTGCTATAGAAGGTAACTTTGGTAGTGGTAGCTCTATTATATAGGTAGAGGAGATGGATGCTAGTATAGAGGTACAAAAGCTATGACCATTTCTTGTCTATCTACCATATTAGGGTCGCCCTCATTAGCTATATCCATTGAGAGTCACTCCCCTAGGATGCTCAATTTTCTTTGTCTTCTATAGATGTTACTCGAATTAGTATACCTCTCCCACAAAGTACTCCTGTGGACACTCCACAACATAATCTTAGACTTGACATGTTGCATGTCACATTGGTGCCATCAAGCTACTCTTATTTGGTGGATGAAAGTACTAGAATGGTTGTCATGATAGTCATGCTACACAAGCATGAGTTGTGTCGGCAACTAGGTATTTGAACACAACATCCCAGACATTTGGAAAAAATTTCCATAGTCCTCCAAGAATTATGTCATTGATACCTTGTATTGGGAGTTCATGATCTATCTATTGTTATCGATCGATTCTCCACTAGTGAATGATCGAGTGAACAAGGGACTACATGATCCATAGGTTGTTTGATGCATGAAGAGCATCGAAAGAGGAAAGGGAAAAACCATATTGGTTGGACAAAGAGGATTGGAGGAGGATCATAAATGTGGCCACTTCCTCCCCATAGAGATGGTGATAGTAGATGGATGTTGCGAGGGTGTGGCTAGATTGGTACATCACCGCAACATTAGCACTAGCACTAGCACTCTTCTTTGGAAATTTTGTAAGTGTGCTACGTTTAAGGATTAGATATTTACTTTATTTTATGTTGCTTAAACTACTAGTATGGTTTTAATAATACTTGTTTATGTTCTTTGGTGTAGTATTCCATCATAGGCAAGTAGCCTTCAAAGTTGGAAAAAAGGTACGAAGAAAATCATGGCTTGATAGGCCTCATTCACAAGCTCTCTGCGTAAGGTGGATTAGTAGAAGATCACTCTCTTGAAACTCTAGTAAATTAGTTATCGTCACATAACATCTAACTTTAGATTTTTGATTGGTTGTGTTGCAAACTCCTTTTGAGGAGCCGTTGCATTGCGACAAGCTTTTGAATGGCGATTACTACCAATTGTGAGTAATTCCCTATTGTTTTTTGAAGTCTAACAACTTGGAGCATCTCCTTAAGCTATTATGCACTTTTCTCTCGCCTCTCCCCTCCACCATGTACAATCTTGAGCATTGTTTCTTTTTGGGTGATCATCACTTGTATTTGATGGCAATGATATAAAATGTACATATTTCATTGACATTTATATTGAATATTGCTCATGGTGTTACAATGGATACTACTTGCAACATTTAGGTTATATATACCTTATGTCTTTATGCTTATTTTGGATGATGATGCACATTATATTTCATTAACTTTTCTTCTCTTTGTTTTGTTGTATTTTTTGCAATATTTGAAATAATATTGTACTTTTGCCTAGTCTTTGAAAAGCTAATAATTAGGATATTCAATTATATTGATGGAAAATTTTAGTTGCCTGATGGGTGGCAAGCTTACAAAGCTCTACATGCCCTTCCTTTTTCCAACCATAACTATGAATGTCATGAAAAGCAATGCTATTAGTATCACTAGTAGAACTGCTAATAGCATTGTTAAAAGCATTGGTATATAATGATGGCACCAGTGATGATTTTGTCCTGATGCTAATAGCAAAACTTATAGCGATGATGATTTTTTCCCCCCCCTAACCAATGGTGTCATTGTAGAGTCAATCTGTCCCTTATGTGTTATAATGTTTGGTATAGCTATAGAGTGTTGGTTGTGTCCATAATCGAGTTACTAAGTGCATGTATAGGTGTGTTTATAGTAGTTGAGAGATTACACACATCATTAAACATGCTTATTAATGTGAATATAGACATGTTGTTGAAGGGGGGAGGGTTTATGTGTCAAGCCAATAACATTGGGGTTCAAAGGAAATATACAAGATAGATGGAATAAACAAAAGAACTCAAAACACATTGTGTATTATTCTTTGATAAAATTTGCACATTGTAACCACTCTTTTTAGATGAGAAACTTTGCATTTAAAATGATGTCTTAGAGACAAAACTCTATTAAGATGATTGCTTGACCACTCTATGCAATTCAAAACTCTTTGTTATAGCAGTACAAGAAAAGACTATGCTTCATACATTAACCAAAATAACCAAAATGCTATATGGACGGTCGGATGTACTTTAGCTCCACTTAATGGGTATGTATAGCACTCGTATAGTGGCAAAAGTTCACTTCTTTGCTACTTAAATTCACCCAAAAGAATGCCCTTTGGTAGTCCAAAGTATCCACCAACAATAGGCAAGTAGATGCCTTAAGCAAGAAACCCTATCAGCAAGTGTATGCCTTAAGCAGTCTTATCTTGAGTTTGGCTGCAACTTGTTTCCTCTCTAACTTTCACATCTGGACTTTGAATATGGTAATCCATGTACTCAAATTGAGTGGAACAAACCTAATGGACAAGGTAATGCAAGTAGAATTGCTAAAATCCTCTCATAATAGTAAAAAATGTCACTCTTTAAAAAACACATTGTTATTTTTATATTTTTAGACCTAGATGCCTTGTAGCACTCAAGATAACTCATTACATGTATTTTGATTCACCCAAAGTTCTCATTAAGTTAATAAAACTTAATAATGGAAACTTAGACTATTCGATGGATAAGTTTTTATCCTAGAAAAATATGTCAAGATCATGAGTAGTATCCCATAAGCATATATATGGAATACTTATATAAATGTCATTTCCTTGCTTTTCCTTCATTGAATGTGTAACCACATGACAACACCCCTAAAAGCATGTGTATCAACAGTATCTATGATTCATTCTCTTATAGTGGAAGAGCTAAGAGATGATGTAAGTCTTGGAATTCAATTTCTCTAGGGATCCCATCTTTCAAAACACCAAAATATATGATGGTGATGATAGCCCATGTGAAAAAAGATTCCCTAAAGTTGATTGAAAGAGTTAAGGGATATTAATGCAAGTCATGGAATTTTTTTTCTGTGAGGTTCCAATATTTCATGAAACCAAGGTTTTTGCTGCTTTATCCTCCACTACAACAAACACATTCTTTCATGCACATGAGCAACATGGTCTATCTTATAGTGTAAATGCACTAAAGTGCCGCAAAAAAGGAAAATCATGGTTGGTAAAAATGTCTAGCTCTTTATTGGAACAATTAAAAAAAAAAGTTAACCTTCATGGTCAAAGATTGCAAAAATTATTACTGATATGCCAGAGATCCAAGGTTGGATATTAGGGAGTGTCTTTCCTTTTGGAGATGGAGAGGTCTTGCTCTAATAAGTAAACATGAACTCCGATCTCTTATCTTAATGTATGGCTAGGGGAGCTTATATGGGGATGCCTTGTTTCTCCTGGGTATAACTTTCTACAGCTTATGATATTCTTTTATACTACACAAGCACCTATTAAGCATTCCCTCTCTTGTGAACAATGTACTTGAAGTTTTTGAATTGTGAAACTTGGCGAGATCTCATGTGCATTTTTAAGATTGTGGATTTTTGATTTTAGATTCTATAACTATGTTGTACTTATATAATGCCATAAAGTGTGGGACCCTAAAGATAGGATGTATTAAATATGGTCAAATTTTTAGAAGACATTGCTAAGGATTATGATAATTATTCTAATACATATAGACATGTCAATGTGTAATTGAACTTAGAAAAAGAATGATGTCAAGCTGCATTAGATTGTTATTAATGAACATTTCACATTGGAATTTCAAAATCGGTAAGATTTATCCACACATTAGCTGATGTCCATCTCACCTAGAGATACACTATATGCACGATAACTTTCGAGGAACCTAGAAGCTATAGAGGCAACTTTAATAGGCCAAAAGAAAGGCCCCCAAAAGGGCAATGTTCATGCCCATTTGTGCACTCTTGTAAACAATTTTATGAGACTTCTAAATTCTACTTTTTAAAGATGATGTGAGGGGCTTTGCACGTGACATAGTTAATTAGTTTACTTGCATCTACAAACTAGTGTTGGATCACTAATTGGATCTCTAACTTATATTGAAGAGGAAAAGTTTGAGGTGTTGCACAACTAAGTTTTCCTTGATTATAGAAATAGAGTGTTGCATATTTAACTTTTCTTTATGAGGAAAAGTTAGGGTAAAGGGGGCGATTGTGAAATGGATGCCAAAAAGCAAACGACTTGGTGCTAGTAATATAACAAAAAGAGAAAAGATAGAGAGAAACTTGCTTAGGTTTCGCTCATCAATTGGGTAAAATGTGTGTCATTACTCATATATCACTACCTTGAGAAACCTCCCAAAATTATATTTTTGAAATTACAAAAAAGATTTAAAAAATAAAAATTCACTATAAGACTCACTCAATTCCTCTTGACATCTCCTATAAGCTCATACTAGAATTCCATGACCCATGTTGCTAGGTCTAAAAACAATTTAGTTTGGCAACAAAGATACAATTTTTAACATATTTTTTAAAATTGGTATGCTTGTTCTTTTAATGGCTTCACTCTTGTTCTTTTAATGTCTTCTCTTGTATTTATGTGATGTGTGTGTACATAGGAAATTATGAATACAAATGTACTATTATGTTGCATGCTTGGTAGAATCAATGGAGTATATGTGATGTCGTTATGTTGACTACACACACACACACACAGTCTCTCTCTCTCTCTCTCTCTCTCTCTTTCTGGCCCATCCGGCTTGTCACCCCCTGTCACTGCCCCGTCCGGCCTGCCCCATCTCTCGCCATCCCTCATCATTGTCGGCTTGCCCCGTCTCTCTCTCTCTCACTGCCCCGTCATCCCCCGTCACTGTTGACCATCACCCCCCGTCGCTACCGGCCATCATCACTCCTCGTCACGTTAGACATATTGCCACCCACCACATCACTGCCTCGTTGACGGTCACTGCGCATGTCGCCTATTACCGCTGCCACTGCCCCGTCACGGTCGTGATCACTGTTGCCTGTCACTGTCGTCACTGCCCCGACAGTCCACCACATCACTTGGCTGAACGTCCAATCACGTCATTGCCTCAGCCCGTGTCTCTGCCGCATCACTGTTTCTCACATACACTGAAATGGTTACCCTCTATTCTGAACTCTGAATCGAGCTCCCCCACATGCCCAACACAACAAGATGGAGTTCACCCCCAAAATGGAGAAGGTCCAAATAGAGCAAATGATTACCAATGCCATCAACAAAGTCAAGGAGTATGACAACGCACTGAGCATAGTGAACATGCAACTAAACAATAAGATTAAAAAGTTGGAATCGAAGATAGAAGCCCAAGGTGGGGAGATTCAATCACTTAGGCAGCTCTACTGATTGACATTCAACTCAGCCCTAAGCTAGAGGAAGGAGAAATTCAACCTAGCATGACCGAGGAGCTCACCCGCATCAAAGAGGAAGTACTACAACTCCAAAAAAAGGAGGAGGAGACGATGAAGGAGGCTGTTTCTTGGGCAGAGATGCTCAAGAAAACCCAATAGCAAGTAGAGGAGGCGGAGCAATGGATTCAAATTGCAAAGAAGGGGAAACACCTAGCACACACACCTGCAGCAACCATAATCAATGACACATTGGAGGAGGAACAAAAAAGGAAAATGAGAGCACTCCATGTTCAGGTGACGGGGCTGAAGATGCATGAAAAAGTAGATGAGGACACCAAGGTGCTATACACGTTAATGAATATTAAGAAAGACATGCATGTCTCTGCTTGGAGAGTGGGCAAGAAAAGCATAGAAAGGGAGAGCTCAAAAGAGCGTGCACTCATTCTCCACTTCCCTGCCATGGAGGCTAGGAGAGACTTCCTACCCCAACGTCGTACATTGAAGGGGACCGGTGTGTTTTTGGGTGACGATCTCACACCAACCCAACTAGCCCACATGAGGAGTGCATGCTAAAAATTAAGGCAGCCAGGGAGGAGGGCAAAATCGCCTTCTACAGAGGAGGGAGAGTGGTAGTCATGGAGAGGCGCCACAAATGATGGCATGAGACCTATGGACCAGCCTTGCAGAGGCAGTCTGGAACTGTTATGAAGCCCTCTGATTGGATGTGGGAGCTTTTGAGGAGACATTTAGAGGGAGAGATATAGTGTTCTACTCAGAGACATATCAGGGGCCACATACTACACTTCCACGGGTGACAGGCTATAGGTGGGAGTCAGCTTGCATGAAAGAGACACGCACAGACCACAGTAATTGCGGGTCAGGAGGAATGGCAGTGTTAATCACGGAGGAGCTACAACAGATGATCCAGGTACTCCACAGAGATGAGCAGGCCAGATACATGTGGGTGAGAGTGTAGGGTGAGGAACACACTTTGTATGTTGCCATATGCTATTTCCCCCCTATGACGTCCTGATACGCCCCACCCAAGGGACAATGACCATGTGTGGCTTTGGATGAGGATATTTGGGAGTTCTCGAAGGAGGGAGAGGCTATCTTACTAGGATACTTTAATGCCAGGATAGCCTCCCATCAGGTGTCTTTCTTTGATGCATCTGAGGAGATGCTACAGGAGCAGGATGTGCCAGAGCTACAGATGGAGAGGACATCTCAGGATATGGGGAAGTCACCGAATATGGGAGATACCTTGTGGAGATGGGCACAATGCACAGGTTGACCATTCTCAATGGCCTGGCTAGATACCCCCTATCCGACGCCTTCACATGTTATCCTCATTGACACGTTGCCAACACACTAGACTGTGTTCTTGCCCCACCAACGCTGATATCTCACATCCAGGACCTCTTAGTATCCCCATGCCTTCTCAAAGTTGCAATGGATCATGCCTACCTATCATTGCCATCGACCTCCAATTCACTGACACGCAAACCCATCATGCAACTCACCGCTACCCAAGATACCTCTTTTTCAGAGAGAAAGAGGATACCTATGAGGCGGAGATCCTTAGACTGTTACATGATGCAGACCTCGATGTTCCATTACAGGAGCTGACTCAGCAGTTCAGTGAGGCCCTACACATTGCTACAGGTGTAGCCTTCCCACACTCACGACCCGCACAGAGAGCCTCCACCAGGGGGACACCTCAAAACAGCTGGTATGATGATGAGTGCTGTGAGACTAGAGCACTGCTACAGAGAGAGATAGCACTGGGGTCCACTACCCATAGATAGGCATAGATACTCTTTAGATGCCTCACACGGTGGAAGAAGAGAACATTCTTGGCCCAACAGGAGCGAGACCTATATCGGGTATTCTTGAGCCAGGACTGTAGAGAGGTTTGGAGGCTTTTGAGAGAGCATTGCCCGGCCACACCTATTATGTCCACCGCTGTATGGGAAGAGTATGCAACAAGTCTCTATATTGTGGAGGGTCAGCCACCTCTTCTTGACCCACTTGAGCCTTGTCCAGAGACCCACTACTTTTTTTTTTACAAAAAGTAGGGTTCGAGAGGCCATTGATAGACTTAGCAGAGGAAAGGCACAAGATCATGATGGACTAGTAGTTGAGCACTTGATCCATGCTAGAGATTTGGTGGTAGGATTCCTAGCTTACATGTTTAATAGAGCCATGTGTGAAGGCCTACCAGAAAGCTAGAGCACGAACACTATTGTGCCTATCCTCAAGTTAGGGGACCCTACTCTACCCATGGACTATCATGGTTGGGCATACATTGGCTAAGTTATATGCTTCCATCCTTGAGCATGAGTTAAGCAGGTGGGCAGAGAGGTGGGGTCTTAGAGCACAGGAACATGTTGTCTTTAGGAGAGGCTTCTCCACATTGGATCACATCCTCACACTTAGAGTGATCATTGAGGAGGGAAGGGCCCATGGTCGACGGACCTACTACTGCTTTGTGGACTTCCGCAAAGCCTTTGACACAGTACCGAGAGATAGGCTGATATATAGATTGCATGCCATGGGAGTATAGAAAGAGCTCAGTTGGGGTATTTTGGCACTGTATGAGAGAGTTGTGGGCAGAGTTTGGACACCTGAGGGCCTTTCAACACCTATTTACTCCACCATTGGGGTGAAGCAAGGATGCCCCCTCTCTCCGACATTATTTGGCATGTACATTGATGGGATCGGATACACAACACTAGGTGGTTTGGAGAGGATGTGCTCATAGGTGCAATCCCAAGAACCTCGCACCAAGCTATGGCTCTTCGATACACTGGTCACATCCACACTACTTTATGGAGTACAGATATGGGGGCCCGCTCTTGACCACCGTAGCAGATTAGGGTACACTTATGATGGATGGAGGTCGATGGAGAAACCCCTAGTGTCCATGATATCTAGGATGATCAGATATAAGGCCTCAGTGCCACATGAGATCATCATAGCCAAGCTAGTAGCTACACTGATTGTGGTAGAGGCCCTCACCCAATTAGTCACATACATACTTAACCTATGGGACTTACCCCACACATGTATGCATGGTTGGCCCTTGAGTCCTCTAGGCAGCTTTCCAGAGAGGGTGATACTTCATGTTGGTATGCACAGATGTCGGCCTGGTTTGAGCTGCATGGCTTTAGCATGGACAAGTTACCCCCCTTCTAGTACTCCCTTGATGCACCATCTCTTGATCTAAGCAGGTTAGAGATTCGCAAGATTATCAGAATGGATCTTACCTAGTTGGATATCAGGCGGACATGGCTGATGCTAGGGCAGGAGCTAGGGACAAAGATGGCTTTCTAATGCAAGCATTTCCTTCATACTATAGATGATGGATTTATTGCTCGCTCGAGATACATGGACACCCACCTTTCCCATGGGATCAGATGTACTATTGGCCAATTGTGCATCTCCTCACATTAGCTAGAGATTGAGATTGGCAGATATAGATCCATCCCATCAGAGGAGCGCATATGCCAGATATGCCAATTAGAGCCAGAGATAGAGGAGCATTATATTTGCCGTTGCTGCCCAGCGTATTATGAGGTCCGTGGTCGTTTCCACTGTCTTTTTAGAGACGGATTTGCACCACTATCCAGAATCATGGATTTTACCGATCAGCGATGCCTTGGCCTCTTTCTTCTTGAGATACGATGGCTTCGTGACATGCGCCGAAGTACAACTACTCTAGGACAGTGAGACCCTCCACAGAGGCAGCTCACATACTTCTTTGCAAAGGAGACTTAGAAGACTTCAATACAGTTACAACCACATTCCACACACACTGCCACAGTCCACACACAAACAAGGAGTATTGATTGATTGAGTCGTTCAACTTAGCCAATCCAGATGTCCTAGGCCTCGACACAGACATCGGTGACACCTTCATAGGTGGATACATGGGATTATTGCTTGGGCTAGAGCTAGGCCCTCCATACCCACATGAGATTGTACCATTTGGAGCTCATTGTTCCTAGATAGAGATCTATGTTTTACACACAGCCATAGTTACTTTCCTTCTTATTTTGCTTTGTGCTACATATTTTGCCTAGATAGTTGTACCATCATACACATGATTGTAACTCATGGTCTCATTGGTCATTTTGGCCTTTTGTAGACGTTAATATATAATTTCATTTCATTTCATTCTCTCTCTCTCTCTCTCTCTCTCTCTCTCTCTCTCTCTCTCTCTCTCTCTCTCTCTCTCTCTCTCTCTCTCATATACTTGTAACATGTTCATAGCATCTACACATTGAGAATAAAAGGTGGTTTCTAGTAAGAACATGTTAAAATGTAAGGTTGGAGGGATAACAAATCTACTTCTTCCTATACAACAGAGTAGTTTACTCACCTATGTGCATTTTTTTGAAAAGGAATTTGTAGCATGCCATGTGAGTGTGCCAAAATTCACATTCCTAAAATGAAATACAATTGAAATCTTAAAAAAAACTTCAAAAGTGTACCCAAGTCACAATTCTTGGATGTAAAATGCTTGTAACCTAATGTGGTCATGAGGATTAAGCATATGTGTACCTTTTTGATATTCCAGATGGAAAAAGCATGTTTAGTGAAGAAGGAGGGGAAGGTAAGGTGTGTCTGTTGGATGCGTTTTCAGAGAGAGGAGAAAAGCTATGGTGCTGTCATGAATATAGAAAAACAGGGAATCCATGACCACCAAGGTCTCTTATTGCTTCACCTTCATTCTCATGGCTTTTCTTGATGCCCAAAGCTTGAATCTTGCCCCCATGATCTAGTGTACCACTTGGGGCAGCCAAAGGGGTGATTTTTCTTGGTCTATGGGCTATATTTTTGGATTGTTCAAAACTATCATAAATAGGGCAGCCCACAATCCACTCAGTTTGGAAGAGCTTGCAAGCAATCTAGATGCATGTATGTATTGGATATGGTCCCTAAATAGCAGGGCAACCTTGGGTATTCATTAGAGGAGCTTATGATTGGATTTGTATGCAATTTGAAGCCTTGATTGAGGGCTGGAATACATTGTTATTATCAGGTTATTGATAGGGCTGAAGTACTTCATTAGCTTTGATAGGGATTTTTTAGAAGTATTTGATATATGCCTTAATTGTAAAGGCTTCTACCACTACTAGATTGAAGCTACATGTACTTTTGAGGTGAATACCTATGGCAGTCAATGGATGGGAGTAGCATGGATCATGTATCATATTCATGGGTTATGATATGTATTTGCGTATCAGCTGATCTATTGTCTCAGTGTGTATTGGGCTTCAACCCTTCGTTATTTGGATGTATTTGGTTATGAACTATGATTATGAGATGATGTCTTCTATGAATGACATGATGCTAAAATAAATTGACTGGATTCACCTTTATCAATTTTCTTCTACATCTTCTATTTCTTGAACCCCCTTCTCTTCCATCTACTCCTCTCCTTGAATCTCCCTTCACCCTACTTCCTCTTACCCTTATGGTAGACCTTTCGACCACAAACGCTTCGACAATGAGGGTTGATGTGACGTGGGGCGTCACAATGTGGGTTGTTTCGGCTCATTCTCTTTAGGGCACAAGATCTTGTCTCCTGCTTTTGTGAGTACTACTTCACTGTGAGCAAGAGTTGCTCTAATACCAAGTGTGATGCATCTGCACTCGTTCACTCACTCAAAACGGCACAAAAAGGTATCATGATATGTGAGAGCAAGGTATACTCTTGTATTATTCAATCAAAGAAACGGTATAACATAGGCATATCCCAGGACTACACCCTCGTGACGCTGCACATAAGAGGATTCACCACTAGGTATAGGGAATCACACATAAAGTGGAAACCAAGTAATTAGCTAGCATGGTGGCTAGTTCACTATCTATGCTACTCATAGGTCTTGTTCAAGGCCCTCACACATGAGTGATTGTGAGTAGAAAAGGATCACAATGTTAATCACTTTACTGATATGGCACCTACTTAACAGTTGAACTGAGGTCCCTCTAGCCATGGGGAAGAGCTGTGTTCATAGTAGCTTGCATTGTTAAACCTTAAAAGAGACCTTTAATTTAGCATTTAAAAACAGAAGCCATCCAAGAATAGATGCTTTCGGATGGTCAAACCAACCCTTCATGTGTGTCACTTTTAGAGAGTTAGCCTATCTGAGTTGAAGGTTAGTTAAACTGGATCCACAGACCATAGTTTATCATTTGTGTAGGCTATCAAGATCACTTTAAATAAAACCATGAAATATCATGTTCAATGTTCACGAAAAACATAGCTTTATTGTAAAATCAATTACAATAATTTCAAAAAAAACATTTAGGATTTGAACAAGGTTAAAAACCTTAGGTTTTACAAAATTTGTAGTTATAAAAATGGCAAATCTATATAATTTGATGTTAAAATCCATCCAAAAATTTGAGTCAAAAGTTTTTGTATTTGCTATTAAAAATGTTTTTCTTAGATATTGGTCCCCCCTTTTCTCTCTCTCTCTCTCTCTCTCTCTCTCTCTCTCTCTCTCGCGTTGCAATGCTAGGGTATGGACCGATAAATTGACGGCCCCCAAAAGAGTTTCCTTTGAAGAGGATAAGCAATAGATATATACTGAGTACTCTTTGAATTTATGTATAAAATACTGTCTCAATTCATGCTTCCTCTGACCTCCTTCTCGAACGATGGTGAAAAGAGTTTTACTTCCTATTCCCTATTTTATCCTCCGAAGTCCGAACCTGAAGGCTGACGTGCAGCGTACACGTCATTGGCAATGTCTGGTTGGGCACTCGGAGCCCCAATGATGTGAAGGGCGGCCGGGCCGGGCCAACCTCGTGACACGTGCGTAGAAAACGAAAGGGTTTTTTAACTACGCATCCGCCGGCTTCGTGACAAGTTTTCAACTCAGCAATCTTTCAATACTCATTATTGTCGGCCCAATCAAGTAAAAGGCCGTCTAGACTCTAATTCCTCTCTCTCTCTCTCAGGAGTCAGGACTCAAAACCTTGTCTTTCTAATGCAATCTTCTTAGCAAACCGGCAGGCATTGCTGACCTTCAGCTATGGAGTCTTGTGCTGGTGCTGGTGCTGCTTCTTCTTCTTCTTCTTCTTCTTCTTCTTCTTCAGCTCAGAGCCACCATGCAGTTGTCTTTGCCTGGCCAGGCCAAGGCCACCTCAATCCACTTCTGCGCTTCTCCGAGCTCCTTCTTAGCCATGGCTTCCACATAACTTTTGCACACAACGAGCATAACTTGCAGAGGATTCAGAGAATCAGCAGCCGAAAGTCGATCCCTTCTTCATCTGTAGCCAGCCGGCAAAGCAGGTTCCGACTGGTTGGCATCCCAGATGGCCTGCCTCCAGAGCATCCACGAGACGTCCTCTCTCTCATCCAAGCTACTGATGGGCCAGAGCAAGCCATGGTCATTGCCTTTGAGGAGCTTGTGGGGAGGCTGGTAGCGGGAGGCAGTAGTGGGATGAATGGAGAGAGGGCCCCTGGTGATGATGAGCCTCCCCCTCCTTCTCTCATAGTCTCTGACTTCTTCATGACTTTCACTCAAGATGTGGCTAACAAGTTCAATTTGCCTAGAATTGCAGTCTATGTCCAGTCTGCATCCAGTTTCCTTTGCCATCTTGCAGTTGTCCAAGGCTTCAAGCCCTCCCCTGGTAAGCCCCTCAACACTACAAGCCCATCCAGCTCCTGATTTGCAATGTTAGTAAGGCTAGCAATCAGAATACCTAATGTATTTCCTAGACAGCTTCTCTTTGGAGCCTGACTGAAGTAAAACTCTTGCTTATATTTCTTAAAACTGATGACTATGGATTTAACATAGCTGGACTCCCTCAGGCTATTTTTGGAGTGTGTGAAATATTTCTGGTCAACTGCATATAGCATCTGGGATGCTATTGTCCATCTAGGTGCTATCAAGGCTTTGCAGCATTAGTAATAATGTATCTCTCCTGCCAATACGACGACTCTTTGCATTCATTAATGCGTAGGGGCTTAGCTAATTACTGTGGTACATCATCCGAGCATGTAGTGCACTGTATACTGTACTAATCTAAACAAGTAACTGCGATTCCCTAGCTAAGTACTGTGATCCATAATCCAAGCATGCAGGGCACCGTTTATCGGGCAGATCCTGTTTGATGCCGTGAAACTAATTATGAAATTTGGCCTTCTGAACAGGTGACAACGTGATTGACAGTCTTCCAGGTATACCACCAACACTGAAGCCAGAAGAAATGATTTCCTTCTTGCAGTGCTATGATCCAGAAGACTCGATCTACCAATACATGTTGAGATCCTTTAAACGCCTGGATGAGCCAGAATGGGTGCTAATCAACACCTTTGAGCAGCTGGAGCATCAGGCCTTAGAAGCCATAAGGAAACACAGGCAGGTGGAATGCATAGGGCCATTAGTACCATCGGTTGCTGATGATCATATGAAGGGTTCCCTACGGAAAGAAGAAGAAGAATGCACAAGCTGGCTAGACAAGCAACCTTGTGGATCTGTGCTGTTTTTGTCGTTTGGGAGCTTGGCTACACTGACAGGAAGGCAAGCTGAGGAGCTGGTTATGGGGATGGAGGGGGGGAGGCAGCCATGGATGTGGGTAGTGAGAGAGGGGATGCTGGCAAGGGAGGAGGCGCAGGCGAGCGAGGAAGGGGAACAGGGGATGGGCGGTGCTGAAGAGGAAAAACAGGGGATGGACGGTCCAGAAGAAGGAAAACAGGAGATGCCCTATACATTAGAGGGGCTCAAGCAGAGGGTGATGCAGGGGAGGGCCTGCATGGTGCCATGGTCTAATCAATGGAAGGTGATGTGCCATCCTGCGGTAGGAGGGTTTCTGACACACTGTGGTTGGAACTCTGTTCTGGAAGCCATTGCATCAGGGGTGCCAATGCTGGGCCTCCCCTTCTTTGCAGATCAGATGCTCAACTGCCGCTGTGTGCAGGATGGGTGGAAGGTGGGGTTCAGTCTCCTGGGTTCGGGCTCTTGCTCTCTGCAGCCAGGGCAGCTCGTCTCTCGCAGCCAAGTGGCCATGGCTGTTCGCGCTCTCTTCTCTGATCAGCTCCCACCTACCACTGTCAGAGCAAACTGCCATAGGCTTAAGGAGGCTGCCTTGCAGGCCTTGCAAAATGACAGACGCCAGCTCTTGCTGCAGTCCATCCTTAGCAGCTTGTATGGCCAACCAAGCAAACAAAGCAATGGTCGTAATGGCACGTGGATAGCGGGTCACTTGTAAATCATTTGTGGCAAGATTGTTATGCATTTATAATATATTCTGTAATCAATTATTTTCTTTTAGATATAGATGATCCTTGAACCTCTATATGATTCCTGAACCTCTGCATGGTTCCCAAGTCAGTCGAATTTGTATCTATATATATATATATCTATACTATTTATATCTATATCTTTGTATGATCTATTATATTATTATTTTCGTTGTTTCTTTGGTAATTTTGGAACTTTTATTGGACTTCCCCAACCAAATGTATACCTAAACCTTTTCAAATTTGAATTAAATATAAAAAATATAAAATCACTTTCCTTGGTAGGCTCACATTCTCCTTTTTTCTTGTAATACTCTCTCTCTCTCTCTCTTTGCTTCGTCTCTTTTCTTTTGCATGTAGTAGTTTAAAATTAAATGTTCTCTCTGCCCATACTTGTCGTCACTTGACAATACTCAAATAGAACGATCTCCTCCCATTAGAATGAATCTCTCTCTCTCTCTCTCTCTCTCTCTCTCTCTTAGAGAGTAATGTCGAGGATCAACATGCATTAGGAGAAACATGGACTCTCTTTTTTGTCCCTTAAGGAGTGAATAAAGAAATCTAGGCCTAACCAATGAGAGAGCTACAATTTCAAATTCATGTAACATGAATCTTCTACCCATATCTTGGCCTAAATCTTTCCTCAGCAATAAAAATACAGGGAAATGTGGGGAATACAATGCTGACACTTCTTGGAAGTTCATGACTCGAATTTTTATTTTTTTATTTTTTTATGTTTGGCTTTTCATTTCTCCCCTTTTCAGTTTCCCCCTCTTTCTTAGGTGGAACTCAAATTTATCATATCTCTTTTTTCGTTTCTTTCCTAACGAAATCTTACAGCCTCATTGTTGCTTGCCCTATCTATAACCCTGTGAAATTTCATTTTCTCTACACAAACACAGAGTGAGTTTCACATGTTTTATGAGAGCAGAGCTTATTTTACCAAAGCCTTAAGATTTTTGTCACAAAACTTTATAGGTATATTGTTCTCTTCCATAGCTGTTCTATGGTAAAGTTTTATCTCGTTTGGACAAATCTTGTGCAAGTTATGTGCATTATTTGACATGTAATTTCTTTTGTTTTAGTACTCTAGGAGTCTCTTACAGTCAAGAACAATGATCTTTGAACACTCAACTTTTTCTTCAATATCTTACGGTTTCTTTGTAAACAAAGTTACACGTAGGTTATCTTGCTTTTTTACTGCTCCATGGTTAAATTTTATCTCGTTTGGACAAAATGTATACAAGCTACATGCATACTGAGTTTTCCTTTGTTTTTTTACTCCCAGAGTCTTCAAGGGTGGAGAACAAAGATTGTTTAAAAACTCAATTTCTTCAATATCTTTGGGCTTCTTTGCAAAGAGAGCCATATGTATTTTGCCACTTTTTTTTGTTGCTCCATGGTTAAGTTTCAACTCATTTGGACAAAGCCTATGTAAGTTATATGTATGCTTTGATTCGATATTTCTTTTGTTTTTGTACTCTAGAAATTTGTCAGAAGGAACAAACAATGGTCTTGTTATAAGTTAGGTTATAAGTCAGCTTCTTGTTCAACATCTCTAGGCTTCTTTGTGAAAAGAATTACAGGTACAATATTTTTTTAAAATTTCTCCATTTAAATTTCATTTCATTTGGAGAGAACAGTTGCAAATTATACACATGCTGATAGGCAACTTTTCTATTTGGTTATCATAGATGTCTTCACGGAGGAAAAACATCAGTAACATATTTGCAATGGAGGTCTTCAATAGGAAAGATAGTGGCGGTAATTGGATTTGTGATAAGTACTATAAGTTGGATTGGATTTTGATGCATCCAAGTACTTGAGGGAGTTTCAAGGTCAGGAGTAAGGATGTTGCAAACCTTAGCAAACATTGGAAATGAAGAATTTTAGAGTTCAGAAAAGTGTTTAATGGAACAAGTACAATAATAGAAGTGTTGATCCAACATGTTTATATGCACAAACAAATCGATGTACATGACAAAAACTACATTGCAAATGATAAACAAAACAGTAAGTTTTTAAATTTTATCATTGAACACAATATTAATCCAAGCTGATCCACTCCCCTCGCAAAAGTCGCCATCTTCTATATTGAAAGTGAATGCAGAGTTTGTTTAGCGATGAAATATATGTAATAAAAACAAAAATAATGGTTAGTAAATACGAATAACACACAATTCATCTAAGCAAGACCTATGTCAATTAAATCAAGGCATTCAAAGTAGTAAAAAAGATTTACCTAAATGTGAGATCAGATTAGTTGACCCTACATTCAATCGTCTCATCAAAATGTGTTCTTTTGACTTGCCAAGACTCACCTAATAGCTGACTCATCCATTCCTTGAAAGGACACTTGCATTGATAAGTAATCTTTGTTTTCTTTAGAACATCACATGAACCAAACAAATGTGCAAACAATGAGAATGGAATAAACCAACTAAGATACACATCTTTGGAGCTTGTGGTGGGTTTTATAGCACTATTGATGCCAAATTTTATCTTGGACTTACATGCTCCTAACAACTCCAAGCTACAATCAACCATTCACCACTAGATAGTGGTGGCAATGGGACATACTATAATCTCTGGCTTTCTATTACATACAATGAATTATAAAAAAAGATATTTTAAGTTACAAGTTGACTTGCAAAGTTATTATCATAGATCAAAGAACCTATGCCTTCATGCCAAACATGTATCTTGCCACTCAAACATTACACATTCTGCCATTCATGCAAAGTTGATGGATATAGAGCTGTCAGTAAAACAAGATTGAATTAGAACACTGCAAAGATTTTTAAAAAACAACTCTGATGCAAAAGAATAAACAATAACACCACATTGCAGAATATGGGCATTTCCTATAAGTTTGGGGACATGTGGTCAAATCTTCGGATTTATCATAACTTGAACACTATAACTCGAAATCGAGTGCTCTATAGCTCTATAGATTCCATTTTTCAAGTACTTTCCAATGATAGGTCATATCATATAGTTTTGAGAAACTTATGGGCATGTTATCCGGGTGCCATCTTTTTAGTATTCAAAAAATGGGAATTGGGGGATTTCCAAACTCACATATACTTCCTCAACCAAATCACCATTCAAGAAAGCATTCTTGACGTCCATTTTCCATAATTTCCAGCCTTTGTATGCTGCCATAGCAATGATAATTCAGACTGTTGCCATTTTAGCTACTGGACTGAAAGTCTCCTCATAGTCAAGGCCATATTGTTGCGCATATCCTTTTGCAACTAGCCTGGCCTTATAGCATTCTAACAAACAATCTGACTTGCAGTTAAACTTGTGGGGACTTTTCCTTCAAGCAACTCAACCAATTTCCATGTCTCATTTTCAGCCAGGGCTGCATACTCCTCATCCATGGCAGCACACCAGTTATCATATGTAACTGCATCATCAAACTTTGTAGGTTCTTTGTAACCTGTCACACTAGCCATATTAAGAATCGCATGGTGGGGGGACTTACTCAAGATGCTGCACCGAACACACACAGAATGCACAAGGAGAAGCTCACTCAAGAGACAAGAAGAGAGATGGAGGCCAAAACGTTTTCTTGCTGGTTTCTTCTTCTTCTTCCACACTCTTTACAATGTACACAAAGTATAGATAAGATACAACATAAAGGAAAGTGACCTACTAAGTCAAACAATGCATAACCGACTACACTAGTCGACTGGCGCTATAACTATGCCAGTTGTAAATAGGTGTAACAACCTGAATATAATAAGTAATGAATCAGTGGCCATGTGAGAGTCATAATGATCACTGACGTGCTAAGTGTAGACATGTGGACCCATCTAACCAGGCGGTCCATCATCAATGTCCGCATGTGTTGAGCTTGTCATCTTAACACTCCCCCTCAAGCTCAACTGCATCTCTACAACTCCAAGTAAGCTTCGAAACTTTTGAGGCTTCTTTGTACCCAATGCCTTTGTAAAGATGTCAGCTATCTGATCCTGTGTGCTGACATACAACAAGTCAATCTCACCTGCTAGTACCTTCTCTCTCACAAAGTGGTAGTGTACCTCAATATGTTTTGTCCTGGCATGGAACACAGGGTTCCTAGCCAATTGTATACTACTCATGTTGTCACAATAAATGACAATTGAACCTTCCACCTGCACATCCAAATCAGCCATTAACTTTTGTAGCCATACTACCTCACATGCTCCAATAGCATCACCTCTATACTTAGCCTATGTACTAGAAAAAGCAACTGTAGATTGCTTTTTGCTGCTCCAAGCAACTGCTGCACTACCAAGAGAGAACATGTATCCGTTGGTAGATTTTCTATCAGACATACTACCAACCCAATCTACATATGTGTATCCAAACACCTGTACATCTATACATGCCTCATAGAAAAGTCCATAATGTAATGTGGACTTCACATATCTCAATATGCGTCTGACTGCATCCAAATGTGTCTTTCTAGGTACTTGCATAAACTGACTCACAAGACCAACAACGTAGCTCAAGTCTGGCCTTGTAATGGTCATGTAGATCAAACTCCCCACTATCCTCCTAAACATAGTAGGGTCTTCTATCTCATCCCCAACATCAGCACTCAACTTTACATTCTGCTCCAACGGGACTGAAAGTGGTTTGCATGCTGTCATACCATACTTGGACAACATATCCAAGCCATACTATATTTGGGACAGCTATATACCATCATCACATCTGATCACCCCAATGCCAAGGAAGTACCTTAGCTCACTTAAATCCTTAATCTCAAACTTCTTCTTAAAAAAATCATTGACTTCAGCAATCCCACTATCACTATCACCTGTAATAATCAAGTCATCCACATAGATGACTATGATGAACAAACCTGCATCTTCCTTTTTTACATAAAGTGAGTGATCAGCATCAGAAACATAAAAGCCAATATTGACAAGATACTCTCTGATCTTGTCAGACCATGCTCTAGGTGCTTGCTTGAGCCCATAGAGCGCCTTCTTCAACCTGCACACATACGTGGGATGCTCTAAATCTTCATAACCTGCTAGTTGATCCATATACACTTCTTCCTGCAAATCACCATGCAAGAATGCATTCTTCACATCCATTTACTGCAACCTCCAACCTTTGGCTGGTGCCAAAGCAATCACACATCTGACAGTGGCCATCCTAGCAACTGGACTAAAGGTTTCTTCATAATCTATGCCATATGTCTGGGCATAGCCTTTTGCAACCAGCCTAGCTTTGTACCTACTAATAGAACCATATGCATTGTGCTTAATCTTATAAACCCACTTACATCCAATAGCTTCCTTGCCCTTCGGCAATGATACTAGATCCCAAGTCTTATTGGCCTCTAATGCAGCCATCTCCTCATCCATTACTGCATCCCAATGAGCATGACCAACAGCCTCCTCAAAACATGTGGGCTCAACATCCTCAACTAGTTTTACCACATAAGCATAATGGTGAGTTGCATAACCTTCAAAACCAAATCTTTTAACAGGGTATCTGACCCTACTAGATTTGCGTACCACCGGATCACTCAACGGAGCCTTTACATTACTATGAGCTCTCTGTACACCTGGTGTCCTGACAGAAGGAATACCAAGCTCATCATCCAAGCTCTCTGAGCCATTGGAGTCTCCATCAAGAATGCATCAATGCCATCTGATACTTTATTCTTTCCTTTGTCTTTACCTGTAGTGCTACTAGATGCACCTGAAGATGTAGAGGTACTCCTTAGTCTCCCAGACCAAGGACTACCAGATAATGTCTCTGGTCCACTAAGAGTCTGTGATTCTTGCTTTTCAGCCTGCACATGAGTGTCATGATCATCATCATCATCATCCAATGCATCACCAATAGATGCATACCAACTGCTCATTTCATCAAAGAAGACATCCCTGCTCACTCTGCATTTACATGTGACAGGGTTATAACAGCGATACCCTTTCTGCTCTAAAGAGTATCCAATGAAAACACATTTTTCTACCTTTGGATCAAGCTTCTTCCGTAGCTCATCTGGCACATGAACATATGCAACACAGCCAAATACCTTCAAGTGCGATATATCAGGCTTCTTGCCAGTAAAGCATTCTTCAGGAGTCATCCCATGAATTGCAGCTGTGGGAGTTCTGTTTATAATATAAACAGTAGTATGAACAGTCTCAGACAAAAAATGCTTAGGCATATTCTTTTCAGCCATCAAGGCGCGTGCAACTTCTGCAATATGCCTGTTTTTCCTTTCTGCAACCCCATTTTAATGTGGGGTATATCTGCATGTGACCTGTCTCTTTATCCCATGAGACCTTAGAAAATCTTTGAACTTATTCGAGAGGTACTCTCCCCCTCCATCTGACCTCAAGGACTTTACTTTCAAGCCTGTTTCTCTTTCAACTACAGCCTTGAAAGTTCTAAAGTGCTCAAACGCTTCACTCTTTTCCTTCATAAAATATATCCACAGCTTTCTAGAACAATCATCAATGAATGTGACAAAGTATGAACTGCCTCCAAGAGATACATTTTGTGTAGGTCTCCAAATGTCTGTATGCACAACATCAAGGATATTTCTACTTACATCTCTGTCATGTGAAAAGGGTTGTCTTGCCTGCTTACCAAACTGACATGCTTCGCATACCTTATGAAATTCTGCAACTCTAAATGTAGGCAAACCTATAACCAACCCTTTGGACTGCATTAATTTCAGCCTTTGTATATTTGTATGTCCGATGCTTTTGTGCCAAATTTCAATATCTGCAACAACACCTTTTCCTTTAGCATACATAGCAGCATTCATAGTATCATCCAGAGTAAACATACGTCCAACTCTACTTCCCTTTGCTACCAACCTGCACTTGTCATTGAAGTCTTTTACAAAGCAGCCCTTTGCATTAAATCTGACTTGCAGCCCTTGCTCTACCATTTGACCGACTGCTGACACCAAGTTCTTTGTAATAGATGGCACATGTAATACATCTGAAAGACTCTTTGTCTTACCATCATGCAAGGACAAGGAAACTTTTTCAATGTGTGAAATTGGGTGGCATGAATCATCACCCGTCTGCACATAACCTACATTTTGCAAATCTTGCATCTCTCCAAACCATTCTGCATGGCTGGTCATATGATTGGATGCACCTGAATCAACATATCAAACATCATCATGTGTTCCATTTCCTATAATAGCATTCAGCATATGCTGCATAACAAAAAGACGTTCGTTTTTGTCTTCATTCTGTCGTGAAGACGATGCATAGTTTCCTTGCTGCAACTTACCACTGCGAATATCCTCTTTCTTAGCATAACATTGGGCTGCAATATGACCTGTTTTGCCAAAGTAGTGACACACAATACCAGAGTTGTTAGAACCTCTGTTCTGCCATCCACCTCTTCCTCTAAAGCTCCCCCTGCCTCTAAAGTTACCACGACCTCCTGAAATCCACATATCGCCAAATTGCTGATTCAATTTGTTTTGCTGGTTGTCACTACCACGTCCTGTATCACGACCGCTTGAAGAGAACCTGCCACGTCCCCTTCCTGAACTGGAGTAGAAAGCTTGGAAATGTTCACCACTTCTTTCAGATGTCTCACTCTGCATGTTGATCTCTTTAGTGTGATCATAAGGGAGACCAACTCATCGAAATCTGGAAATGGCTTTCTAACATATACGAAAGTTAAAAAAGACTTCCAAGCCTTTTCATTGTTAAGTCCACCCAAGGTAGACGACACCAAATCATCATCATCGGGTATTGCATCAATCGCTGCCAATGCATCTGCAATGCTCCTTACCTTCAGTGCATACTCATTGATAGATATCTTCCCTTTCTTCAATGTATTCAACTCTTGCTTAAGTTGAATCTTTCGTGCCTTTGTATTTACGAAAAATATACTTTCAAGTATGGTCCAAGCTGCATATGAATTCTTTGCATTTCTAATATGTCCCAGCATATTATTGTCAATTACTGTAGATAGCCAATACATGACCTTCTTGTCTTTTGCATTCCATTCATTCCGTGCCTTTGTCTCTTCTGCATTGGAGGATCACTCACCTCCGGCTTCTTTTCTTTACCTGAAACAAACTCGTAGAGGCCTTTTCCAATAAGGAAGTTCGTGACACAGAACTTCCATGAAGGGTAGTTGTTCTTGTCGAGCTTCTCAATGATGGGGCTTCCACTATTCTCTGCCATTATCACAAAACTAATACCAAACAGCAAGCAAATCTTCTGTAACCCTCAACCTGTAGTGCACAGCAATACACCAGACAGCCTTTTTTACTGTCTGCTCAACAATACATGCAATTTGCAACCTATTTGCAGATAAACCTTATGTTTGATTCCTGCAAACACCTCAAGAATTACAGATTTCCAATCTGTAATCTGTGCACCCACTTTCGGTCAAAACAGCCGAATTCATAGTGTACCCTGAAACTGCTGTCCGTAACCTTGCGGCTCTAAAACGGGGCCTGAAACAGCCTCAGATGCCCAAAATAACTGCAGCATTGTCCTAAAGGGCTTTTTTGCAAAATACACAGTGCTCTTCATGCATACCAAATCTCACTGCAATCTGAGATTTTTGCTCTGCCCTGCTTCCGGTGCCTCCACATGCACTATCCAAGAGAAAGAGTGGAAGGATGGGAGAGCTTCTTACCCGTGGCTTGCTTGCTCGAACCTTGCTTCTTCTCCTTCACTTCAGCCTTCGAAATCAGCCTCTCTCAGTGGCGCGGCTCTGATACCATGTGAAAAATCACGTGGTGGGGAGACTTGCTCAAGATGCTGCGCCGAACACACACAGAATACACAAGGAGAAGCTCACTCAAGAGACAAGAAGAGAGATGGAGGCCAAAACGTTTTCTTGCTGGTTTCTTCTTCTTCTTCCACACTCTTTAGAATGTACACAAAGTATAGATAAGATACAACATAAAGGAAAGTGGCCTACTAAGTCAAACAATGCATAACCGACTACACTAGTTGACTGGCGCTATAACTATGCCAGCTGTAAATATGTGTAACAATCTGAATATAATAAGTAATGAGTCAGTGGCCATGTGAGAGTCATAATGATCACCGACGTGCTAAGTGTAGATGTGTGGACCCATCTAACCAGGCGGTCCATCATCAATGTCCGCATGTGTTGAGAGCTTGTCATCTCAACAAGCCATATATACATAATGGCGGGCTGAATAACCAGTGTATGTAAACCTATCAACTGGTTTTTTGACTCTCTTAGATCTCCATAACTGTGGCTCACTCTTAGCTTGTCTCTCATGAGGCGGTACATAACGACTATGCCTTGCTCCAGGCATCATAATAGATGGAATGCCCAACTCACTATCCAAACTGTCACTGTTGGATGACTCATATCCTGCTATAAGTGGACCTGTCACATCCTCAAGCATCTTTTGTTTTTCTTTATCCAATCTTTCCCTCACTAACATATCCGTGTCAATGGACGTAGAAGTACGACTCCGCAAGCATCCTGACCAAGGACTTGCTGTAGGTGACCCATCACTTGTAGGACCACTCATAGATGTACTTACTGTAGGTGTATTTTCAGCATTACTAGTGTTGATTGATCCATCAGTAGCCATTGCAATAGGATTACCATACCACGATGCTAGCTCATAAAAAACAACATATCTACTAATCAATGTCTCATGTGTAGACGGTACATAATACTTGTAAGCTTTGCGGTCTTGTGCATAACCAAGGAACATACTCTTGACAGCTTTAGGATCCAATTTCTTCCTCTTTTCATTAGGAACATGCACATATGCAATGCTGCCAAATGTCTTCAAGTGTGAAATGTCAGGCTTATGACCATACAACCTCTCATACGGAGTTACATCATGAATCCCTGCTGTAGGGGTTCTATTCAGCACATAGACAACAGTCACTATTGTTTCAGCCCAATAACCATTTGGCAAACTCGTCTCATTCAACATAGCTCTTGTTGATTCCATCAGTACTCTATTTTTCCTTTCTGCTATACCATTTTGTTGCGGTGTATAGTTGCAAGTTAACTGTCTTCTGATCCCATATTTAGCAAGGTACCTGTCAAAGTAATTAGAGACATATTCTCCACCTCCATCTGATCTAAGACATGAAATTTTACAACTCAACTCATTTTCAACATGCTTCTTGAAGTCCTTGAATGTATCAAACACATCATCATTATGTTTCAGTATGTAAAGCCAAGTATACCTGCTGAAATCATCAATGAAGGATACATAGTAACGAGCACCACCAAATGAAGCATTATGGGATGGACCCCACATATCTGAATGTACCAATTGCAAGGGTTGTGAGCTATTCCGTACATGTCTCATAAATGGAAACCTTGTCTGCTTTCCAAACTGACATGCATCACATACATGTCCAAAGTCATGATACTTGAACTTAGGCAGTCCAAGCATAATCTCCTTCTGCTGGATAGATTTCAGCTTTTGTACATTCACATGGCCAATTCACTTATGTCATATCTCAACATCTCGTATAGCACCATCATCATGTGCAAACATGGCTGCTTTCAATTCTGGAATTGATGCATCAAGAGTAAACATTTTGCCATCTCTTTGTCCTCTAGCAATCAATTTGTAGCCATTACCATATTCTTCAACAAAGCATCCATCTCTATTAAATCTCACGTATAGATTTTGTTATGCCATCTGTCCAACTGACAAAAGATTCTTGGTTATTGTAGGTACATGTAGTACATCATGCAGGCTCTTTTTCTTACCATTAGGCATCAACAAAGGTACAACTCCTTTATGCTAAATAGTATGCTGGGTGTCATCCCCAGCACAAACATGTCCTTGCAAACCTGCAACCATCTCATCAAACCATCCTCCATGGGGTGTCATATGATTTGAAGCCCCTGAATCAATGTACCATCTCTCATCTCTGTTCTGCCTAGATGCATTATTAGACACATGCTGCATGATAAACAATATGGTAAACAATCTGTCAACCTGTTCATCATGAGCACAGCTAGAAGATGCATAGTGCCCATAGTGTTTGCCCTATGCCTTCATATATCCCTGCTTCTTGCAACAATCCTTTGCAATTTGTCCATATCTACTGCAATAATGATAGTCCTTATATCTGTTTAACTGATCATTTGATTGCCATGAACCAAATCCACCACCTCTACCACGGGGTGATCTCCCCCTGTCTCTAAAGCTGCTAAATACACGCTGGCCACCTGTATTTGTGCCATGCCAGACATTCTGATGATGTTGTCCATAAGTGTTTCGAGTGTCTCCTCAACCTCAAAAATAGCCACAGCCTCTGCCGCCTTTGCCACGTTGGCTAGAGTAAAGAACACTGTCTCTGCTTTGAGACGTGCTAGAACTTGTGTTCAGCCCAAACTTAACTTCCTCATGCAATAGCAAAGCAATCAGCTCATCCCAATCATGCGATTCAGCTCTCACAAAAATAGACATATCAAATGCTTTATACTCTTTGCCAAGTCCATTCAATGTCACTGCAATCATATCATCCTTAGACATTGAAGATCCAATGGTAGCAAGCTGATCCACTATGTTCTTGATCTCTGTAGTGTAGGCCCGAATGCTTCTGCCATTCCTAGACATGTTATTGAACTTGATGAGTATGTCCCATGCATCCTTTGGGAAACTGCATCTAGTAATATGTATAACCATAGCATCTGATATACATAAGGAAAACCAATATAACACCTTGCATGCTCTCTCAGTCCATAGCTTTTGAGTCATTTTCTGATCATTTATTGGATTTCTTTTAAGCATTTCAGGTTCAGTCTCATCTCTTGTACATAAGTCCCAATAACCTTTGCCAACCAAAAAATTCTTCATACGGAACTTTCATAAAGCAAAATTTTTGTTGTCCATTCTTCAACAATTTGAGTGATATTGTTAGTGCGCCTTGAGCATTTTTCATAGTTGCAGCTTAGGTATTCAATGATGTATACAACCTGTAAGTATTTGACTCGTTTTCCTATAGTTCATGAAGATTTTCTTGCTATTCAGAACAATTCTTTGCAATTCATGACAGTTTCTTGCAATTCAGGGCAGTTTTCTGCAATTCAGGACAGTTTCCTGCAGTTCAGGAACAATTTCCTGTAGTTCAAGAACAATTTTCCTATAGTTTAGGAACAGTTTTCGTGTCGTTCATGAAAGTTTTCTGCAATAATTTTATGCACCAAAGAAACAAGGTATTGCAGCCCTTTACAACCTCGAAAACATCCACAAGCATGTGGGATAACTCATAGGTATTTTAGTTAATACATAGACTCTGCAAGTACTGTATCTCTATCTCATGTATTCTTACTGTAGTGAAGAGGATATGCAGTCTAAAACCTGCAACTTGACATTCATGCACCTTCCTGACATTTTGAAAATCAACTCCTTTGAGATCCTGAGTGATAAATTATGTTATTTTCTTTAGGAGTGTAGAGAAGCAATGTCATACATTACATTTACTATAAATGTTCAACCAAGTAGATATCAAGGCATTTGTTTCATCTCTAGATTTCAATCCTCAATTGCATCCAATGCTCTCTTTAATCTTCCAAGAAGTCAACATACATATGTTACAAGTGAATTTGGCACGTCAGACACCTCTTCATCTAAGCACAAGAAGCAGAAGAACAAAATCAGGCAGGAGTTCTTTACTAATCCACATGATTTACCCAAACTAGGAACTCTAGAACCAGAGACTAAGAGTTAAGGCAACATGTTCTTGCCACATAAATTGGAGAACATTCACCAACCCAAGACAACATCACAACTACTCCAATCCTTGTCATGCATGACAAGTGCTACTCAACAAACAAGTTAAGAAATGATCAATGCTTTCACTCAAATGATGCAAGAGATTCATTCATTATGCAAAGTGTATAGAATAGTTCTTTCCATTCAGAAATAATTGGCCAAAGATACAACATCTATACGTAGAAATCTTCAAGATATACCCTCTACTTCTCAAGCACAAGCTACAACTACTTCACCACCAATAGCTCCAATCAACCAGATAAGACTATCCAAGTTTCAGACCTTCAAAGTCAATGCATTGGACACAGGCGGCCCCATTCCTATGGTATGCATCCAACTCAAAAACATGAACTCTAGATATTTAGATAATTCCATTCCTGTAGAAATTGGCTGAATAGGCTTTTGAAACAATGTTGGAGCCTATGGTTGGTGTGACCATGAACCAGTGGGTTGACAATAGATATCTTGAATTTGTTGTAATATATCTTCTGGATAATATGTATCCTACAAGTTTTCATAACAAAACAAATCCTGCTCACGAAGTATTGGTGTGGTAGGGTCATCTGTAGATTTGGAGGTACCTTCTCTAGTAGGTATAACCTCCTTTTCTTTTCCTTTGACAGAAGTGTGCATATTCAATGTTCTAGTAGAGGGAGATAAAAATTGTGATGTCCATCCTTTGTGCAATCTTTTATTGGAGAAGTTTGACCAATCTGTTGGATTGCTGGACATGGGTACTATTGCTGAGGGAACATGAGTTGTGGCTGGCTTTGCAATGGTATTCTTCTGTATTTGCTGGGTCAATGTGAGTAGCTGATCTAGTATTTGCTATAATGATTCCATTTTTTCAATTAGCCCTATAAGTGCAAGGTGAGTCCAATTGATTGTTTGAATTTTTGCTGTCCAAGAACTGTTGTCTGCGGGACGCAGGTAAGGAGCTGCCTTCTACTGATGACTTTCATATTCAAAGTCTTGAATGACATTAAGTACTGAAGGTGAAGCTTTTTCTATCAACTTCTTGCAATGTTGGCAAATACCATGGATGACTTGATCATGAGAGCATGGTTGAGTATGGAATTTCAATGTGTTAGCTCTTTGAGAGGGAGAATTTCTTAATTGTGACTAAATGATAGCTTTTAAAGATGAAGATGATGATTCTTCTGGAAGAGAACTATTGATCATTTGTTTTTGGGGAAGCAATGGGGTTTTCCCTTTGATGTTTTGTACCTTTATGATGTTTGGGGGAGTAATTCTTTTTTTCTAATGGAAGTGATGTTAAGCTGCCATTCATTAGGCAGTTCTATGTCTGACCAATTAATACAGTTTGGTAGAAACCTCTGTGTGATCTCGTCTGATTTCATAATGATAGTTTGCCCTTTGTCTTTTGACGAGTTTACTCCTTCAATGACTGTGGGGATGGCTAAAGACATGCATCTAAACACCATTCTATATTGGACCACTAGATGTGCTGATGAAGCCTTCATTTGGAGTCCCATTGTTCTAATATGCAACATGAGTAATTTTGGTAGATAGGGGTCATCTACTACTATTACATAGTTTGGTCTAAGCTAAAAAAAAATTGGACCATTGGACAGTAGTGACACTACATCACCTACTATCATGTCATGCAGGTTGATTGGAGCTGTTGGTGGTGAAGTAGTTGTAGCTTGAGCTTGAGAAGTAGAGGGTATATCTTGAAGATTTCTAAGTATAGATGTTGTATCTCTCACCAAATCTTTATGACTGGAAAGAATTCTTCTATACACTTTGCATAATGAATGAATCTCTTGTTGCATTTGAGTGAAAGCATTGATCATTTCTTCACCTGTTTGTGAAGTAGCACTTGTCGTGGATGACAAGGATTGGAATAGTTGTGATGCTGTCTTGGGTTGGTGAATGTTCTCCAATTTATGTGGCAAGAACATGTTGGCTTGACTCTTAGTCTCTGGTCCTAGCGTTCCTGATTTGGGTAAATCATGTGGATTAGTAAAGAACTCCTGCCTGATTTTGTTCTTCTGCTTCTTGTGCTTAGATGAAGAGGTGTCTCACGTACCAAATTCACCTGTGATGATAAATCTATTAGGGAGATAATCTATAGACACAGAAACAGAAAGTCTCAGCACAAGTATGACAACAAAGATAACCCAAAAGAATAAAAGAAAAAGGATCTCAAGTGCTTGATCTGCAAAAGTCTAACCCATTTGGCAAACAAATGTCCTAAGAAAGGAACGAGCAAAACAATTCAACTAAAATCAATATGCATCATTTTGAATGTGATTCATCAGAAGATTATTCAGATTGCTCTACTGAATACTCCATAGACACTGAAAGTATCTATTCCTGTGATGATACTACTGAGAGTAGTGAAAAAGAACAGAGCGAAGAAGAATGAAGTGAATCAGAGATAAGCATAAGCATTTCAACTACTGAATCAAAAACAGAAGGAGAGCCACAACAGTCTTGGCATACATCACAAGAATCGTCGTAAGAAGATACTTCAGAGGAAGACACAGTTTCAGATGTTACTGAAAATACAGATGAAGACTCAGTCACTCTAGCACATTTTCATCTTGTAAATGCTCATAAAACATATTTCCTAGGTGAATAGAAAGGTAAATTTATGACTTCAGCTTTTACTTCTTACCTCAGGAATGATTTTTCCAAAAAGTCAAAAGGAAAACAAGTCAAAATTTCTTCCACTGAGTCATCAAGTGAATCTAACATGTCAGACACCTCTTCATCCAAGCACAAGAAGTAGAAGAACAAAATCAGGCAGGAGTTCTTTACTAATCCAAATGATTTACCCAAACCAAGAACTCTAGGACCAGAGACTAAGAGTCAAGCCAACATGTTCTTGCCACATAAATTGGAGAACATTCACCAACCCAAGACAGCATCACAACTACTCCAATACTTGTCATCCACGACAAGTGCTACTCAACAAACATGTGAAGAAATGATCAATGCTTTCACTCAAATGCAACAAGAGATTCATTCATTATGAAAAACGTATAGAAGAGTTCTTTCCAGTTAGAAAGAATTGGCCAGAGATAAAAAATCTATACTTAGAAATCTCCAAGATATACCCTCTACTTCTCAAGCTCAAGCTACAACTACTTCACCACCAACAACTCCAATCAACCAGATAAGACTATCCAAGTCTCAGACCTTCAAAGTCTATGCATTGGACACAGGCAGCCCCATTCCTATGGTATGTGTCCAACTCAAAAACATGCCTCAGTTTCCACTGTATGTAGATGCTTTACTTGACACAGGTTCAAGTCTCGCAATAGCCCCATTTGAGCTATTCCCCAAGAAGTGCATCAAGGCCAGCAACCCAATCATTGTAGAATTATCCAACAACAAGAAGATCACGCTCATCCATGTGAACCAAGCTTATCTACATTTTGACAAGGTCAAAGTGCCTATTGAAATCCATCTCATGTGACAAATGAGGCACGATCTCTTGACTGGGACTAATATAATTCAGCATCTTGTCCCTTACACTTTTTGGTCCAATTGTTTTGGCATTTCTTACAAAGAAAAGAAGGTAGAATTGCCTTTACTCCCCAAAGTTGGTAGAATAGTTTATTCTATAACTGAAACTACTAGCCCAACCAAGAAAAATGCACAAGAACAGTGGATAAAGCAAGAAATGAAAAAAATATGATGAACATATAAAAGGCATGAAGGAACATCTTCAACGGTTCATGCATGAAGACCCTCTCATGTACGGAGAAAAGAGAAATAAGTTTGCTATTTCCCTACCTATGCAGCCATATGCCATTCCAACTAAAGCAGTACACCTTGGCATGAAAGAAGAAGATTTAGAACTCTATAAAGAGGAAATAGAATCTCTTTGGGCAAAAGGATTGATTGAACCAACCAATTCCCCTTGGGCTTGTCAGGTGTTCTATGTCAACAAGCACTTCGAGAAAAAAAGAGGAAGGAAAAGAATGGCAATCAATTATAAGCCCCTCATTTGATTGGACATGAACATTCAATCCCCTTAAAATATTTTTTGCTAAAGAAGATAAAAAAGGCTAGTGTGTTTAGCAAGTTTGATCTTAAATATGGGTTTTGGAAATTACTTGTAAAAGAAGAAGACAGGTACAAAATTGCTTTCTACGTCCCTCATGGACAATACCAATGGACAGTACTTTCTTTCAAAATCAAGGTTGCTCCAACCAAATTCCAAGAATGGACAAGTTCCATATTTGGCAAACTCTCCTTTTTCTTAACTTACATAGATGATGTTTTAGTTTTTTCAAGAACAAGGCAAGATCATCTAGATCATCTTTCAGAATTTGCTAAAGCAATAGAAAATGCAGGCATGGTGTTATCACCCACCAAATACATTATGTTTCAAACCTCAGTTGAATTTTTGGGAATTGAAATAAATCAAGGTCAAATCAAGCTCCAAGATCATGTACTGAAAACGATCCTCGATATGACGGACAACCTAACCACAGTCAAACAACTCCAACAATTTTTAGGTTGTTTAAATTGGGTTAATTCATCAACACCCAATATTGCTCTGTATTCCAAAGATTTCTATCCTTTGTTAATGAATGATAATTTTGACTAGCAAGAAATCCACACTGTGTCCATACAAAATATCAAGAAATTGATCAGCAATATACCACCATTGAGATTGCCAACTGGCCATCCTCTCATCCTCTACAGGATGCTTCAGATTCTAGTTGGGGTGCATGTCTCTGTGAAGAAGAAGAATCTTCAGCATTGTACCCATGCAGATATGCCTCAGGAATATTCTCAAGCACTTAGAAGAATTACCCCTCTTACCAATGAGAAATCCTTGCCATGATCAAATCTTTTCACTTTTTCATTGAATTTGTCCACTTCACCATACGGACAGATTTGAAACATGTACCAGGCTACTTGACTAAAAAGGTGCCAAATGAAATAGGAAACAAAAGGTTACTTTGGTGGTCACTATTTTTTGATTCTCTAGACGTCACCTTCGAGCATGTTTCAGGAATACAAAATACTGTAGCCGACCTACTTTCTAGGAAACCACCTTGAAGAAAAGAAAAAGTAAATTATTCCTGATGTACAATATATTCAGTTGTCTTTTTAACAAAGCCCATTCTTTGTTCCTGCCAAAAGGCATAATTGTTAATTTACTACTTTACAGGATACCCTGCTCCCATTTCTTTACGTGGGAAAGCTTTGTTTCTCAACTCTAAGACTATAAAAGGCTCTCATTGTAACTCATTGATACACATAATACACTTCCAATACACTCTCAATACATTCGCAATATACTCAAGAGCAGTTTTTACTCAGAGAGATCTCATCTTGCTTCGTGAAGTTTTCATTATGTCTTACAGCTTTCATTCTGTCTTGAAGTTTTGTCTCACGTTCTTACTATCTCCATACCTGCCCATTTATACTCTATACGCTATTTCCGCTTCATACAATGTATCATTCTATGTGTTCAACCTTGTCTCGATCTTGTGGTCCTTTTTTTGTCGTCTTCCGCTATTTTGCTGTGTTCTCTTTGAATTGGTATCAGAATGAAAGATCGTATGAAGCAGAAACAACGTGCAGAGTATAAGGGTATGGAGATAGTAATAATGTGAGACAAAACTTCAAGACAGAATAAAAGCTGTAAGGCAGAATGAAAACTTCATGAGGCAAGGTGAGATTCTCTGAGTAAAAACTGCTCTTGAGTATATTGCAAATGTATTGAGAGTGTATTGGAAGTGTATTGTGTGTTTCAATGAGTTACAATAAGAGCCCTTTATAGGCTTAGAGTTGAGAAACAAAGCTTTTCCGTGTAAAGAAATGGGAGCGGGGTATCCTATAAAGTAGTCAAGTAACAATAATGCCTTTTGGTGGGAACAAAGAATGGGCTTTGTTAAAAAGAGAACTAGGAATATTGTACATCAGGAATAATTTACTTTTTCTTTTCTTCAAGGTGGTTTCCTGGAAAGTAGGTCGGCTACAGTATTTTATATTCCTGGAACATGCTCAAAGGTGACGTCTAGAGCATAAAAAAATAGTGACCACTGAAGTAACCTTTTGTTCCCTATTTCATTTGGCGCCTTTTTAGTCAAGTAGCCTGGTACATGTTTCAAATCTGGCCGTATGGTGAAGTGGACAAATTCAATGAAAAAGAAAAAAGCTTTAATGGCTTTAATCATGGCAAGGATTTCTCGATGGTAAGAGGGGTAATTCTTCTGAGTGCTTGAGAATATTCTTGAGGCGTATCTGCATGGGTACAATGCCGAATATTCTTCTTCTTCGTAGAGACACACACCCTAGCTAGAATCTGAAGCATCCATTAGATGATGCTAGTTGGCAATCTCAATGGTGGTAGATTGCCGATCAATTTCTTGATATTTTTAATGGCCATAGTGTGGATTTCTTGCCAGTCAAATCCTTCCTTAACAAAGGATACAAATCTTTGGAATACTGAGCAATATTGTGTGTTGATGAGTTTACCCAATTTGAACAACCTAAAAATTGTTGGAGTTGTTTGAATGTGGCTAGGTTGTTCGGCATATCAATGATCTTTTTCAGTACATGACCTTGGAGCTTGATTTGACCTTGATTTATTTCAATTCCCAAAAATTCAATTGAGGGCTGAAACATAATGGATTTGGTGGTTGACAACACCATGCCTGCATTTTCTACTCTTTTAGAAAATTCTGAATGATGATCTAGATGATCTTGCACTGTTTCTAAAAAAAACTAAAACATCATCTATGTAAGTTAAGCAAAAAGAGAGTTTTCCAAATACGGAATCTGTCCATTCTTGGAATTTGGTTGGAGCAACCTTGATTCCAAAAGTACTGTCCATTGGTAGTGTCCATGAGGGACGCAGAAAGCCATTTTGTACCTATCCTCTTCTTTTAGCGGTAATTGCCAAAACCTAGATTTAAGATCAAACTTGCTAAACACACTAGCCTTTTTGATATTCTTTAGCAACAAATCTTTTAAGGGGGTTGGATGTCCATGTCCAATCAAGTATTTGTTGAGGGGCTTATAATTGATTACCATTCTTTTCCTTGTTTTTGCTCGGAGTGCTTGTTGACATAGAACGCCTAACAAGCCCAAGGGGAATTGGTTGGCTCAATCAATCCTTTTTCCAAAAAAGATTCTATTTCCTCTTAACAGAGTTTTGAATCTTCTTCTTTCATGCCGAGCTATACTGCTTTAGTTGGAATGGCATATGGCTGCATAGGTAGGGAAATGGCAAACTTATTTCTCTTTTCTCTGTACATGAGAGGGTCTTCATGCATAAACTCTTGAAGATGTTCCTTCATGCCTTTTATTTGTTCATCATATTTCTTCATTTCTTACTTGATCCAGTGTTCTCGTGCATTTGTTTTGGTGGGGCTAGTGGTTTCAGTTATAGAATAAATTGTTCTACCAACTTTGGGGAGTAAAGGCAATTTTGCCTTCTTTTCTTTGTAAGAAATGCCAATACGATTGGACCAAAAGGTGTAAGGGACAAGATGCTGAAGTATATCAGTCCCGATCAAGAGATTGTACCTAATTTGTCGCATGATCTGGATTTCAATAGACACTTTGAACTTGTCAAAATGTAGATAAGATTGGGTTACATGGATGAGTGTGATCTTCTTGTTGTTGGATAATTCTACAATGATTGGAGTGATGGCCTTGATGCACTTCTTGGGGAATAGGTCAAATGGGGCTATTGGGAGACTTGAACCTGTATCAAGTAAAGCATCTACATACAGTGAACATTGAGGCATGTTTTTGAGTTGGACGCATACCATAGGAATGGGGCCGCATGTGCCCAATGCATTGACTTTGAAGGTCTGAGACTTGGATAGTCTTATCTGGTTGATTGGAGATGTTGGTGGTGAAGTAGTTGTAGCTTGAGCTTGAGAAGTAGAGGGTATATCTTGAAGATTTCTAAGTATAGATGTTGTATCTCTCGCCAAATCTTTCTGACTGGAAAGACTTCTTCTATACAGTTTGCATAATGAATGAATCTGTTGCTGCATTTGAATGAAAGCATTGATCATTTCTTCACCTCTTTGTTGAGTAGCACTCGTCGTGGATGACAAGGATTGGAGTAGTTGTGATGCTGTCTTGGGTTGGTGAATGTTCTCCAATTTATGTGGCAAGAACATGTTGGCTTGACTCTTAGTCTCTGGTCCTAGAGTTCTTGGTTTGGGTAAATCATGTGGATTAGTAAAGAACTCCTACCTGATTTTGTTCTTTTGCTTCTTATGCTTGGATGAAGAGGTGTTTGACATGTCAGATTCACTTGATGACTTAGTGGAAGCAATTTTGACTTGTTTTCCTTTTGACTTTTTGGAAAAATCATTCATGGGGTAAGAAGTAAAAGCTGAAGACATAAATTTACCTTTCTATTCACCTGGGAAATATGTTTTATGAGCATTTACAAGATGAAAATGTGCTAGAGTGATTGAGTCTTCATTTGTATTTTCAGTAACATCTGAAACTGTGTCTTCCTCTGAAGTATCTTCATGCGACGATTCTTGTGATGTATGCCAAGACTATTGTGGCTCTCCTTTTGTTTCTGATTCAGTAGTTGAAGTGCTTATGCTTATCTCTGATTCACTTGATTCTTCTTCGCTATGTTCTTTTTCACTACTCTTAGTGTAGTTGTTGAAAACCAAAGTTGCAGCATTGGAATGTGTGCACAAGAGGGAGAAGAGATCTCAAAGTATAAGAATGAAATCTTGCTTAGAGTGCAACTTGGGTACACTCTCCCACACTTGATAGTGACCCATAGGCTATTTATATAGCCTTTGCCAAGCTAGGGTTAGGGTTTTCCTTGCCCCTAGGGCTGTTCACACTCATCTGCCCTTATACTCCCTTGCTTATAGTGGGTTCCTATGCCTTCCTTCTAATACCCCCCCTCAATGCCAGGGTGGCATTGGATTACAAAGCATGTAAGAGGTTCCCCCCCTTCTTGGGATGCCTTTATAAATCAGGCTTACAAGGTTGTTTTAGGTAGATGATTTAAATAGTCAAAACAGTCGATCTTCAGATGGATTGGAGGCATAGTTGGCCACCAATTCTTTGGGTATATCAGGAGTGTTGGGGCATTTACTAGTGATATGCCCTATATTCTTGCACTTGTTACATTTCATCTTCTCAGGATACTTCTTCCAGTAGTTGTTTACAAGATGTCCTTTTTTCTTACAGAAAGAACATCTAGTGAGAGCTGTATGAACCAATACTTGATCACGGAAATTTGGAGTCTCCTGAGTGTTGCTGCTTTCTTTGTGGTTCCTCTTTTCTTCATCCAAACAGGATTGAATGGTACTTGCCAATGTAGGATTTGGAATGTTGGTGAGAGTGGTTACAAGAGTAGGAAACACTTGTTTTATAGCTTTTAGGAGAATAGCAATAGCATCTTCTTCATGTATTGGAGCTTGTACAGAGGCAAGCTGTGCCATAAGTCCCTTCATATGAGAGATGAATTTTCCCAAATCTTCTCCTGAACGATATTCCAAGCTAAAGAATTCAATTTTAAGGAAGATTTTAGTATTTTTGCCAGTGGCTCCATAGAGCTTTTCAAGCTCATCCCATTTTTCTTTAGCAGTGTTTAGTTGATCAACATGATGAATCAGGGATTCATCTAAGTGTAACATTATGATTGCTTGAGCACGTTGGTCATCCTCTATATCAACCAGATTTGCAGAGTTTACAGTTCTATTGCCTTGAATGAGAGGCCAATACCCTCTCTCCATCATTTTGTATTTTATAAGTACCTGCCATGGGTGGAAATCTTTGCTATCAAACTTTCGAATTTGAGGACGGATATCAGCATATGTTGTGGTCATTGGGAAGGTCTTACCACTTGTTAGGACAAGGGCAGTGTCTAGTCCCTTACAAACTTTCCACTGAATGCAGAAGCAAATCAGACAATTTGAAATCAAAGTTGCAATGAAGAGAAATGCTGAAAATCATATAAATGTAATATTTCAAAGTATGACTGTGGTGGTCCTTTCTTATGTACAAACTTCTTCCGAGGTTTAATAGTCTTTTTAGATTTTAATGAAGTAAACCTAGATTGGACTTCAGGCTCCTCCTTGTGGTATGGCTTAGTGGATGAAGCTTGTGTTGGACAAGGTTGGTCTATGATCTCAATGCTTGTTGTTGATGATTCCGAGGAGAGTGCAATGTGACTCATGCTTTTGATTTCATTGACTAGTGTACTTGAAACAAAGTCACTCACGGTATGCAATACACTTCTAGTGTATGATGGTCTATGTGTTAATTGTACACATAACCTTACAACAATATACGAAGAGGAATAAAAAACTCAATAGATTTTAGTGAATGCCCAGCAAGCAAATGATTAGATGATCCATGATTAGTGTTTAGAAACACTATTGTCAAGCTGAGTGAAGTGCTTGAATGGAACCCGATTGGAAGTCGGCTTCCCAATGCTTAGTGATGTCCATTGAGCATGCCCAAGAGCTTTAGAATCTGGAATAGGCTTCAAGACTCTACTTCAGTGATTAGAATCACTGTTAATGAAGCTCAGAGTGAAAAAATGACAAAATGTCAAGCTTGGAGCTTGTTGGCTATGGCTGCCTCAAAATACACAGTTAGGGTTTGGCAGAGATCTCTCTCTGTGGGAGGAATTTCCAAGAACCCTTGTAGATGAGGATAGCCCACTAGGGGGGCTATCAAAGCCCCAAGATAGCTGCTGGGATCGCATCGCCTGCTGCGTGTATAGCAGCACAAATTTCGCGCTGTCAGAAACTGCGTCTGTTTCTGGGAATCACACAATGTTGGCCTCACACGTGGACAATGTTGAGGGTAGACCTGACGAGGAGCTACGCCTTGATGTGGGGAAGAGAACTCCAGAAGAAAGCACAGACTGATATGGCCTCCTTTGTCCTCCCCAAGTCCTCCAATGGAGGTAGGTTGCAGGCAGCTATGGAGGAAAGAAGGATAAGATGTAGGAGGTAGAGGCTCATGTGCACTTAGTGATAGCTGAGGCTGAGGGAAGCTGAGGAGATCAGAGATGTCTCTGATACCATGTTGAAAACTAGAGTTGCAGCATTGGAATGTGTGCACAAGAGGGAGAAGAGAGCTCAAAGTACAAGAATGAAATCTTGCTTACTAAAATCTAGTGTGCAAATTGAAGAAAAGTCTTTATGGCTTGAAGCAGGCACCTAGGGAGTGGTATCATAAGTTTGATGCCTTTATGCAATCACAGGGCTACAGCAGGAGTGGTATGGATCCGTGTCTTTACACGAAGAAAGCCCGCGATGGTTCTTTATTGATCTAGCAAAGGCAATTGGATTATACAATTTCTTCTCCCAAATTTGGGCCAAATAGCAGCTAATACTATGCATTGTGGGTGCTAAAAAGATATAGAAAACTGCACCTCTTCTAGGTGCTTTTAGGATTGGTTCTTTGACTAAGTCATGCTTCACATCCTTAAAGGATACTTGAGAAGCTTCATTCCACTCAAATAGACATTGAAAGATAGGAGGTTCGTCAATGGTAATGCTCTTTCCACTAGTGCATTGATGAATCTTCGATAATATCCCACTGATGATAAAAAGTTGTGCACCTCTTTTGGAGTACGTGCCGGGCTCATAGAGATGATAACCTTTATCTTTTCAAGGTCAGTCGTAATAGTAGCTATACTAACCACATGGCCGAGTAACAACCCATAGGGCACTCCAAATACACACTTTCTAGGATTAAGAGCAACACAGAACTATCTAGAACACTCAAAACATTTCCCCAAAATAATCAATTGTCACACCCTTGTGGTGGTTTCCCCCAAATCATCAATAAAGACTTTTAACTCCTCTAGGGAGATATCACCAAAGGTCTTATCAAGTGTTCGTTGCCAAGTCCCAAGCACATTGCATAGACCCAAAGCCATCACATGATACGCAAAGGTACCAAAGACAATAATAAATGTTATTTTCAATTTATATTCCTCCACAATAGTCATCTAGTTATATCTAGCAAAGCAATCCATAAACGAATAGATTTCCCTACCCACTAACAGATCCAAAATCTGATCAATGAATGGCAACGGATAGTAATCCTTAACCATCTACTTATTAAGCTCTCTAAAATCTATGCAAATTTGAATTTGATTATTATTCTTCTTCCTAATAAAACACAATATTAGTGAGTTTGGAAATCTTCCAATTTCCATTTTTTGAATACTAAAAAGATGGCACTCAGATAACATGCCCATAAGTTTCTCAAAACCATATTATGTGGCCTATCATTTGGAAAACAATTGAAAAATGGAATCTATTGAGCTATAGAGTGCTTGATTTGGAGTTATAGTGTTCAAGTTATGACAAATCCAAAGATTTGACCATGTGTCCCAAACTTATGGGAAATTCCCATATTCCCTAATATGGTGTTATAACAACTAGCGAATACCATTCCATATGTTGAACCAGAAATATCAGGCCAGCTTTGCGCAGCTTTGTCAAATCTTCAAATATCCCATCCCTTAATTTGAAAGGCATACACCTTACTTTTTGACATAGAAGGTAGCTACCCTCCTTTAAGGGGATAGTATGAATAGCTAGGCTGGGAGGAATGCCTCTCAACTCATCATAACTCTAAGCAAAGATGTCACAGAATTCATGAATCAAGAACACATAGTCATTCCTTTCTTTTGAACTGAGCATAGACCCTCAATTGATTGGCCTTGAGTCATTTAGCGTACCAAGGTCTAACTCAATTACACATGCATCTCTTATCATGTCTTGAGCTTCTATTGGTTCATTCAAGGTTACTTGGTAGATATCCTCTATAGTGGACCCCTCATTAGATTCATCACTTGATGATGTCTCACTAGCAGATGGAGCATCTCATGTGTCGAACTCTAACAAAGATAAAGGAAAACTCTCACTTTGAGGAGATTCACGATAGGCATCTATTACTACACATTTGGTACCTCTACCAAAGATCAATCGACTAGCGGGTATATCAACCTGACAATCTACTTGTAAGATCCATGGTCTACTTAGTAATACTTGATAACTAGGTCACCTTGCAAACCTAATGACCCTAAAGTCTAGAATGCATTCCACATTGGCAATAGTCACATGGAATTTAGTAATGTAACCTTTAGGTTGTCTTAAACTGTCATCGGTCATTCGGAGAATTGTGGAGGTATCCTTTTTTATTTCTAATCCCAACCTCTCCATCAATTTTGAAATCATAATGTTGATAGAGGATCCTGTGACCACAATGGCTTGGTCTACTAATACTCCATCAACATATGTTGCTAGCCTTGGACAATGCTTTTCAGCATGTTCAAACCAATAATCACCCACTTGCACTATTCCCAAGGGCTCAATGATATACCCCATGCAAAGAATCTTTTTGAATTCCTTATGCACTCCTGGTGACAACTTAATCAACTACATGAGGTTTACATCTAGCTTAACTTTGCAAAGAGAACTCGCAAAATTGAATTCATGATAGCTAGAAAGAGCTTGCTTTTCTCGCCAAACCGTTCTCTCCTTTGGTCTTTGGATCGGTTTTGGTGCCTCTTTATTAGCTTTTGCCTTCTTCTTTGGCAAGTCCTTATCCTTATTGAGGTCGACTTTACCATGTAATGGCTTTCAGAGGTCCGCCTTCCATATTAGGATTAAGGACTGGCATCCTCTCTATCATCTTGCTTGGGGTTCCCATTCGATAGATTTTGCATTTTCTTTGTCTACTTCTTCACCCTTTTGACATCTTGTAACGACTCCTAGGTTAGAAGCTTCAGTGCCGTTGACACAATTAACTTCAATAAGGCTAACTCCACTACCACTAGGCAACTCCTCTACCATAGCTTTCCCTCTTTGTAGTATTTTCTTTGGTCCTTCATCTTGCTAAAGACTGTTTTCCTGTGCTCGATGATTAATCGGACTTGGATATTTACTTTCTTGTTGGAGAGAACTGATCTTGCTCCATCAGGTACTAGCTAAATGGCCGACTTCCCACATATGTCATATTTAACACTTGGACAATTCCTAGGGAAATGTTGGCCACCACACCACTTACAGCTGAATCTAAAGGGGGCACCCTCTTCAAGGCATCAACTCCCTATCAAATTATGTTGTTTCTTAAGGAAATTGAAGTCAACTGATATTTTGCTATATTGTTTGCTAATCATATCACTATACTGCTTCATCATATCCTTAACTTCGCCAAGGACATTCAAGGCACTTGACTCATAGCCGCAATCATCTACTTATCATTCCAATGGCCTGACCACTTGATTAGGGATTGACTGTTGATTCTCTAAAACAACAGTAGGATTTATCATTTGTCTTCCAACAATTGGTGGAGCCATCTGACTAGCTATATGCATGGTCACACTAGGAGCAGCTGGCAACATGGGCACATTTGGTATTATGCTTCCTCTCCCATTAGGAGGACTCATGGGCATCCCTTGACCTCCATTTGTCTGTGCTAAAGTATTTTCAAACCATAAACTCAAATTTCAATTTTCCCTAGAGTTATAAGCCATTTGTAATTGTGGTTCTACCTCTTCTGCTCGTGTAATAGCTGTATCAATGTCAACAAGAGCAACATTGCTCAATTGTAGTTGAATGTTAAAGCCTAACCCATTCAAAAAGTGTTGCAAAATTGAGCAGTAGTTGGAATATGAATATAGGTTTGTAGCTTATGGAATACTTCCTTCAGTTTCTTGGCATATCCACAAAAATTCTCGTGAGGTTCTTGACGTGTAACATTGAGGACACGTAGCCGATACTGCCCTCCCCTTTTAGGGACAAACTCTCTTCGAAAGGCTGTAAAGAATAGATCAATTGTAGTTATGGTTCCAGCCCCTAGGTTGTGATACCACACTACATCTCGTCCTTTTAGAGTCATATTTAAGAACATCATCAAGTTTCCTTCACCTTGAATTCGACATTTAAACATTAACTTTTGGAATTAATTTGTATGAAGTTCAGTGTCTTCCTCTACTAACCCATTAGAAATGGGTAGAGAAAACCCTAAGGGTGGCAAGTCTAGCCTCCCTACTAGATTGCAATGGGTTGCACCATGGTAACAACCAGATTCGCTAAAGGAGTTTGAACAATCAAAACTACTACCCCACTCAAAGTGGACAACCTGGTTGAAAGAGGGGAAGTACTAGAGCTTCCTCCCCCTAATGGACGATGTGTCGAGCTAGGGTTACTAAGACCTCGCCATTGTAAAAGATATTGGACCACTCCTTTGTGGAGAATATCTTCTAATAATTTTGGCCCGCCATCTAGCCCTTTTCATCTCTTTTTTGCTTCTTCTAAAGCTAGGCTTGACGGTCTTTTGACTCTATCTCAATGTCTTTTGGCATACACTAATGAATTGGTCCCTATTGACAGAGATTTAGAAACCAGCACTTATTAGCAGTTCTTGGAAGATGCACCACCTTCGGGACCTAAAACGGGCCTGACATTGGCTCTAAGCACTAGCCGAGCCTCTACTACTCACCTAAAACCACCTCACATGTGTCAAGATTTTGGGAGAGAAGGAAGGAGTCTCACTTGTAGCTTTCTTGCTTGCACAATGGGGGAATACACACAGAGATGGAGGCTGAAAACAGTTTTCCTCTTCTTAGTTGTGTAAGCCAAAAGAACTCTCGTACAAAGAAATAGAAGAACCCTATATATGGGTCTCAAACCAAACTCAACTAACTAAGGTGGCATACTAACTGAGCCATGAACTAGAGTAGATAAGGATAGCTGTCATGTAGCTATTATTCATGGGCGGTGTACCAACCGCATCTGCAACAACTGACACGTCGGTGACATAAATGCACAACGGTCACCCTGGCATATCACGAGTGGAGCTCGATATCTCAACAACATGGCCTCGTGGCTAAGAGCATCTAAGACTTTGCATTTGTAGCCTTTTTTGTATTCCAATGAATATCTCTCTCTCCACTCCTCAGAGGGATTCCCTAAACATCTTGGTGTTATACACCATATAGCACACACACAGGGAGTACCCCTCAGTTGATCATCGGAGCTTCACTACGGCTCTTCTACACCTCGTGAATTGGGACCCCAAGATGCGCCATGAACATAAAACACTTTTGAAACAAAGTCCACTCTTTTGATAAATCGATCCAGGAGATGATATATAAACCTCACCAAATAAACCCCAATGAATCAAATATCTGGCCTTACTGCTTGGGATACCTCACACTCTCATTGTCGGGTCATCACTCATATATACAAGTGCTATGCATCCAAGATACGATACCATGAGGTACATCAATGCAAAAGTGAATATGACCATCGTTCTCAAACAAATATTCATTGAAAATCAGGAACGTGAAAGTACAAAGACAATTCTTTTCATGATTTCCTTTTCTATGATAGTGCTTCATTGCTTAAGGCTAGCACCAAGTTTCCTTATGCTACTAATCCCTTTAATTTCAAACAACTGCAAACTCTATATGAAATGTAACATCAAATATCAGCATATAACGCACTTCAACTACTCACAAACCCCCTACTCCCTCTAGCAATTAAGATTTTGCATGCGTTGATAGGTGTAGGCATGGTTTTTTAATGTATTTTTCTTTATTGAAAGCGATAAAAATCTCTCTAACAAAGAAATGGGGCTGAACTAAGGCTAAACCTCATGCTCCAGCTCCATCATACGATCATACACATTAATCTTATTTTTCTTTATTTTTATGACACGAAAAACTTAATATTTTTTTAAATTTCTCTATTTATTTATAGAAAAATACAAAAAATATTTACTTTAAAATTTAAACTAATTACTTTCATATAAAATGATTTTCTTAGCATATTTCGTTCCATAGGAATAGTAAATACACACAGGAAACCCAAAAATCACATATTTTCCTTAAACCGCCTAGTCTCAGCTTTTGTGTGTTTCCCATACAATTATTATACGACTAATTTTTTATGATTCTTTCAACATGACTGATCAAACAAAGGATTGGAAATCAAATCCAAGCATTACTAACCATTTCCAACAAGAATCCATCATAAAACGGTAAAAACTACATTTTTCTCATAAAACGGCTCATTATGACATGCATATTTCGATGTTGGAGGCCCGTTGACTCTCTTCCATGGCTATTGATGATCGTTCCAAATCTAATTCATGTGTCTCTCCACTCCTGCTTTATCGTTTGACAAAAAACGTCCATCTCAATTCATCCCTCTCTTTCACATTCATCCATAATAATAGTCCACAAGAGAAGAGAGGAGGGAGGAGAGAGAAATATTAAAATCAAATCTCTTTGTTAATGCATCAAATATGGTGATTCTTGAAGTGATGATAAGAGCCAAAAATGGGTGGATCTCATAGCCAAGAACAATTCTCATGAGGTTGCTAATTAGAAAAATGGATTTCTAAAATGATTGGAGAAGGTGCCAAAAACAATGGCGTCCCCCAAAAAAAAACTTTTGTCTCTTCATGCCCCTTCATTCCACAAGCTTAAACTCAAGTTTTTTTAAAAAGCTAGATCACTTTTACATATTCACACTTCCTACTAAGTGGATTTTTCACTTTCAAAGGGGCAAACATGCTCGTAATTAAGATTCGTCTGGATGGCTGCCTTTGTGACATCGAAATCTATAAACTTGGCACCCAGCATGCACTTTTTGGCTTTCAGATCATGTAGCTACTTCATAACGCGTGAAACCTTGCGTGGATTAAATAGGGGGTCAAACGGACTTCAATTGACGAACCGAGACTTGCATTGGCTTCCTGGCATTGAACTCCATCTAGGAAAACTCCAGCTCATCAATCCATAACTGTTCCATTTTGCATGAAAATTTTCTTCCTGAGCTCTTTTTCGCTTCAAAAATGATCTTTCAAATCTGCTCTCATCTTTGTATTTATTGAAAACATGTCCTCAAAATTTATCCAAGCTGCATGTGAAGTTTTTACATTTCCGATATGTCCTAGCATAGTATTATCGATGACGACTACAAATAACTAGTGCATCACCTTTTTGTGTTTTGTATTCCATTCTTTTCACACCTTTAATTCATATGTAGTTTCGTAGGGATACTCAACTCTCACTCCTTTTCTTCACCTGAAACGAACTCATAAAGGCCCTTTCCAATGAGAAAGCTTGTCACACAGAACTTCCGTGAAGGGTAGTTGTTCTTGTCTAGCTTCTCAATGATGGGATTTCCACTGTTCTTTGCTATTATCACAAAAATGATACAGAATAGCAAGCAAGTCTTTTGCAACCACAACAAGTGCATAGCAATACACCAAATATCCTTTTTCACTTATTGCTCAATAATACATATAGTCTGCAACCTATTTGAAGGTAAAACTTATGTTTGCTTCCTGGAAAACACCTCAAAAATTACAGATTTTAAATCTACAATATGTGCATCCACTTTTAATCAATATAGTTGAAATCATAGTATACCTCCTAAAACTATTGTCCACCACCTTGTAGCTCTAAAATGGGGCTCAAAATGGCCTCATATGCCCAAAAAATGGGTAGGATTAAATCTCACAACAATCTGAGATTTTCACTCTACCATGCTTTCGATGCCTCCACAAGTACTATCCAAGAGAAGGGTGAAAGAATGAGAGAGCTTCTTATTGATTACTTGCTTGCTCGAATCCTTGCTTCTTCTCCTTCACTTCAACCTTCAAAACCAACCTCTCTTAGTGGTGTTGCTCTAATATCATATCAAGAATTGCGTGTTGGGGGGGCTTGCTTAATCTACTACGTCAAATACACACCATACACATAAGAGGAAGCTTACTCAAGAACACAAAAAGAGAGATGGAGGCTAAAACCTTTCTTGCTTGTTTTTTCTTCTTCTTCCACACACAATATAATGTATACAAAGTGTAGATAAGATACCACATAAAAGAAAAGTGACCTGCTAAGTCAAATAGTGCATAACTAACTATACTAATTGACTGGCACTATAGCTATGCAAGCTATAGGTAGGTGCAACAAACTAAATATAATAAGTGATAAGTCAGTGGCCATGTCCAGATCATAATGACCATCGACGTGCTAAGTGTAGACATGCAAACCCATCTAGCTAGGTAGTCCATTATCAATGTCTGCACGTGTTGAGCTTACCATCTCAACATAAGTCAACAACAACGTTGCCAATGCACTCCTTTAGATATGAATTCTTTTATCAATCTTCATGTTGAGATCTTCCTTACCTCGATGAAAACTCATCTATATATAGTATATCTTGAATAACATTGTCAAATCAAACAACATGATTAGTAACTGATCTAGAGTTATTGAAATGTGATGAAACTTGACCATAGGGTGCATCAAGTCCCCTAGAGTAGGAAAGTGGCACAAGATACTAGACTTCAAATAGGGCAACTACATGCATCATTTTTTGCCAAGGTTTCACCAATAGACTTTTGGGAACCTAATGCACCTTATGCTCAATTTTGTCGCGTAAAAATGTATGATAGTTAGAAATATCACATTTTCTAGATCATCTTGTATCTTCCTTTCCTCATGTGTCCATGAAGCACCTCTCTAGGTAGAGGGATCCATAAACTCCTTGGTAGGAAGTTGGGGCCTTGGTCCAAAAAGATCATGCTATAGTGCTTCAAACTCAACAGCCAACACAATATAATCTTCTTTAGCCATTGCAATATACTCCTCTATTACTATGATAGCACTCATTGTATCTAAGTGTATGCCATCATATCTTCCAACCTCTGCTCTCATTGGATTCATGTCCACATAATCATAATCGATGAGTTCTTCCATGGGATGCCTGACTAGGATAGAGAAAAAATCTTATTCCTTCATTTCCAAGTATTGTAGCACATCTAAGAGAAGTAAATATTGCAATCCATCTACTTCAATGTGCTGGAAATCAGAGTTGAAGGCTTGAGAGAGTGTGCACAAGAGGGAGAGAGAGAGCTCAAGTACAAGTCAAGATCTTGTTTAGTTAGTTGCTCTAAGTGCAACTAGTACACTCTTCTCTAAGTTGAGCGTGTACTTTAGGTTGTTTATATAGCCACTAGAGGAGTTAGGGTTAGGGTTTTCCCTAGCCCTTTTACACCTAGCTACCCTTATCCTCTCTAATGTAGGGAGGGTTCCTATGCTTACCTTTCAACACCCCCCCTCAATGCCAAGTGGCATTGGATACAAATAGGATGCCTCCCCTTAATTCTCAATGAGATGCCTTTATAAATCAAGCTACAAGAAAAGGTTATAGGTAGAGAGTGTTACAAGGCTCAAAAGAGTCAGTCACTTGTGGATTGGGAGGCAAAGTTGAACTCCAATTCCTTAGGTACTTCTGGAACACCAGGACACTTACTGGTGATATGCCCGATCTTTTTACATTTATTGCACTTCATTTTGTCAGGGTATTTCTTCTAGTAGTTGCTCATAATATGCCCCTTTTTGTGAAAGAAGGAGCACTTAGTAGAAGCTGTATGAACTAACACTTGCTCACGGGAAGTAAATGCTAAAGACCCTTTAGTATGGTTTCTTTTCTCTTCATCCAAGCATGACTGGATGGTACTTGCTAAAGTTGGGTTCGGGATATTAGTTAGGGTAGTCACAAGGGTTGGAAAAACCTTCTTCACAGACTTTAGCAAGATGGAAATGGCATCTTCATCATGAATAGGTGTCTGAACAGAGGCAAGCTTTGCCATAAGCCCCTTCATATGTGAAATGAACTTGCTTAGGTCTTCTCCCTATTTGTATTCCAAGCCCCTTCATATGTGAAATGAACTTGCTTAGGTCTTCTCCCTATTTGTATTCCAAGCTTAAAAACTCAATCTTGAGAAATATCTTGGAGTTCTTCCTTGTAGCACCGTAGAGTCTTTTGAGCTCATCCCATTTTTCTTTTGCAGTTAAGAGCTGATCAATGTGATGAATTAAGGATTCACCTAAATGAAGCATGATGATGGCCTAAGCTCATTCATCATCTTCTACATCAAGGGATTAGATGGGTCAATTACTTTGGTCCCCGTATGATGAAGGGCCAATGTCCTCTTTCCATCATTTTGTATTTGATCAAAACTTGCCAAGGATGGAAATATTTTCCATTAAATTTCCAAATTTGAGGATGGACATCAGCATATGTTGTGGCCATTGGGAAGGTCTTACCTCTTGTTAGAACAATGGCAGTGTCTAGTCCCTTACAACCTTGCCACTGAATGCGGAAGCAAATGAAACACTTGATATAAAAGCTGTAATGAGGAAAAAGACTGAAAAACATACATATGTAGTATTTCAAAGTATGACCTGGGTGGTCCTTTCTTATGTGCAGTCTTCTTCTGAGGTTTAATGGACTTTTTAGGCTTCAATGATGTGAACCTAGACTAAACTTCTGGCTCCTCCTTGTGGTATGACAGCTTAGTGGATAAACCTTGTATTGGACAAGGATGGTCTATGATTTCAATGCTTGTTTTTTATGATTTCGAGGAGAGTACAATGATACTCATCCCTTTGATTTCATTGACCAGTGTTCTTGAAAAAAGTCAAACAATATGTGCAATACAATTTTAGTGTATGATGGTCTATGTGTTTATAATTGTACACATAGCCTTACAACATGAAGTAAAGTACTTAGTTGTTTTAATTTTATGATGAAAAACATTCAAATTTTTTAAATTCCAGCAGCAACACTGATTGAGCAATGTGCCTTAGTGCATACAAGCACTCATCTATAGCTCATGTTGCTAGAGATGGTAGATGTCAGTCTTGATGAGCTTGATAATGAGTTTCCAGGTGCAATAACCTCTGAGATAAAGTTCCTAGATTAGAAAATGACTCGAAAAAAGTTGACTCAGTGATTAAAATCACTGTTAATGACCAAACATTGAGAAATTTGAAAGTTGAAGAAGCTTGAAGCTTCCTAGCTATGGAGGTAAGAGGTAAAAGATGAAAATGATGGAAAATCATGTGCACTTAGTGAAGCTGAGGGTATAGGAAGCTAAAGGGATCAGATAAGGCTCTGATACCATGTTGGAAATTAGAGTTGAAGGCTTGAGAGAGTGTGCACAAGAGGGAGAGAGAGAGAGAGCTCAAGTACAAGACAAGATCTTGTTTAGTTAGTTGCTCAAAGTACAACTAGTACACTCTCCTCTAAGTTAAGTGTGTAGTTTAGGCTATTTATATAGCCACTAGAGGAGTTAGGGTTAGGGTTTTCCCTATCCTCCATCCCTTTTTCACCTAGCTACACTTATTGTCTCTATTGTAGGGAGGGTTCCTATGCTTACCTTTCAACATAATGGGTGTCAAGAAGGCGAGATTGGGTTTGTCGACTTGTGGCTCTTCTAAAGAGGATTGCACTATGAGAGCCAACCCTTGCTCTGCCACCACCACTTGATGTTCCTCTTGAAAACTTATTGGATCTTCAATCAACTCTTCTCTCGTGTATGTGGTAGAAACATCTATGGAGTTCTATCTTTGTCACTCTCCTCCTTTATGGGTGTATCCAATACAAGGAGGTAAATCATTAATGCACAATTACACTTCACAAGCTCGAAAGGTGCCATATCTAGTACATTGCCCATGGGAATAGTGCATACTTTGTGTGAAGGATCCACATGGGTCAAACACCTATTCACCACTTTTTGGTGGTTTTTTCCTATATGAAATATCATAAGTTGTTCTAGAGGAACCCAAGTCATGTAAATCCCTTGATGGAGTATGTGTAGGTGGCAATGGTAGTCACAAAGTTTTCCAAGACCTGAAGTAGGGGATCCAATGGTGGAAGTACACATTCAAGATTGAAGTTCTTTGAGAAGGCCTCAAAAATCTCATCATCTTGGATAGCAAAGAGAGTCTCATGGATCAATGCATCAAAGTATACATGATCATCCATCGTAGTAGCCAGGAAGAGGGATGTGGTGGATATAGAGAGATGAAGAGAGAATGTGTAAAATGAAACAAAGAAACAAGAACTAAAGTAGTTCCACCTTTAAAACCCTAATTTTTAAACCATTAAAGGAGTATTCGCATACAATGTCTAGTTATGGCTTTACTTAATGTGTTTGTAAAGTTCACATACATATGTAAACATGTTGATGTGACAATTGCACGTTCCATCAACTATGATCTACAAGGAGGCCTCCCCCTCATTACGTAGGTGTACACATGTGTATTAGATGTCAATAAAAGGGTGTTATATATGTTCAAAATTTCATTATAAATTGCAAGGATACACACACTCTCTATCAATTAACGTAGAAAGAGGGCCACCTTCTCCCTATCCCCGAGTGGATGCTTGGATGTATGCATCTTATCTCGATTTTAAAAATGTGTATATATGTTTAAAAGAATTAAGGTTAGGATAGGGGTTTCTCTCTCCTAGTGTGCAGTTGGACGCATGTATCTTATCACAAAATTTAATGTACATATTGTAATAAGTGAAAAAATAATAAAGATTTAAAATATTGTAAGTGTATGATTTTGCAAAGCGATAACGCCATTAGCCAAAAAAATCCAAAAGTTTACAAGTATTGGATATTACAACTTGTGGAGTTGGAATTTTAAGGAGACTTACAATTTCTAAAATATGTGGAGACACACACTTTCCACTCGCGGCCATCACAAATGACACTAACATCCACAACTATACTTTTACATGTATCTTGATCAAGGCACAACCATTCACCCTTGAGCATCCTCCATCTATGATGCTTGAACACTAGGCATAAAGTCTGTCGTGCGACAAAGTACCTGTAATTGGGAAGGAAAGTTAGTTGACCCATCCTAAAGTAAGAAAATTTTCAACCAAGAGAGTAAAATTTTACTTGAAAGCCATGTCCCATGTTGTGACTTGACACTCTATGATGTCACAACTATGACTAATTTTTTACATCCAAGTTTTGTCTAGAACCCCAAAGGAATTATATGCAATGAGATTATATAACATAGTTGGGATTTATGGTAGATAGTCTCATTTGGATGCAATGGTTGTGTATGTCTCTGCCTTATTTGTTGTCTGCTAAGTTATGTCATGCTCAATTTGGACACTTAAATTTTAACAACGTCATGCTTATACAAAGATGATATGGTGCATGATTTGCCCGAAATGCATGTGCCTCAGAAGCACATATGTGAGGGATGTTTGCTTAGCAAAATGCATAGATTCAACTTTCCCAAGAATGGGAGCATGGGTGCCAAAAACACTTGGATCTTTGGCTTGAAGGCCAAGTCATAAGTATTCTCATGCTTTTAGCATTTTATTGCCATGGTTGAAAAATCTTTCTTCAACAATGGAGCTACGCCATGTGTCTTTAGTTCCAAAAATACCAAGAAGAGGAACACCAATACATGCAATATAGAAAGCTACAATGGGTGTTAAACACACCTCATTCTGAATTGAATGATCTCAAAATAGCAACACTGTAATATTTTCTATCAAATCTCCACTATTCACAACGCTTAGAGCAAAAACAAAAGAGTACCAAAGGTCTAACATTGAAACAAAAATTTGAACACACCTTGGCACAATTACATTGACTCTTCATTTCTATAATACACTAGCTCTTGAATTTTGTAATTGAATTAGCAAAAGTTAGGGAAATATAAGCACATGATCACCTAGGTGCAAGGGACCAATGGCCAAGCGTAGCAAGGAATTGAAGAGGTGCACCCCATTCATGTCAATTTATATCATAACTTCGCATCAAGTTTACTTTGACTTCTCACCATAAACCTATATCTAGAGTTCCCTTCACATGCAACTCACACACACTGGGTGTCAAGAATCGCGTGGTGGGGGGACTTGCTTGAGCTGCGGCGCCAAACACACACTGTATACACAAGAGGAAGCTTACTCAAGAACACAAGAAGAGAGATGGAGGCCAAAACGTTTTCTTGCTGGTTTTTTTCTTCTTCTTCCACACACTATACAATGTAAACAAAGTATAGATAAGATACAACATAAAGGAAAGTGGCCTACTAAGTCAAATAGTGCATAACCAACTACACTAATCGACTGGCGCTATATCTTTGCTAGCTGTAGGTAGGTGTAACAAACTAAATATAATAAGTGATAAGTCAGTTACCATGTGAGTATCATAATGACCACCAACATGCTAAGTGTAGATGTGCAGACCCATCTAACCAGGCGGCCCATCATCAATGTCCGCACGTGTTGAGCTTGCCATCTCAACACCCCCCCTCAAGCTCAACTCTATCTCTACAACTCCAAGTAAGCTTCGGAACTTTCGAAGCTTCTCTGCACCCAATGCCTTTGTGAAAATGTCAACTATCTGATCCTGTGTGCTGACATATATCAAGTCAATTTCTCCTACAAGTACCTTCTCTGTCACAAAGTGGTAGTGCACCTCAATGTGTTTTGTCCTAGCATGGAACACTGGATTCCTAGCTAGATGTATGCTACTCATGTTGTCACAATGAATGACAACTAGAACATCTCCCTGCATGTCCAAATCACCTAATAACTTTTGTAGCCATACCACCTCACATGCTGCCATAGCAGCACCTCTATACTCAACCTCTTTACTCAATAAAGCAACTGTAGGTTGCTTTTTGTTGCTCCATGTAACTGTTGCACTACCAAGGGAAAACATGAATCCACTTGTAGATCTTCTGCCCAACCCAATCTGCATCTGTGTATCCAAAGACTTGTACATCCTTACCTGCCTCATAAAAAATTCCATAATATAAAGTGGACTTCACATACCTCAATATACGTCTAATTGCATCCAAATGAGGCTTTCTAGGCATCTGTATAAACTAACTGACAAGGCCAACAGCATACCTCGAGTCTGGCCTTGTGATAGTCATGTAAATCAAACTCCCTACTATCCTCCTAAACATAGTAGGGTCTTCTATCTCATCTCCAACATCAGCACTCAGCTTCACATTTTGCTCCAATGGTACTGAAAGAGGCTTACATGATGTCATACCATACTTGGATAACATATCCAAACCATACTGCCTTTGGGATAGCCATATACCATCATCACATCTGATCACCTCAATACCAAGAAAGTATCTGAGCTCACCCAAATCTTTCATCTCAAACTTCTTCTTCAAGAAGTCCTTAACTTCACTAATCCCATTGTCACTATCACCTGTAATAATCAAGTCATCCACATAAATGACTATAATGACCAACCCTGCATCTCCCTTTCTCACATAAAGTGAGTGATCAGCATCAGAAATACGAAATCCAATATTGACAAGATAATCTCCAATCTTGTCAAACCATGCTCTAGGTGCTTGCTTCAGCCCATAGAGCGCCTTCTTTAACCTTCACACATATGTGGGATGCTCTAAATCCTCATAACCTGCTGGCTGCTCCATATACACTTCTTCTTGCAATTCACCATGCAAGAAGGCATTCTTAACATCCATTTGCTGCAAACTCCAACCTTTGGCTGCTGCCAAGGCAATCACACATCTAACAGTTACCATCCTATGAATTGGACTGAACATCTCGTCATAATCTATGCCATATGTTTGAGCATAGCCTTTTGCAACCAGCCTAGCCTTATACCTGCTAACTGAACCATCTTCATTATGCTTGACTTTGTAAACCCACTTACAACCAATAGCTTTCTTACCCTTAGGTAAGGGTACCAAATCCCAAGTCGTATTGGCTTCTAATGCAGCCATCTCCTCATCCATTGTTGCATCCCAATGAGCATGACCAATAGCATCCTCAAAACAAGTGGGCTCAACATCCTCAACTAGTTTCACCATATAAGCATAATGGTGAGTTGCATAACCTTCAAAACCAAATCTTTTAATAGGGTATTCGACCATGCTAGATCTGCGTACCACCGGATCACTCAATGGAGCCTTTACATTACTATGAGCTCTCTGTACACCTGGTGTCTTGATTGAAGGAATACCAAGCTCATCATCCAAACTCTCTAAACCACTAGAATCTCTGTCAAATCCCAAATGACTGGTAGATGTATCATTACCATCCAGCACTTTCTTCTTTCCTTTGTCCTTCCCTGCAGCACTTATAGATCCACCTGAAGATGTGGGGCTACTCCTTAGTCTCCTAGACCAAGGATTCACTGTACGTGTAGTACTAGATGATGTTTTTGGTCCACTAATACTCCGTGATTCTTGTTTATCTTTCTGCACATAGCTGTCCTGATCATTATCATCATCCAAAACATCACCAATAGATGTATACCAACTTTCCATCTCATCAAAGATAGCATCCCTGCTCACTCTGAACTCACTTATGAGACAGGGTTATAACAGCGATACCCTTTTTGCTCTAAAGAGTATCCAATAAAAACACATTTTTCTGCCTTTGGATCAAGCTTTTTCCATAGCTCATCTGGCACGTGAATGTAAGTAACACAGCCAAATACCTTCAAGTGTGATACATCAGGCTTCTTGCCATTAAAGCATTCTTTAGGAGTCATCCCATGAACTGCAGCTATGGGAGTTCTGTTCATAATGTACACAGCAGTATGGACAGCCTCAAACCAAAAAGGACATATTCTTTTCAGCCATTAATGCCTGTGCAACTTCTGCGATATGCCTATTTTTTCTTTCTGCAACACCATTTTGCTGTGGGGTATACCTGCAAGTAAATTGCCTCTTTATCCCATGAGTCCTCAAGAAGCCACTGAACTCATTAGAGAGGTACTTTCCCCCTCCATCTGATCTCAAGCACTTTACTTTTAAGCATGTTTCTATTTCAACAGTTGCCTTAAAAGATTTGAAGTGCTCAAACACATCACTTTTTTCATTCATAAAGTATACCCATAAATTCCTTGAACAGTCATCAATAAATGTGACAAAGTATTTGCTGCCACTAAGAGATACATTCTGTGTAGGCCCCCAAACATCAATATGCACTACATCAAGTATTTTTCTACTCACTTATCTGTCATGTGAGAAGGGTTGTCTTTCTTGCTTACCAAACTGGCATGCTTTATAGACTTTATGCAATTCTGCAACTGTAAAAGAAGGAAACCCTATAACCAATCCTCTGGACTGTATTAATTTCAGCCTTTGCACATTTGCATGTCCAATACATTTGTGCCATATTTCAATATCTGCAACTACTTCTTTTCCTTTAGCATACATAGCAGCATCCATTGTAGGAATTCCAGCATCTAAGGTGAACATTTGGCCAACTCTACTTCCTTTTATGACCAACCTGAACTTATCATTAAAGTCTTCTACAAAACAACCTTTTGAATTGAATCAGACTTGCAATCCGTGCTCTACCATTTGGCCAACAGATACTAGATTCTTTGTAATTGATGGCACATGTAATACATCTATCAGACTCTTTGTCGGGCCATCATACAAGGACAAGGGAACCTTTCCAATGTGTGAAATTGGGTGGCATGAATCATCACCCATCTGCACATAACCTGGGTTTTGTAAGTCCTGCATCTCTCCAAACCATTCAACATGACTAGTCATATGATTAGATGTACCTGAATCACATACCATACATCATCATGTGCCCCCTTTCCTGTAACTGCATTCATCATATGCTGCATAACAAACAGACGCTCATTTTTGTCTTCATTCTATCGTGAAGACAATGCATAGTTTCCTTGCTGCAATTTACCACTGCGAATATCATCCTTCCTTGCATAGCAATGGGCTGCAATATGGCTTGTTTTTCCACAATAATGGCAAACAATAGTAGAATTTCTAGAGCCTCTGTTCTACCATCCACCTCTTCCTCTAGAGCTCCTCTTCCTCTAAAGTTTCCTCTGCCTCTAGAAACCTGCATTTCACCAAACTGTTGATTGAACCTATTTTGTTGGTTATCGCCAACACGTCCCATACCACGGCCTCTCGAAGAGAATCTACCACGTCCCCTTCCTGAAATAGAGTAAAATGCTTGGAACTGTTCACCATTTCTTTCAGACGAATCACCCTGCATATTGATCTCTTTAGTAATCATGAGAGAGATCAGCTCATCAAAATCTAGAAATGGCTTCCGTACATATACTGAAGTAACAAATGATTTCCATGCCTTCTCATTGTTAAGGCCACTCAGAGTGGATGAAACCAAATCATCATCATCCGGCATTGCATCAATCGCTACTAAAGCATCTGCAATGCTCCTCACCTTCAACACACTCATTGACAAACATTTTCCCTTTCTTCAGGGCATTCAACTCTTGCTTGAGTTGAATCTTTCGTGCCTTTGTATTTACTGAAAACATGCTCTCAAAAATTGTCCAAGCTACATGTGAAGTTTTTGCATTCCTGATATGTCCCAACATAGTATTATCAATTACTGTAGATAGCAGTACATCACCTTTTTGTCTTTTGCATTCCACTCTTTCCATGCTTTTATCTCATCTGCAGTCGGAGGGATACCCAGCTCTGGCTCCTTTTCTTCACCTAAGACAAACTCATAAAGGTCCTTTCCAATGAGGAAGTTCGTCACACAGAACTTCCATGAAAGGTAGTTATTCTTGTCAAGCTTCTTAATAATGGGATTTCCACTGTTCTCTGCCATTATCACAAGCAAGGATACAACACAGCAAGCTAGTCTTCTGCAGTCTTTCACAACACGTGCACAGCACTATGCCAAGCAACCTTTTTCACTGATTGCTCAATAGTACACGTAATCTGCAACCTATTTGCAGATAAACCTTATTTTTTCTTTCTGCAAACACCTCAAAAATTATAGATTCTCAATCTATAACCTATGCACCCACTTTCGGTCAATACAGCCGAAATCACAGTGTACCATGAAACTGTTGTCCGCAGTCTTGCGGCTCTAAAACGGGGCCTGAAACGGCCTCAAAAGCCCAAACTATACAGTGATCTACTCATACACCAAATCTGACAACAATCTGAGATTTTTGCTCGACCCTGCTTCTGGTGCCTCCACAGGCACTATCCAAGAGAGAGAGTGGAAGAATGGGAGAGCTTCTTACACGTGGCTTGCTTGCTCGAACCTTGCTTCTTCTCCTTCACTTCAGCCTTTGAAATCAACCTCTCTCAGTGGTGCGGCTATGATACCATGTCAAGAATCGTGTGGTGGGGGGACTTGCTTGAGCTGCGGTGCCAAACACATACTATAGACACAAGAGGAAGCTCACTCAAGAACACAAGAAGAGAGATGGAGGCCAAAACGTTTGCTTGCTGGTTTTTTTCTTCTTCTTCTATACACTATACAATGTACACAAAGTATAGATAAGATACAACATAAAGGAAAGTGGCCTACTAAGTCAAACAGTGCATAACCAACTACACTAATCGACTGGCACTATGTCTTTGCCAGCTGTAGGTGGGTGTAACAAAATAAATATAATAAGTAATAAGTCAATGACCATGTGAGTATCATAATGACCACCAATGTGCTAAGTGTAGACGTGCAAACCCATCTAACCAGGCGGTCCATCATCAATGTCTGCATGTATTGAGCTTGCCATCTCAACACTGGGTTAACAATAGTTCACATCTAGTTCATCCAACAACTTGATTTGCATGTGCCATGCAACTCCTCTTTTGGCCATAAGAGTGATGGAAATTAGAGATGAGGCTCACCCCTCCAACCTTGTTGGGACAAGTCTACCCCCTCAAATAGGGCCGAGGCCTCCCATCATCCCCCACAAGGTGGAGGTACCCTCTCAATTTTTTGGCTTGAGGTTACCAACATATGGACTTACAATATTAGGAGACTTGAGTCCACATCCAAGCTTTGGGACTAAAAGCTCTATGGAGTATATGCAATCACCATCCACATCTGCTTCCTCCCTCTTCCTCTTGTGCAATGCACTCACAATATTTTTTCTCTTGATTGAGATTGAATTATCATTCACACTCCCCACCTCCATAGCCTCATCCCCTCATCCTCCTAAGAATCTCTGCTAAGGATGGATTGAGCTAGGATCCACACAATTAGTTGTATGCAAGAGAATGATCTCTATGTTTCCATATGGACACATTTGCACAATTAATGGGAATGGCTAATACTAAAAAAGTGAAATAAATGGCATTATCGCCAATGGCCTCCACTTTCTCCTCCACCTTGTATGATTTATATTTTTTATAACTTGCATGACCCTTTTTTTCTTGAATAAGATGCAGATGTAATTGATCTTCCATGGGGCATGTGTTTCTTTTATACCAATCTCTTACTTAGACCCTTGGTCTTTTGCTTTCCAAAGTAAAACATGCACAAAAGGTGTTCTATGCTACTCCAACCACTACCTCTACTACACAACTAGCCTACTTCCCTAGCCACTTAGAGTTTTCTCTTCATTTCCTTCATTGTGTCCTCTTCTTCCAGGTTGGTGATTTTTGTGAGAGTCTTCACAAAACTCTTTTGTTGGATTCTCGTTATCTTTTCTACTAGATGGGCTCTAACTTCTACTACACCTTTGTCATGCTTAGCCTTTGCAAGTTTGCGAGCAAGGTCCTGCAAAGGCTCTAAGCATCCTACCTCCCATTGGTCTATCTTTTTCCTTGCTTACTCCAACCCTCGCTCTTGCCACTTTGTCAAGGCTTCTAAAATGCTTATGTGTCCTTCCTTTCTCCGTTTTAGAGGTACTCCTTCTCCTATGTCAACATGGCTATAGTCCTCTTGAGATCTTCTTATCCTTTAGTGGCTTTCTCCCATTGCTCTACCAATTTGGGGGTTCTCTCCTTCATTTTCTTCACTTTTTCATCATCTAGCTGTAATTTTACAATTTGTCGATCTTGCTCCTTCAGCCTCTCTTTCAGTTTTGCCATTTTTTTGAGGTCTCCTCATGGAGGGCTTTCAGCTTTTCCATGCTCTCTTTCTCCTAGCTATACTCTATGCTAGTAACTCCTCATACGAGTCATTATCCATCGTTTTTCTAGCCAAGGTGGATAGCTCTATTTTGAGAGTGTAAACCTCCCTAGTGTATTGCCAATGGAGCATTACATAAGCTTCCTTTTCTCTTTCTAGGGCTAATACTACTTTCTTCCTTTCTTCTTCCTTTTGGTCCCTTGCTCTTCCAAATTCTTGAGAAGGTCATCAATGTCTTATCTAGTTCCCTGTGTGATATGGGGAGTCTGAGACAAGGCGTCCTCTAGATGTGGCACCTTCTCTGTCCTCCTTTCTGGTTTCAACTTCTTCTCCTGCAAGTCTCTTTGGCCCCATAAAAGCAGATCCCATGATGGAATTCATAACAAAAATGAGTAGAATGCTTTCACCCATTGCTGACCTTCACTTGAGATCTAACTTTCTCCTTTCAACCTAGGAAGTGGTGGCAAAGGAAATGGGGCAATAGGTAGTGTGGTTCTTTCAAGTGATTGGGTAGTCTATGGTGGTGGTGATAAGGGATGGACTAGCTCTTTCCCCTTACCCTTAATTGACTTGTACCCTTCTCCACTAGCTATGCTTCCCACTCTGCTTGAGTTAATTCCTAGTTGATTGGTTTGGGTGGGGCTTCCATCGGGGTTTCTTCTCTTCTATACGTCTCCTCTACTGAGTTTTGTATAGCTAGGTGATATTCCTCCTCTGCTTTCTTTTCCTTGGCTAGTCTTTCAACTTTGGCTTTTTTGGACTCCTCCATGGCCATTTCCAATCCATCTTCTTCTTCTGACAGAGTCTTTATTCTTTACCCTGTTTCTTGGTGGTGTCCTTCTTCTTTCCCCCTTTTGTAGAGCTTTTCTACTTGTTCTTCTCCTAGTCATCTTTTTGTGGCTCTTCTTTGTTCATGGCCTTCTGTTCCTTCTACTTTTTAAGGGCTTCTAGCTTTTCTTACTGCGTATCTTCTATTCTTTTCTTCCTCTCTTGTTTGGTCTTATTTTCCCTCTATGTCTATATCCTTGATCATTGGATCATGTCTTTCTTATCATGTCTAGTGCCGAGGACGTGGTTGTATCCTCTTGGGTGCCTATTTATCACCTCTCTAGAAATGTTGGGATCATTCAATGCTTCTTCAATGATGGTCATTAGTACCTCTCCAAATGCAACCATGGTCATTATATCCTTGCAGCTTCTTCTAGTGCTTCACAGATGACAAAGATACACTCTATGTATGCACAGTGTTGGCTCTTGGACTCAGGTGCATCCTTTCATGTGACACCTTGCCAAGAGTGGTTTCATTCATACCGTACTGTTTCGAGTACTGTGCGCTTGGGTGATGATAGCTCTCTTGATATTGTGGGCATTAGTGATGTTAGGCTGCAATTTCCTTCTGGTAGCAATTTTGTTATGCAAGATGTACGTCATATACCTGCTTTGACATGCAGTCTCATGTCAGCTAGACAGCTTGATGATGCAGGTTATCATGTATCTTTTGGAGACTCTGCATGGAAGATCACTCGTGGTAGACTTGTGATTGCGAGGCTGGCAGTCTCTACCCCTTGATTGTATCATCTTCTTCCCTTGATCATGTTTTGTCTGTGGGTTCTATCCCACATGTATCTCTTTGGCATGCCCATTTGGGCCATATGTCTTTGAAGAGAATGAAAATGCTTTCTAGTTTGCAGTACTTACCGCCCCTTGATTATGCATGTTTTGATTCATGTGAGCATTGTCTTTATGGCAGCAGACTAGGTGTATGCATAAGAAGTCTGATAGGCCATGCATGAGTGAGCCTTTGGCATTGGTACATTCGGATGTCTGTGGACCCATGCCTTGTCAGTCTATGGGTGGTGCAAAGTATTTTGTTACGTTTATAGATGATTTTTCACGGAAATTTTGGGCTTATCCCATTAAGCTGAAATCCGATGTCTTGGCTGTGTTTCAGAGATGGCTTGCATTGGTTGAGAATCAGTCTGGGTATAGGCTAAAATGCCCAAGGACAAATAATGGGGGTGAGTATGTCTCACGTGCTTTTGAGCAGTTATGTGATGAGAGGGGTATTAAGCGTCAGTTAATTGCCCCCTACACCCCTCCAAGAATGGTTTGGCTAAGTGGATGAATAGAACCATCCAAGAGCGTGTACGCAATATTCTTAGCCATGCATGCTTACCACATAGCTTTTGGGCTGAGGAGTACAATTGTGCATGTCATAAACAGATCACCCTCTAGCAGTTTGGATTTCCAGGTTGCAGAGTAGGTATGGACTGAAAAACCTCCCTCTTATGCACATCTCCATGTCTTTTGATGTGAGGCATTTTGCCATGTGCCCAGGGACAAGAGAAGTAAGCTAGATCCCAAGAGTGTCAAATGCATTTTCCTTGGTTATGGGGATGCAGGCGAGGTGGGTTACCATCTCTAGGATCCGCAGGCGTGAAAAGTCATCCGATGTCATGATGTAGTCTTCGATGAAGACAAGATGTATAGGCAGCCTAAGAGAGTTGTTGAGATCCATAGGGTCATATTTCAAGAGGAGCCGAGAGCTCCTGCATAGCCAGTTGGATAGCCTACAGCTGCAATAGATGCTCATGGTCAGGGCATTGGACAGGTAGTTGGGCAGGTAGCAGAGCCTACCGTGAGATGGTCTACTAGAGACAGACATCCACCAGATAGATTTCAGCCCTCGATGCATTATGTCTTGGTTACAGATGCAGGAGAGCCTTTCACTTATGATGAGGCTATGTGCAGGGGTGACAGTCACTCCTAGGAGACGGCTATGCAGTCTAAGATAGACTTCCTGCATAAGAATGACACTTGGGATTTGGTTTCCTTTCCTACATGCAAGAAGGCTTTGCCATGCAAGTGGGTGTACAAGCTAAAAGGTATCCCTGGACACCCCAAGCCGGTATACAAGGCTAGATTGGTAGCAAAGGGTTTTAAGAAGAAGCATGGTGTGGACTTTGATGAGGTCTTTTCTCTTGTGGTTAAGATGGCCACCCTACGCTTTTAGTCTTGGATTTGGTTGCTCAGCTTGACTTGGATTTATACCAGATGGATGTCAAGACGGCTTTCTTACATGGGGACTTGCATGATGAGATTTATATGGAGCAGCCTAAGGGCTTTGCGAAACTTGGTAGGGAGCACCTAATGTGCAAATTGAAGAAAAGTCTTTATGGCTTGAAACAGGCACCTAGGGAGTGGTATCATAAGTTTGATGCCTTTATGCAGTCACAGGGCTACAGCCGGAGTACTATGGATCTGTGTCTTTACATGAAGAAAGCTCATGATGGTTCTTTATTGATTTTGGTACTCTATGTGAATGATATATTGATAGCAAGGAAAGCTCATGATGAGCTAGATGCTCTTAAGGCTCAGCTCAAGAAGAGCTTTGAGATGAAAGATCTGGGACAGGCCGCTCACATACTTGGTATGTGCATTACACGCGGCAGACATCAGGGACTCCTCTACTTGTCACAGAGGGAGTACATTCATAAAGTCCTTGAGCACTTCTGCATGCAGCACGTAAAGCCTATTGGATGTCCATTGCCTTCTTATGTGAAGGTATCACAGACTGATTGTCCGCAAACAGAAGAGCACAAGGCCGAGATGGTCAAGATTCCCTATGCATTCGCAGTGGGCAGTCTTATGTATACCATGATAGCCACTCGTTGAGATATTTCCTTTGTATTTGTTTGGTGTTGTGGCACGCTATATGGCTACACTTGGCAAGAAGCATTGGGATGCCGTGAAGGGTATCATGAGGTACCTGAAGGGCACTGCAGATATGTGCATATGCTATGGCAGCCAGGATATAGGAGTCGTGGGGTACACTGACTCTAATTATGCAGGACATGCAGATAGTAGGAAGTCCACTTCTGGCTATGTATTCACCTGTGCTGGAGGTGAGGTTTCTTGGATGTCTAGGGTGCAAAAATGCACGGCCCTTTCTACTACAAAGGCTGAGTATGTTGTAGCCACTGAGGCTTGCAAGGAGGCCATTTGGTTGGGTCGTTTGGTTGCTGACCTTGATATTGATGCTATCCCTACACTGCATTCAGATTCTATGAGTGATATTCAGTTAGCCAAGAATCCGGTCTTCCATGCGAAGACGAAACACATTGAGGTGAGGTATCACTTCATACGTGGGGTCATTGAGGACAAGTTTGTTGACCTTATCAAGATCTCGACTGACCAAAATCCTACAGATCTGCTCACAAAAAGCCTCTATACAGAGCGCTTTGCCTTCCTTAGGAGGTTGATGGGAGTGGAATGAGATAACGTATTTCCTCATCTTGTTGTACATGTGTACATGTTGTATTGTCTTTTTTTTCTTTTCACTCCTCACTAGGGCAGATTCGCCTTTAAGTGGGAGGTTGTTGGGGGTAAAGGCACCTCCGCCTAGCCACCCGTGTATTACTACATTGACAATCACCACCATTTCACACTGCAAGTGGCGGGTGCCCATCACTGTCACTTTATTATTTATTCTTTTAGTGACAGTTTGAATAAAGGAAGGCCCGGTCACACATTGTGACTGTTGGAGTTCCCATTTCTTATCTCTCTCTCTCTTGCTCTTGCTCTTCCGCCATAGCTCTCGAGTCCAAGCTTTGGTCCTTCTCTCCCTTTCAAGAAGCATGTCAAAATGGTTGAGGTTGTGGAGACCAAGGGTATATTGAGTGTGATGAAGGCCTCCAAAGTCGATGGTTAGGTGCAGATTGTCCAATTCACTTGAAAAAAAAAAGAGAGTGCACTACTTGGGGGTGTGCCTACCTCACCATGTGAGTGTGACCTCCCTAGGTGTGCCATGCCCTTGATGTGCCCTAAGTGTGAAGTGGGGGGGAAAAAAGGGCTAGGGAGTTAGGGACGGAGCCGGCCGACCAAGGCTACCAAAGGTGCCTAACTTGAGGATTCCTAGGTGCAGTGATTGTGGCACTCATCAAGTGAGGTGTGTTTTCTTGCTTTCTACTTGATTTTCTTTTCTTTCCTTTCTCTTCTCTTTATTTTTTTTCTCTTTTCTTTCTCTATTTCTATTTCTTATTTTCTTTGTCTTTTCTTTTTCATTTTCTTTTTTAAAATGTACACAAGGAGCTAGTCCTTGGGTTCCTAGTCATGAGAGGAAGAGGATGGGGGCTTAAGGGACTTACTAAGGAAGTTTGTACTCTACATGTAGTCCTTTAGATTCATGCGTACATTTAGAGGGGTTGTTAAAAAAAATGGATGGTTGCATCTAGTAAATCGACTATCGTTCATGTCCTCTAGTAGGGCCATGCAAAAGGATGGAAGGAGGGCGGCTCTCATCATGAGTCTAACCATGGCACAACTATATATGCCAACATTCAAATCACAAAATAGAGGCGGTAGGTAGTATTCATGAGGGGTAGGATCTTGCTTTAGTAAAACCCTAAGTAGCCTAAGGTAGTTACATATTGTGATGAAAGCTAGATCAGGGCAAGAAGAGTATTTGCTAAGGAAATGGGAGATGGAGGGCCCTAGATCATCTTTGGAGAATGTAATCGCTTCCTTTGGCTTAATACCATTTATATTATAGATTTTAGGGAAATCATAATGGTCATGGATGTCAGGGTTAAATTCCACTCCTACCCTTCTTGGATATGGCATGTATGTTGGGTCAGTTCTTTCGTAGGGCAAGATGTTACAAAATGACATCTAGGAATCCATGTTCCCATCCTAAATTCTTCTTCTCCACTTTGGCTGTGACTCTTACCCCTTCACGGTCCTGGGCACCTTCATAACTTTGTCTTCCCAATAGTCTTGTGCCTCCATCCCCCACAGTGTTGGATTCTACTCGCTTTATGTATTCCACCAATATCCAAGCCTTCTGCCTGCCATGCTTATCACCTCCTCTATCACTTTCAAGGATAATACTCGGCTCAGTGTGGGTGGGTATTGGAAAGTAAATTTGAAGGGCTTTCACTTGTTTTTCCACTATGCCCACACTACAAGTTCCATGTTCCAGTTGACGGGGAAGCATTCTTCTTTTTGTGGGGTGGGAACTTCCAAGATTGCTAGGGGTCACACCCTTAGCCTTCTTCATGCTTGTTCCAACATATTCTTCCTCTTTTTCTTGAATTCTTCTTTTCTTTCCGTAGTTGCATCCTCTTGTGGCACTTCTGGGGTGAGCTTCTGGTCTTGGAGAGGGTGGTTGGGGTACTTGTTCCTTATTTTGTTGCCTCACCTCGATATCCTGCCCTACTTTAGGAAGTGGTATCTCCTAATCTTCTTCTCTCACTAGCTCTTGTGATCCCTCTTCCTCCATATATCCCAGTAATTTTATATCTCAAACTATTAGTCTTTCCCTTAGCAGGTACTCCTTTTGCTCTTGTTGGCTTAGGCTCATTTCTGCTTTGTGCACCTAGATACACAGGCCGTGCCTTATGGCCCTATGTGTAATTTTCTAGCTTCTTCTTTAAGGATTCAACGGCCTTCTACTCTTCTAGATGCATGATATCTAAAATGGTACTGATTGAGGAAGGCACTTGTAGGGCTTCCATGTTCATCTTTACAACATATGTCTTGCTTTCGAAATGTCCACATGAATGTTAGGAGATGATCCTCATGCGGTTGTGCCTTGTGCCTTTTTAGGGGCCATCGTGAATTTGACCTTCTTGCCTTGGCCGCAGTCACCTGATTTCCCTTTCTAGCCTTTCTTGCTCTTCCCTCTCCATTAGCAGCCTATGCTCCATTTTCTCCATGTCTCTTTGATGCTCTTCCTCTTTTTGAGCTTTTTTTACATCACCTACTTCAAGTTTTTCCGCTGCCTCTTTGATCCTTTTCAAATGCTCTCTTAATTATTCGTGCTGCACAAGGATGAGCTCGTACTCCCTTTGCAAGCCTATCACTTCCTATCATTCTTCTTTGAACCTTCCTTGCTAATTGTCTTCATCATTTTCCTTGGCTTTCAGCTCTTCCTTCAGCTTGTAGTTGTCCTTTTAATATCAAGCTACTTGTCAAGTCCTTTTTCTAGCTGTTGGAAGGCTATCAATGCTTCTCTTTTGGCCTCCAATTCAGCTATAGCTATCTTCTTCTCCACCTTTGCTCTATCGAGCTATGCGAGAAGCTCTTTGATGTATTCTTCATAGCCCATAGAAGCTCTTTGATGTATTTTTCAATGCCTCTATCCTCTACTCCTTGGGGTCTTGCCTTGATTCAACATCTCTGCAGATAGCTACTGCTGGTCTCTTTGTTCCAGTCATCAAAGCTCCTTGACTCGAATTCGGGGTTATTTCTTGCATCTTATTCACTAGATATGCACCCAAGCCATGAGATTTATTGAATCCACCATGCTAGTGATTTCATGGGTGGTTGTGGTAGTTAAGGGTTGGGGCATGAGACCCAGGCAGGATTGGATACAACATGTCCTTGCCTTTGTCTTCTACCATTGGTGGTGGTTTGATTTCTAGTACTTTGGTGTGCTAGTGCTTGGGCCTTCTTCCCTTGCTGGACTTATAGTACCTAACTCCTCCTCCCTGGAAGGCTATTCCACTAACATATGAATGGCTTGCGCCAAGTCTTCCTCTTCCTTCATATGCAGGTCTTATGCCTCTACTTCTACTTTTCTCCTTCTCTCTTCTTTAGACCTCCTCGACTCCTCTTGCACTCTCTACAACTCAATCTCCGTGGTTTCTAGCTATTGCTTTTCAGAAGTCTTCTTCTTTGGCTTCCTAGACTCTCCTTCTGGCCAGATGGTGTCTCTAGCTCTCTACCCTCCTTATTGTCCTTTCACTTGACTAGTCTTGCTCTCCTAGGGTGGTGATCTTTCAGGTGTCTCCCCCACTTCCTCTTCACCTTCTTGCACCTCTCCCACATCCTCTTGGATTATAGAGGCTAGCACCCCACCAAACCCTATAATTGATGCTTTTGATGATGATTTCTTCCTTGTTGTCCCCGTTATGGAAGCCACAAACTCCCCACTTGCTGGTCTTGTACCTGTGGCTAGTGCCTTTGTTGAATCTTTGTTGAATCTTTGATGGTTTTTTGCACGTAGTCATTCCAATTCACTTCATCCAAGGACTTGGACACAAGGATTCCTAGCAAGGGAACTTCAATTCTTCTCATTAAGGTGTTGTACCTTTGGCTAGGAATAGAGTGTGAATTGTCCTTGCTTGCAACTTGACTTCAGGGTCTGGGATATCAGCTAGGCTGATGCCATCATTGGTGTGGACTAGGGCTTTTTCCATGCCATAGGCATCCCTTTTAGGTCACCTCTTGACCTTGTTGACCAAACCTAATTCCCTTTCCATTATTTCTAGGATTTAATTCCACCTTGATCCTATGGAGTTCTTCTCCTTGTTGCATTGTTATAATGCTGCAATTCCTATTAGCATCAAAGGTCCGTAGGAACTCTATGCACTTACTAAAGTTAGTAGCTTATTCAACCTTCTCTAGCATACTTTTCCAGGTTGCATTGGTCGACAAGCCACTTTACAGTCGATTCTTCCATGACCAATTATCCAAGTTCATGATGTTCCTGAACTTGAACTAGTTGAAGGCCCTTATCTCAATCATTAGGCCGTACTTTGCCTATTTGCCAGTGTCAAGACCTAAAACGGAACCGACATTGACTATAAGCATTAGCTAGGCCTCTATAACACTCACAAGACAATCCCTCAGGACCTCACAGCCAGGAGCATCCAAGGGACACACTGCCCTAATTGCTAATTTAGATATTGTGTTTGTAATGGAACATAGTCCAATGATTGCCCTTCCTTACTCCTCAGAGGGAGATCCCATACATCTTGGTATAATATACCACGTAACACAAACATAGGAGGAAACCCCTAGATTGAATGTCATGGCCCCATTGCAGCTCTTCTTCTACACCAAGAAGATCAGCCCCTACTACAGAAAAACCTTTGATGACATATATCTTGACCTAGAAAAACTCAGAAGGCAAAGAGAAGAAAATAGGATTTTAGATCAAATGCCCCTATGCATTGATTCAGAAGATCAGGACAATGAGGAATTTACTCGCCATGTTCACAAAAGACTAAATTCCACAATCTTAGGTGAGAGTATAGAGAAAAATCCACCACATATTCCTTCTTCAAAAATACATGCATGGTATTATCGAGATCAAGCTCACATTCAAGAAAATATGGCCTATGCTATCAGATCTTCAGATCAAGATGGTGAAAGTGTGATAGAAGAAGAATTCAAACCAATCAACCCTCATAGGTCCAAATCCCCTACATCTATCCTCAGAGCTCATGTGAATGCTCACAGTCATCATCATCATCCATCTACTCTGGCTACTGCAACTTTACTAGTAAATGCTACCAGCATAGCTTCTACCTCAAATACTTCTTATACTGATTTCTACAAGAATATCAGACTACCTAAAAAGGTCGGATCATTTCCTATTTGGTCCATTGATGGAAAAACATCAGAAGAAATCAAATTGTTAATATACATGATGTACGCCTACATTGGCCAAAAAATAGTTGAATAACCACAAACAAACAAAATCAATATTCTTAATGCAGCCACTCCTGATTATGTGGGTGGTCTCAAGCACTGGTGGACATCAATACATCCACAGGTAAACCTAGCTATTGTACAAAATCATGAAAGGTGAGAAGGATCGAAGCTTGCACTCGAGAGCTATGGTGGGAGAGCAAGAGCAAGAAAGAGAGAGGCAAGAAATGGGAACTCCAACAATCACAATGTGTGGCCGGACTTCCTTTATTCAAACTGTCACTAAAAGAATAAAGAATAAAGTGACACTGACGAGCACCCGCCACCTGCAGTGTGCAGTGGTGGTGATTGTCAGTGTAGTAATACAAGGGTGGCTAGGCAGAGGCGCCCCAAAAACCTCCCACTTAAAGGCAAATCTGCGCTAGTGAGGAGTGAAAAGAAAAGGAAAAAAGACAGCACAACATGTACACATGTACAACAGGACGAGGAAAGACGTCATCTCATCCCATGCCCATCAACCTCCTGAGGAAGGCAAAGCGCTTTGTAAAGATGCTTTTCGTGAGCAGATCTATAGGATTCTGGTCAGTCCAAGATCAATAAACTTGTCCTCAACGACCCCACATATAAAGTGATACCTCACCTCAATGTGTTTCGTCTTCGTATGGAAGACTAGATTCTTGGCTAACTGAATAGCACTCATAGAATCCGAATGCATTGTAGGGATAGCATTAATACCAAGGTCAGCAACCAAACGACCCAACCAAATGGCCTCCTTGCAAGCCTCAGTGGCTACAACATACTTGGCCTCTGTAATAGAAAGGGTCATGCATTTCTGCACCCTCGACATCCAACAAACAGCACCTCCAGCATGTCAAGATTGTGGGAGAGAAGGAAGGAGTCTCACTTGTAGCTTTCTCACTTACACAATGGGGGAATACACACAAAGGTGGAGGCTGAAAACAATTTTCCTCTTCTTAGTTGTGTAAGCCAAAAGAACTCAAGTACAAAGAAATAGAAGAACCCTATATATGGGTCTCAAACCAAACTTAACTAACTAAGGTGGCATACTAACTGAGCCACAAACTAGAGTAGATAAGGATAGCTATCATGTAGCTATTATTCATAGGCAGTGTACCAACCGCATCTGCAACTGACATGTCGGTGACATAATCGCACAACGATCACCCTGGCATATCACGAGTGGAGCTCGATATCTCAACACTCCCCCTTGACCTCAATCCCAATTCCTGCATACCAAGCAGGTCTCTGAACTTGCGCAGCTTCTCTGCGCCCAATGCCTTCGTGAATATGTCAGCTACCTGATCCTCTGTGCTGACATAAACTAGATCAATAAGACCTAGTAAAACCCTCTCCCGCACATAGTGATAATGCACCTCAATGTGCTTTGTTCTAGCATGATATACTGGGTTATTTGCCAAGTGTATACTACTCATGTTGTCACAATAAATGACAACTGGCCCATCTGTAGGCTGATACATATCATAAAGTAGCTTATGCAACCAAGCTACCTCACATGCAGCCATTGCTGCACCCCTGTATTCAGCCTCTGTGCTCGACAAGGAAACTCTAGGCTGTTTCTTGCTACTCCAAAACATTGCTGCACTCAATTCAGACATGTCTGCATCCAACGTAAACATTCTGCCTTCTTCTTTCCTTTTGCTATCAAGCGACCTTTATTTTTCATATCCTCAACAAAGCATCCATGAGGATTAAATCTGACTTGCAAGCCTGCTCAACCATTTGACCGACAGAAACCAGATTCTTGGTGATATTCGGGACATGAAATACATCGGACAGGTATTTCTTTTTCCCATCCTGCATAGACAAGGGAATTTTTCCAATCTGCACAATAGGATGTGCAGTATCATCATCAGTCTCCACAAATCCTGGTTTTTCCATTTTCCTTGCATCCTCCATCCATTCTGCATGACCTGTCATGTGGTTTGATGTATCTGAGTCAACATACCATACATCATTGCTTTCTTCTGCACTTGTCACAGAATTGTTCATGTGCTGCACCATGAACAAATGCTCATTTCTGTCATCACCCTGTCTGCTAGAAGATGCATAATTCCCTTGTTGCAGTTTTCCATTCATGATGTCATTCTGCTTTTTATAGCAGTCTTTAGCCATATGACCCATTTTACCACAGTAGTAGCATTCAACATTACTGTTTGCATTTTGGCCTATTTGCCATCCACCACGACCTCTTTGGCTCCCCCTGCCTCTAGAGTTACCACGTCCTCCTCCATAGGACTGGTTTTCTTGAGTTTGTTGCATATTCTGATTTCTACCACGGCCTCCAAATCGGCCTCCTCTACCTCTGCCTCTACCTCTTCCAGCATTTGAGTAGAAGACAGCTTCTTTTGAAGTTCCTCCTGAAGAAGATGCACCACCATTTCTCTGTTCCTCAGAAATTAGAAGAGCAATCAACTCCTCAAAATCAGGAAATCTTTCATGAACTGAAATGGATGTCCGAAACTGTGCATAATCCTTTCCTAGACCATTCAAGGTCACAGAAACTAAATCATCATCTTTCACTGGTGACCCAATGGAAGCAAGTGCATCTGCAATCTTCTTCACCTTCATGTGGTAGTCGTTGATGCTCATATTTTCTCTTTGCACATTGTGCAACTCTTGCTTGAGCTGCATTTTCCTGGCTTGCGTATTTGTGCTATACATTTTTGACAAAGTATCCCATGCCTCCTTTGGCGTACTTGCATCCTGAATATGCACAATCATAGAGTCTGAAATGCTGATAGACAGCCAATACATAACTTTCCTGGCTCTCTCATGCCATGCTTTAAATGCTTGCATTTGCTGTTGATTGGGAACATCAAGAAGAACTGGTTCTTCTTCATTTCCTGCAACAAATTCCCAATATCCTTTTCCCATAAGGAAATTCGTCATTCTAAACTTCCATGCTTGGAAGTTGTTCTTGTCAAGCTTTTCAGTGACAATCTGTGAAAGAGAATCAGATGCCATTACAGAAGACTGCAAAAAATTCTGTCATTGCAAAAACCACAGCTTCACCCTCACAAGGGAAAATCTGCAAAACTGGCGAAAGTGGTATTTGACCACACAGTCACTTCCTAGTGACGATTTTACATCAACAGGCAACAGGGATGATTCTGTAACTCCCAATGTCTCTGCGCACAAGCATACAATGCAATTTTTACAGTAACTATTCACCGACCTGTAGAACAGTGGCTGCACAGCATAAAACTGGGCCTTTTCCTGAGTGCGTGCAGAAAACTTCCGCCTCCAAAACAGGCCCCGAAATGGCCTCAAATCAAAAAAACAAGCCTCTTGCTTCATCGCGAAGGGCGTCTCAACCTGAGACAATGCACTCCTGCACTTTCCGGCTGTGCTACCTACAGAGATCTGCTCCCAAAATAGAAAATGAAAGCAACACTGCTCCTCTTACCAGAACACCGCGAGCTTGGCTTGCTTTCTTGAGCTCCTTACCACGAACAAGGCTCTGATACCATGTCAAGATTGTGGGAGAGAAGGAAGGAGTCTCACTTGTAGCTTTCTTGCTTGCACAATGGGGGAATACACACAAGGGTGGAGGCTGAAAATAGTTTTCCTCTTCTTAGTTGTGTAAGCCAAAGGAACTCTCATACAAAGAAATAGAAGAACCCTATATATGGGTCTCAAACCAAACTCAACTAACTAAGGTGGCATACTAACCAAGCCACGAACTAGAGTAGATAAGGATAGCTATCATGTAGCTATTATTCATGGGCAGTATACCAACCGCATCTGCAACTAACACGTCGGTGACATAAATGCACAACGGTCACCCTGGTATATCATGAGTGGAGCTCGATATCTCAACAGTAGGCACCTAGGGAGTGGTATCATAAGTTTGATGCCTTTATGCAATCACAAGGCTACAACAGGAGTGCTATGGATCCGTGTCTTTACACGAAGAAAGCTCGTGATGGTTCTTTATTGATTTTGGTACTCTATGTGGATGATATGCTGATAGAAGGGAAAGCTCATGATGAGCTAGATGCTCTTTAGGCTCAGCTCAAGAAGAGCTTTGAGATGAAAGATCTCGGATAGGCCTCTCACATACTTGGTATGCACATTAGACGCGACAGGCATCAAGGACTCCTCTATTTGTCACAGAGGGAGTACATTCATAAAGTCCTTGAGCGCTTCCGCATGCAGGATGTAAAGCCTATTGGCTGTCCATTGCCTTCTTATGTAAAGGTCTCACAGGTTGATTGTCCGCAGACAGATGAGTAGAGGACCGAGATGGCCAAGATTCCCTATGCATCCGTAGTGGGTAGTCTTATGTATGCCATGATAGCCACTCATCCAAATATTGCCTTTGCAGTTGGTGTTGTGGCGCACTATATGGCTACACCTGGCAAGAAGCATTGGGATGCCGTGAAGGGTATCATGAGGTATCTGAAGGGCACTGCAGATATGTGCATATGCTATGGCAGTCAGGATAGAGGAGTCATGGGGTACACTGACTCTGATTATGCAGGACATGCAGATAGTAGGAAGTCCACTTTCTTCCGGCTATGTATTCACCTATGCTGTGTTGAGATATCGAGCTCCACTCCTGATATGCCAGGGTGATCGTTGTGCATTTATGTCACCGACTTGTTAGTTGCAGATGCGGTTGGTACACCGCAAGTTTGGTTTGAGACCCATATATAGGATTCTTCTATTTCTTTGTATGAGAGTTCTTTTGGCTTATACAACTAAGAAGAGGAAAACTGTTTTCAGCCTCCACCTTTGTGTGTATTTCCCCATTGTGTAAGTGAGAAAGCTACAAGTGAGACTCCTTCCTTCTCTCCCACAATCTTGACATGGTATCAAAGCCTTGTTCGTGGTAAGGAGCTCAAGAAAGCAAACCAAGTTCGCGGTGTTCTAGTAAGAGGACCAGTGTTGCTTTCATTTTTCTGTTTTGGGAGCAAGTCTTTGCAGGTAGCACAGCCGGAAAGTGCAAGAGTGCATTGTCTCAGATTGAGACGCCCTTCGCGGTGTAGCAAGAGGGCAGTATATGCCGCGGGCGAAGGCTTTAGCCCTCGGTTGCTCTGTTTTTTGATTTGAGGCCATTTCGGGGCCTATTTTGGAGGCGGAAGTTTTCTGCACGCACTCAGGAAAAGGCCTTGTTTTATGCTGTGCGACCACTGTTCTACAGGTCGAAAAAAGTTATCGTAGAAATTGCATCGTATGCCTGTGCGCAGAGACATTGGGAGTTACAGAATCATCCTTGTTGCCTGTTGATGCAAAATCGTCACTAGAAAGTGTCTGTGTGGTCAAATACCACTTTCGTCAGTTTTGCAGATTTGGCCTTGTGAGGCTGAAGCTGTGTTTTTTATAGTGACCGAATTTTTTTGCAATGTTCTGTAATGGCGTCTGATTCTCTTTCACAGATTGTCACTGAAAAGCTTGACAAGAACAACTTCCAAGAATGGAAGTTTAGAATGACGAATTTCCTTATGGGAAAAGGATATTGGGAATTTGTTGCAGGAAATGAAGAAGAACCATTTCTTCCTGATGTTCCCAATCAACAGCAAATGCAGGCATTTAAAGGATGGCATGAGAGAGCCAGAAAAGTTATGTATTGGCTGTCTATCAGTATTTCAGTCTCTATGATTGTGCATATTCAGGATGCAAGTACACCAAAGGAGGCATGGGATACTTTGTCAAAAATGTATAGCACAAATACGCAAGCCAGGAAAATGCAGCTCAAGCAAGAGTTGCACAATGTGCAAAGAGAAAGTATGAGTATCAATGACTACCACATGAAGGTGAAGAAGATTGCAGATGCACTTGATTCCATTAGGTCACCAGTGGAAGATGATGATTTAGTTTCCGTGACCTTGAATGGTCTAGGAAAGGATTATGCACAGTTCCGAACATCCATTTCCGTCCGTGAAAGATTTCTTGATTTTGAGGAGTTGATTGCTCTTCTAATTTCTGAGGAGCAGAGAAATGGTGGTGCATCTTCTTCAGGAGGAACTTCAAAAGAAACTGTCTTCTACTCAAATACTAGAAGAGGTAGAGGTAGAGGTAGAGGAGGCCGATTTGGAGGCCGTGGTAGAAATCAGAATATGCAACAAACTCAAGAAAACCAGTCCTATGGAGGAGGATGTGGTAACTCTAGAGGTAGGGGGAGCCAAAGAGGTCGTGGTGGATGGCAAAGAGGCCAAAATGCAAACAGTAATGTTGAATGCTACTACTATGGTAAAATGGGTCATATGGCTAAAGACTGCTATAAAAAGCAGAATGACATCATGAATGGAAAATTGCAACAAGGGAATTATGCATCTTCTAGTAGACAGGGTGATGACAGAAATGAGCATTTGTTTATAGTGCATCACATGAACAATTCTGTGAAAAGTGCAGAAGAAAGCAACAAAATGTGGTATGTTGACTCAGGTGCGTCAAACCAGATGACAGATCATGCAGAATGGATATAGGATGCAAGGAAAATGGAAAAACTAGGATTTGTGGAGACTAGTGATGATACTGCACATCCTATTGTGCAGATTGGAAAAGTTTATCTGTCTATGCAGGATGGGAAAAAGAAACACCTGTCAGATGTATTTCATGTCCCGAATATCACCAAGAATTTGGTTTCTGTTGGTCAAATGGTTGAGCAAGGCTTGTAGGTCAGATTTAATCCTCATGGATGCTTTGTTGAGGATATGAAAAATAAAGGTCACTTGATAGCAAAAGGAAAGAAGAATGGCAGAATGTTTACGTTCTCCCAAATCCTTCATCTCAAACTTTTGCTTCAATAGAATTTTAACATGAAGGATATCTTCATCACTGTCACCTCTCATAATCAAATCATCAACATAAATGACAAGTAGCATAATACATTTCTCTGTTTTTCTCACATAAAGTGAGAAGTCTGCCTTCGAAATCTGAAAGCCAATAGTGACAAGATACTGTCCTATCTTGTCAGACCATGCTCTAGGTGCTTGCTTCAAGCCATACAAGGCTTTCTTCGACCTGCAAACAAACTCAGGATGAACATCATGCACATAACCTGGTGGCTGCTCCATATAGACCTCTTCTTGCAAATCACCATGCAAGAAGGCATTCTTTACATCCATTTGATGTAAAGACCATTCCTTTGATGCAGCCATAGCAATGACTGGTCTTATGGTTGCTATCCTTGCAACCGGACTGAATGTTTCTTCATAATCAATGCCATATGTTTGTGCATACCCCTTGACTACTAATCTTGCCTTGTATCTGTTCACAGAACCATCTGCATTGTGCTTCACCTTATAAACCCACTTACAGCCAATTGCATTCTTACCTTTAGGCAAATGTACAAATTCCCAGATAGCATTTGCTTCCAAGGCATCCATTTCTTCATCCATGGCTTTTTCCCATTTTTCTTTTCCCATGGCTTCCTCAAAAGAAGTGGGTTCTGGTTCCTGTATCACTTTAACCATATATGCATAGTGAATGGCTGTAAATCCATCATATTTCAGCCTATCCACAGGAAACCTAACTCTGGTAGACCTGCGCAAAGTAGGTTCACTCCCAGGTGCTCTCAAAACATCCCTGGTCTTCCTTACTTCAGGTGCAACAATAGAAGAAATACCCAACTCATCATCAATGCTCTGTTCTGAGCCACTGGATTCACCATCTACATAAGAGTGACCTGCATTCACATCCAACATGGGCTGATCTACCTTCTCTTTTCCTTTTCGTGATACTTGAATACCACTATCTGCATTGCTTTAAGAAGATTCTCCTGAACTCAACCTGCATGTCCATGCCGAAGAATGTGAACCACTGCTAGAGGACGCTCCAGGTCCACTAATTTCTTGTGACTGCTGCTGTGAATTCTATGCAGCATTACCATTTTGTGCATCTACATTATCAATCACATTTACTAGTTTATACTAGCTACTCATCTCATAAAAAATAACATCTCTGATCACTGTAAACTTACGAGTAGAAGGGTTATAGTATCTATACCCTTTCTACTGCAGAGAGTAACCAATAAAGATGCACTTCTCAACTTTTGGATCCAACTTGGATCTCAACTCATCTAGCACATGAACATAGGCAATGCAACCAAAAATCTTCAAATGAGAAATATCTGGTTTCCTACCAGTATCCCTCTCCTCTTGAGTCATTCCATGTATTGCTGCAGTGGGAGTCCTGTTCATTATGTAGACTGCTGTAGCAACTGCTTCAGCCCAATATAAATCTGGCAAGTCTTTTTCATTGAGCATGGCACGAGATACCTCTCCAATATGCCTCTTTTTCCTTTCTGCAATTCCATTTTGTTGTGGGGTATGACTACATGAATATTGCTGCTTTATGCCATGCTCCTGCAGGAACCTTGCAAACTCATTTGAGAGGTACTCTCCCCCTCCATCTGACCTTAGGCATTTTATCTGCAGGCCTGTTTCTTTTTCAACCATAGCTTTAAGACTTTTGAAGTGCCTAAAAACTTCACTTTTCTTTTTCATAAAATACACCCAAACTTTTCTGCTATAGTCATCAATAAAAGTGACAAAATAATGACAGCCTCCAAGAGATGCAGCTTTAGTAGTCCACACATCAGAGTGGATTAATTCCAATGGCTTCTCACTCTCTTGAACATGTCTAGGAAATGGTTTCCTTGCCTGTTTTCCAAACTGACAGGCTTCACATACCTTATGCATTTCTGCAATCTTGAATTTGGGCAATCCTGCAACAATATTTTGGGCTTGCATTGATTTAAGTCACTGTATATTAACATGACCAATGCGTTTATGCCAGATATCAATATCTGCAACTACACCGGTCCCATGTGCAAACATTGCTGCACTCAATTCAGGCATGTCTGCATCCAACGTAAGCATTCTGCCCTTCTTCTTTCCTTTTGCTATCAAGCGACCTTTATTTTTCATATCCTCAACAAAGCATCCATGAGGATTAAATCTGACCTGCAAGCCCTACTCAACCATTTGACCAACAGAAACCAGATTCTTGGTGATATTTGGGACATGAAATACATCGGACAGGTATTTCTTTTTCCCATCCTGCATAGACAAATGAATTTTTCCAATCTGCACAATAGGATGTGCAGTATCATCACCAGTCTCCACAAATCCTAGTTTTTCCATTTTCCTTGCATCCTCCATCCATTCTGCATGACCTGTCATGTGGTTTGATGCACCTGAGTCAAATACCATACATCGTTGCTTTCTTCTGCACTTATCACAGAATTATTCATGTGCTGCACCATAAACAAATGCTCATTTCTATCATCACCCTGTCTACTAGAAGATGCATAATTCCCTTGTTGCAGTTTTCCATTCATGATGTAATTCTGCTTTTTATAGCAGTCTTTAGCCATATGACCCATTTTACCACAATAGTAGCATTCAACATTACTGTTTGCATTTTGACCTCTTTGCCATCCACCACGACCTCTTTGGCTCCCCCTGCCTATAGAGTTACCATGTCCTCCTCCATAGGACTGGTTTTCTTGAGTTTGCTGCATATTCTGATTTCTACCACGGCCTCCAAATCGGCCTCCTCTACCTCTGCCTCTACCTCTTCGAGCATTTGAGTAGAAAACAGCTTCTTTTGAAGTTCTTCCTGAAGAAGATGTACCACCATTTCTTTGCTCCTCAGAAATTAGAAGATCAATCAACTCCTCAAAATCAAGAAATCTTTCACGGACGGAAATGGATGTTCGGAACTGTGCATAATCCTTTCCTAGACCATTCAAGGTCACAGAAACTAAATCATCATCTTCCACTGGCGACCCAATGGAAGCAAGTGCATCTGCAATCTTCTTCACCTTCATGTGGTAGTCATTGATGCTCATATTTTCTCTTTGCACATTATGCAACTCTTGCTTGAGCTGTATTTTCCTGGCTTGCGTATTTGTGCTATACATTTTTGACAAAGTATCCCATGCCTCCTTTGGCATACTTGCATCCTGAATATGCACAATCATAGAGTCTGAAATGCTGATAGACAGCCAATACATAACTTTCCTGGCTCTCTCATGCCATGCTTTAAATGCCTGCATTTGCTGTTGATTTGGAACATCAAGAAGAACTGGTCCTTCTTCATTTCCTACAACAAATTCCCAATATTCTTTTCCCATAAGGAAATTCGTCATTCTAAACTTCCATGCTTGGAAGTTGTTCTTGTCAAGCTTTTCAGTGATAATCTGTGAAAGAGAATCAGACGCCATTACAGAACACTGCAAAAAATTCTGTCACTGCAAAAAACACAGCTTCACCCTCACAAGGGCAAATCTGCAAAACTGGCGAAAGTGGTATTTGACCACACAGTCACTTCCTAGTGACGATTTTGCATAAACAGGAATCAAGGATGATTCTGTAACTCCCAATGTCTCTGCACACAAGCATACGATGCAATTTCTGTGGTAACTTTTCACCGACCTATAGAACAGTGGTCGCACAGCATAAAACAGGGCCTTTTCCTGAGTGCGTGCAAAAAACTTCCGCCTCCAAAACAGGCCCCGAAATGGCCTCAAATCAAAAAAACAGGGTCGCTAAGGGCTAAAGCCCTTGCCCGCAGCATATACTGCCATCTTGCTTCACCGTGAAGGGCGTCTCAACCTGAGACAATGCACTCCTGCACTTTCCGGTTGTACTGCCTGCAGAGACTTCCTCCCAAAATAGAAAATGAAAGCAACACTGCTCCTCTTACCAGAACACCGCGAGCTTGGCTTGCTTTCTTGAGCTCCTTACTACGAACAAGGCTCTGATACCATGTCACGATTGTGGGAGAGAAGGAAGGAGTCTCACTTGTAGCTTTCTTGCTTGCACAATGGGGGAATACACACAAAGGTGGAGGCTAAAACCAGTTTTCCTCTTCTTAATTGTGTAAGCCAAAAGAACTCAAGTACAAAGAAATAGAAGAACCCTATATATGGGTCTCAAACCAAACTCAACTAACTAAGGTGGCATACTAACTAAGCCATAAACTAGAGTAGATAATGATAGCTATCATGTAGCTATTATTCATGGGCGGTGTACCAACCGCATCTGCAACTGACACATCGGTGACATAATTACACAACGGTCACCCTGGCATATCATGAGTGGAGCTCGATATCTCAACATATCTAACGGTTAACATTACCCCCTCCTAGATGAGTGCTAGTCCCACGGCACTCGCCGTCGTAGGTAGCAGGCTTTGGCATGCACTGAAGATGTGGGTGGAAGGGACATCGATGGTTGTCGTGGAGGAGTGTTGGTGGTGGTGTGGAGGAAGGTCGTTGGGGGCATATTGGTGGCCTAGGTGGCTGGTGGTAGGGTTGTTGGAGTTGATGGTAGGGCTGTTCTTTGTTGGGGATTGCACTGATGGCCAACACAAGTGTTGGTTTGTTGGGGATTCTGCACATGACAATTCTTGGCGGGCTTGTAGGATGATAAAGGATAAGAATTCAGAATCGGGTGTCGATGAAGAGCGAACAACACTTTCATTAGAGTCTTCAATACCTGCAATTGAAAACCTCTCATAGTTGGTCTCACCCTAGGGATAGTGCTAGTCTTATCTATCATGCACAAGACATAGTTCACTTAGTTTGGGAGACAGGTCCAACTCGAAGCAAGCTGAGAGTATTTTCCTGCACTTGAGGACCCAAACTGTGTATATATTTCAGTGCAGATATTATGTGAGTGCTCGTGCATACTTAGATATTACGTAGTTAGAAGACCGCGGGTTGGTTTCTCGTAATAATGTGTGGATAAAGCAAAGTTGTCCATGTTGAGAAGTACACGTGAAGATTTATGAGACATCCTTTGCATTGTGACTGCACGACATAGCATAATTGAACACAGGGACACCGCACTTTCGATAGCTGGGAGCTATTGGACTTGCTTGATGAGAACGGTGTACTTTTCATGGCCATTCGTGCGGTGCTTACCATAATTGATTGCAATGGTATTAAGGTAGAGTACAAGAGGGAATCGTGTGAATGGGTCAGGGTGACAGGTCTATCCATAGGTGAGACAAGCTCCCTAGGTATGTCCTTCCCTTGATGTGCCCTGAACAATTGTGGGTGATGCTAAAGGGCTAGGGAACTAGGGATGGAGCCAGCCGACCAAGATCACTAGACGTGCCTAATTTGAGGACCCCTAGGTGATGTGCTGTGATCGTGGGTGCTTCGTATCTTTTTCTTCTTTTCTTTTCTTTTTTCCTTTTCTGTTTTCTTTTTCTTGTGCTTTTTTTCTTTCTTTCTTTCTTTTTTCTCTTTTTTTTGGACTTGCTTGAGTACAACCATTGCAATATGTTGAGGCTATCAGCATTTCAATGGGTTGGGAAATGTCAAGCTTCGAAGGCTCAAGAAATGGATATTACAGTGATGATTGTGCCCTAGCCTCGTTGTTAGAGAAGCAGTCGTTGAGATGGGGATATACACTTGAGATATTGCAACCCTCTTTGGAACGTGCGATGTTGGTACAATTGGGGTAACCGCTGCCATGAGTGCCTGGCGTAGAGTGTAACCCAGAAAGAGGAAGTGGTTAAGATCATGCTTTGGCCCATGCGACGTGGGCACTCGCATGGGTGATCTTTGCTTTTGGCAGCGTGGCTTTGTCGCGGCTCTTTGTGAGGTCGGTGGACTTGCAGTGACTTGGGCATTTAACATTTTCGCACAAAGACCTGCGTCATCCTGCATCCACGTGTCACTTCATGAGAGTACATGCACGGCATATGCCGCAACTATAATAAACCAGTGCAACACAAGGAGACATCATTTATCTGAATTCCATGGTGTTGACTTAGATACTTATCACCTGCACTTGATTAGCTTTTTCCTTTGCTTAAAGACGTGAAATATATTAAACGCAGATATGAAAAGTTTGTACAATTGGGGAACATGTCAGCACTTAACCATTTAAAGACAAAAAGTCATGGCCAGGTAGCATTTGATAAGCCTTTTATACAAGATGGGACTACTCTATTTGTACGAGGCGGGGCGAGTCTGGGTGGTTGGGCGATTGAGGCTATGCTGGTGTGGGGCTCCTATGAGGCTGGGCAGGGAAAAGTCGGCTGGGACCCGGATGGTGTAGTCCCTGGCCGCAATTTTCTCCAGAATGCATTTAAACAATGCGTCAAATTCCTACTTTTCTTGAGCTGTCCTCTCCTCTTTTGAGCACCTGGTGCTCGAGCATCTAGTGGGAGCCTGCACGACCGGTGTTGCCATGCCCCATGTTCTCCCTTGAGCTTCTATTTCCCTGGCCTTTGGATTTTTTGGCCTATGTCCAGGGTGGTGCTGCTTGGGGCCTCGTTTCTTTGCATACCTTTTAAGGGTAGATACATAGCGTACCGGCAGAGAAGCTTATGCTACATGCTCCCTTTGACGGCGGATAGCATCCTTGAAGCCAGCTGCACTGGGTGTTCCATGTCAGCTACCATAGGGGGACCTGCAAAATGCAAACCAAGGATTGGGCCTTGAGACAGGATAAAACTATTCGCATGGAAGGGATTATACAGTGGGTTATCAAGTGCATATGATGAGGAGGGGAGAGGTGAGGCATGTAGTGTTTGTTGTAGAGGGATGGCCCCCATGATGATGTTTGTTTTGCCTCCAGCCATTAGCAGATCTTGGCTTATGCTAAGTTGCATGGACTGGTTGTCATGGAGTGGGGCAAGGCTCATCCTCGGAAGGATAGACTGGAAATGGGAAAAGGCGTATAGAAAGGGACGGTACCTTGTCTACACCATCAGAGATGTTGGTCAGGGCTTCCTATGGTGGTAATGAGGGTTGCATGCCCTCCACCTAGAGGCAAGAATGGTCACACAACTTCTAAATGTGTGGTGAGAGGAGGACCTGAGGATCTTAGCCTGTTGAAACCAACTCTTCTCCCTGCGCTTGACTATCATTGATTGTGTGTATTGATATTGTCTATACAGGGTCACAAAATTCATTGTTTATTTATGTACATATTTACGAATCCATGTCACTTCACGAGGATAAAAGCCGATTGTAGAACTCTAGATTGTACTGGAGTGTGGCACATGCATCTAGTACTCGTGGCAGCTTACTCAATACCGATAGATATTTTGCAATATCAGGTAGCATGGAACCTTGTCTGAGTCTACTAGCAATATGTAACTCCTCCTCAGTGAGAACCTTATTAGACGGAGAGTTCTCTTGGCTAGTTTCAGCTAAGTCCGTACCCCGAATGGCAATCAGCACTCGAAAGGAAGTTGGTGCCACATACATTGGGTCTCTTTGAGACCGCCATTCCAATCACTCCTCTAAGACTGTCATGATCTAGGCTCCTAGTTCGACCATTGCAACGTGGTTTTCAAACCAACGTTGTTCAAATTGACTTCGACCCTCTGATTGTCGCTTTAGTTGCTCTATCTCTAAGAGATTTGGTTGGCAGAGCACATCATTGAATGTTACAGTGAAGCGTAGTTCGTCGGCTTCCTCGTCAAAGGTGAGTCGCATGTGTTCATGCAGGAGCCTGTTATAGTGCTCGTTAAGATGTTCTTGCTCTTCCCAGGATAAGGAAAATGGCAAGTATTCTTCAGTTGCTCTTTAGGGAATGCGCCCATATCTACCAGGACATAGACACGTGCGAACACTTTGAGATTAGCATCCAACTCAGTTAAGCATTCTACAACACTTCTATGTTCAACGAGGGCTTGCTTGGTTGCTATCTCGTGCAAGGTTCTAGGAGTTTGCCTAGGCTTTAGCATAGTTGGGGGCTCAGGCCTAGACGAGCAAGATTAGTCAACACTAGGACTTCTTATGCTCTTGGGGTTTCCATGTTTCTCATGAGGCTTTGTTATTGCATCATGGTTCTCCTTGGATGTGACTGGTATAAATTTGTCACCCTGTTGTGACAGTGTTGTACCCAATCTTGATTGGTCAATGCGAGTTTTGTTGTCGGTGGATTGAGTGTTGCAAGCAACCGTTGATGGTAACGACTGCTTTGATTTTTCAGAGCACACGGATGTGTCTGAGGTTTCACCACTATTAGGAGAGGCATCAGTGGGGTCATTGGTGGATGGACTTGATGCTTTATTCCTTAGCTCTCCAACGCTCTTGGTGTCAATGTTCTTGGGGTCCACAACCACCTGTAACTGCTATTGTTTTCGTTGTTTTCTCCTCTTTTTCTTGGTCAGTGAAGGTGGATATCTCAATGACTCAAGACCCTGGACTAGTTCAACCGTTGATGTGCTCGGTTGGGCCTTAGCATTCTCTTTCTCTAGTGTGTCCTTATGGGACATAGTCATGGCCTGCTGAATAGCCTCGCTAGGTTGTGAGGGTACAACTGCCTTCCTTTTTGGAGAGTCTAGCTCGTCCCTTCTGTTTAACTCCTCTAGCCTAGACTTTAGACACTTTGGAAGTGCTAGAGTTGTCAATGAAGTTGATTGCGACACCTCCTCCATAGGTAAACTATTAAGGACACATTCCGCAAGGGGCATTGTCACGGCCAAGGGCTGTGACTACTGTGATCCCTGATTGGAAGTAGTAGCAGCTAGTTTAGTGGACTTGCTACCATTAGTAGATTACAGTGTCAAGTCCTTAGGTCGATTGGAAGTGGTCGTGTCTTTTGTTGCCCTTAGAGCATTTACTTGCATAGATCAAGTATCAGTTGAGCTAGCCACGGTGGATTGCACATGCATATCCTTAGGTTGAGAGCTAAGGGTGGTGTCGTGTCTTGCCTCTTGGACATTTGGAAGCTCTGATGTAGGTAGAGATTGGGATTGAGTAGCCACACTTGACGAGTGTTGTGCTTCCTCTGTCCATTTAGGGGAAGAGGGTGTAGGAGACTTGGGATTCCTAAGTGGCTTTGACACTGGTTGGGAGATTTGCTCGTGGCTGTTAGATGATTTTGCTATTTTCTTTGTTGAGCATTTAACCTTGCCATGACCAATGTTGTGCCTATGATGCCTGCTATCCTCTTGGGGAATCAAAGGCTCCTTGAGCACTAGTGGCTTTTGCATATCCTCAACGATTACATATGATATCTGCTTGTCAAGCACGCTAGGCTGAGGATCTACCCTCCGATTGGTCCCGTTTGGTTTCTTGATTTCAACCATGAGGGGCTCGGTCACTCCACTGTTATTGACTCGAGAACTTGATTTTTTGTTTAGATCTCCTCCTACGCTTCTTTGCTCTTGATACGATCTGGCCTTCAGTCGAAAAGGGAGGTTTAACAAGGGGTTTTGGCACCCAAATCCATTAGTTACCTGCGTAATACCCTTGAGCACGTAGCAATGCTTTGGATATCCATCGTGGCAGGCAGTCATCCCCTTATCTCCTTTTTTACATAGTCGGCCATGGCCTAGGCCCTTTTTCCCATTGTCCTCCTATCTTTCCAGCTTCCTTCCTACCGCACATTTACCTTTACAATTTTTTATAGACTGGCACTCTTAAAATAAATCATGGTGCACCTTGCACTCCTATCTTCCCAACTTCCTTCCTACCGCCCATTTACCTTTACAATTTGCATAGGCTGGCACTCTTAAAATAAATCATGGTGCACCTTGCACTCTTTTACAAAAGTATTGACTTGCGCTTTCTCTTGTGTGCCTTTCTCCTTGATTTAGGACTTTTTTGCACTTCTTATGTTTCCATATTTTTCTTGGCACGCCTTCGTCTTTCATTTCACTTTTGCCTTGGCTTTGTCCTCTACTTTAGAGTTTCTTGATGTTCCACCTTGTTTGTTTGAGGGTTAACATTACCCCCTCCTAGATGAGTGTAGTCCCATGGCACTCACCATCGTAGGTAATAGGCTTTGGCATGCACTGAAGATGTGGGTGGAAGGGACATCTGTGGTTTGCCTTGAAGGATTTTTGGTCGTGGTGCAGATGAAGGTCATTGGGGCACGTTGTGGGGTTGGGTGGCTAGAGGTAGGGTTGTTGGAGTTGGTGATATGGTTGTTCTTTGTTGGGAATTGTACTGATGGTTAGCACAGGTGTTGTTTTTTGGGGATTCTACACATGAAAATTCTTTGGTGGGCTTGCATGATGATAAAGGACAAGAGTTCAGAGTTGAGTATTAATGAAGAGTTGAGAGTACTTTCATTGGAGTCGTCAATACATGCAATTGAAATTATCTCATATGGTCTCTCCCTAGGGGTTAGTGCTAGTCTTCTTATTGTGTACACAAGACAGAGTTTGATTAGTTTGGGAGATAGATCAAACTCTAAGCAAGCTGAGAGTAATGTCGTGCACTTGAGAACCCAAACTGTGTATAGGTTCTAGTGCAGATATTATGTGAGTGCCTGTGTATACTTAGATATTACATAGTTAGAAGACGGATGGTCTAGTTCCTCATAGCAATGTGTGGATGAAGCAAGGGTTCAATGGGGTGGAAAAAATTGTCGATGTTGAGGAGAAGTATACACAAAGCTTCTTGAGACATCATTTGTGATTTTGACAACACGATGTAGCGTGATTGAGCTCATTGACACCTTCGCTTTTGGTAGCTGGTGGCTACTTGTATTATTTGAAGAGTACAATGTACTTTCCATGGTCTTCCATGCCTTGCTTACCACTATTGATTGCAATGGCACTAAGATGGAGTGCAAAAAAGAATTGTGCAAATGGTTCAGGGTGACAGGTCTAACCATAGGCGAGACAAGCTCCCTGGCTATGTCCTGCCCTTGACGTGCCCTAAACAATTGTGGGGGATGTGTAAAAGGGCTAGGGGATTAGGGACGGAGCCAACCGACCAAGGTCACTCGGGCATACCTAATTTGAGAAACCCTAGGTGCTATGCTATGATCGTGAGTGCTTTTTTCTTTTCTTTTCTTTTCTTTCTGTTTTCTCTTTTTTTTTCCTCGCTTTCTTTCTTTTTAAATAAAATGAATACAACCAATGCAATACATTGAGGCGGTCAACCTTTCATTTAGACTGAGAAATGTCGAGATCTAAAGGCTGTGAAAAATGGATATTACAAGGATGATTGTGTTACTAGCCTCGATGTTAGAGGAATAGTTGTTGAGATGGAGAGATACACTTGAGATTTTGCGAACCTCTTTGTAACATGTAGACATCAATACAATTGAGGTAGCGACTACATTGAGCTATGCATGGACAAGGGATAGAGCATCTGGTGGTGAATTGCATCCTGGTAGATGAAGAAACGTTTGTCATTGTTGAGAGTGTGGCTTCTACCCAGATGTTGAGTTTGGCCAAGAAAGAAAGAATAGCCAATGACTATGCTTTGGGAAATTCTCAAATGCACTATGTGCTTTCTACATGGCTGATTTTCTCTTCCAACAAGCAGGGCTTCTGTCATGGCTCTTTATTCTTGGTATTTTTGTCGCTTTATCCATAATGGTTCTTTGTGGGGTTGGTGGTCTTGGGATGACTTCGACATTGAACACTTTCATACACAGAGTCATGTGTCATCCTACATTCACTTGGCAACTCGTGACAATACATGCAAGTCATATGCTTCAACCATAATGAAGGAGTGTAGCTCAAAGAGACATCACTTATCTGAATCCCATGGTGTTGACTTCAATGCATATCACATGTGCTTGATTATCATTGCTTGTGTGTGTGTTGGCTTTGTTTTTCATGTGTTACCTATACACACTCACAAAATACATTGTTTATTTATACACACATTTATAAAACCATGTCACTTCGTGAGGATAAAAACCAATTGTAGAACTCAGGATTGTACTGGAGTGTGGCACACGCATCTAGTACTCGTGGTAGCCTACTCAATAACAATAGATATTTTGCAACATCAAGTAGCATGGTACCTTGTATGAGTCTACTCGCAACATGTAGCTCCTCCTCAGTGAGAACCTTATCAACTAGAGAGTTTTCTTGGCTAGTTTTGGCTGAGCGCCCATACCTCGAATGGCAATCAGCACTCGGAAGGAAGTTGGTGCCACATAGGTTGGGTCTCTTTTGAGACCGCCATTTGGACAATCGCTCCTCCGAGACTGGGCTCCTAGTTCATCCATTGCAACGCGGTTTTCAAACCAACATTTTTCAAATTAAGTTCAACCCTCTGATAGAATGTCACAGTTAAGCATAGTTTGTTGGCCTCCTCATTAGAGATGAGTTGTATGCGCTTATGTAGGAGCGTGTCGTAGTGGTCATTTAGATATTCTTGCTCTTCCCAAGATAGGAGACATGGCAAGTATTCTTCAAGCTGCTCTCCCTAGGGAATATGCCCATGTCTGCAAAGACATACACATGTGCGAATAGTTTGAGTTTAGCGTCCAACTCAGTCAAGTACTCTATGACACTTCTGTGTTCCATGAAGGCTTGCTTGGTTGCTATCTCATGCAAAGTTTCTAGGGGTTTCTCTAGGCTTTAACATAGCTGGGGGGTTGGGCCTAGATGAGAAAGATTGGTCAATGCTAGGATTGCTTATATCCTTGGGGTTTTTGTGTTTCTCCTTAGGATTTTCTGTTATTGTGTCATGGTTCTCCTTGGATGTGACTGGTATAGTCTTGTCATCCTATTGTGATAGTGTTGTATCCACTCTTGATTGGTCAGGTGCAAGTTCTGTGGTTGGTGGATGGAGTGTTGCAAGCAACTATTGATGGATGGTAATGGTCACTTTCACTTTTTAGAACACACGGATGTGTCTGAGGTTTCACCTCTATTAGGAGAGATGGTGATGGGTTCATTGGTGGGTGAACTCGGTTTTTTATTCCTCAGCTCTTCAACATTCTTGGTCTCCATCTTCTTGGTGTCCACAGCCACTAGCAACAACTGCCATTGTTTTCATCATTTTCTCCTCTTTTTCTTGGGCAATTGTGATGTATCCCTTAAGGACTCGGGACCCTAAACTAGGTCAGATGTTGATGTGCTTGGTTGGGCCTTAGCCTTCTCTTCCTCTAGTGTGTCCTCATGGGACATAGCTGCAGCCTGCTGAACAACCTCGCTAGGTTGTGAGGGTACAACTGCCTCTCTTTTTGGAGATTCTAGCTCTTCAACTAATTCCCCTCCATTTAGCTCCTCATCCAATTGCATTGGCAGTTGCTCCTGGTTGGTAGGCATTTTCTCTAGACTCTTGTCCTTACCCATTGGAACATGCCTCTATTGCTTCTTATCAGAGTGGGTGTTGTGTTTAGAGTTGTTTTTCTCTTACTCAGGAGGTTTGGGACTCTAGGGTAGAACCAAGAGATAGTTTAGAATTCATGTCATGTAAGCTTGGATGAAACCAACTGAAGAAGTCAAGATTGTATTGATGGGAAGCATAGAGACCTAGGATTGCAGGATCTTAAGTGAGGCAAAAGACATATGCACTAACATCAAGAACCATGATCCCTACTCCTAGCATGCTAGCCACATGTAGATCTTCTTCTAGAAGTAGTTTATCATACAAGGGATGTTTTTGGACAGTGGCAGAAAGTTGGATCTCATGGACCACTGCCAACACTCGTAATGAGGTTGGGGAAATGTATGTGGGATCATGTATTGATGTCCAAAGGGCTTTCCTTTGATCAATAAGTGTCATTAGCCAGTGGCCAATTTTGGCTGCCAAACTTTGATTGGAGTACCATTTCTGCACAAAGTCACCATGTCCTTTCCCTTTTCATTTGATTGCTTCGATATTTTCCTTGTTTGTCACACATTGAGCAGTGTAGAGTGAGGATATCAAGCACAATTCTCTAGCTGTGGCTTTTGGGATGTCCTTTATGGCTTCTTCACTGGTGATAGCTACATAGCAGGAGCAAACATGTTGTTGCTCATCCCAAGTTAGGGATTCGGCTATGAGCTTTGTGTGCTCCGATGTTGGCCTTCCACTTGTGATGGCTGTCAGCTTGTGATCAAGCTTCATCAGGCACTTCATCTCTGGTTCATTAGTCAGATGCGCCATCTCCTTGGCCAAATCTTTAAGAGATTTATCCTCAAGCCTAGGCTTTAGGTGCTTCGGTAGTGCTTGAGGTGTCAAGGATGTTGGTTGCAACACCTCTTTCACATGTGAATTGCTAAGGACACGTTCTGCAAGAGGCATCGGCACGGCCAAAGGATGTGTCTGCTGTGATTTCTAATTGGAAGTAGTAGCGGCTAGTTCAGTGGACTGGCCACTATTGGTAGACTACGGTGTTAAGTCCTTAAGTAAATCAGAAGTGGCCGTGTCTTTTGTTTCCCTTTGCGCATTCACTTGTGCAGATCGAGCATCGGTTGAGCTAGTCACAATGGATTGCATAGGCATATCCTTAGGCTGACAGCTAAGGGAGGTGTCATGTCCCACCTCTTGGACATTTGGAAGCTTAGATGAAGATAGAGATTGCGATTGAGTAGCTACACTTAACAACTGCTATTGTGCTTCCTGTGTTCGAAAAGAGGGTGTATGAGATTTGGGACTCCTAGGTGGTCTTGGCACTGGCTCGAAGATTTGCTCGTGTTGTTAGATGATTCTGCCATTTGCTTTGTTGAGCAAACAATCTTACCATGAGCAATGTTGCACCTATGATGCTCGTTATGCTCTTGGGAAATCAATGCCTCATTGGGCACTAGTGGCTTTTGTGTACCCTCAATGATTACACATAATATTTTCTTGTTAAGCACGCCAGGCTGAGGATCTACCTTTCGAATAGTCCTGTTTGGTTTCTTGATTTCAATCGTGAGAGGCTCAACCACGCCAACCTTGTTAAGTGAAGACTTTGATTTTCGTTTAGATTTCCTCCTGTGCTTCTTTGCTTTTGATACGATTTGGCCTTTAGGTGACAGAGGTGGTTTATTAAGAGGTTTTGGCACCCAAATCCATCGGTTACCTACGTAATACCCTTGATCACGTAGCAATGCTTTGGATATCCATTGCAGCGTAGTAGTGACTCTCCATCTATACCTTTGTTTATAAGGCTTGGGCTTCTTTTGTGGTCTTCTACAATATTTCTAAGTCCAAAGTCTATCCTTGGCATTGTCTCCTGACCTTCTTGTTTCAAGCATGGCCTCACTCATTGGTTCTCTCTGTTCAACATGCGCTTGTATCAACTCTTTCAACAAGTCCTTGCTCTCGTTACTAGGCTTGCTTGGCATGTTAGAATGTTCCTTGCCTTTCCCTCAAGGCTTGATGAGGTCACCCTTGCTAAAGGTTGTGATTATCCTCACACCCAATAGTGTCAAGTGTCAAGTGTATCCTTTGTGCTACATAATCGGCCTCGCACTTTGTCACCCTCTTGAAGGGTCTTCCTAGGAGGGTTTCCTTTCCACAATGAGCACTATTTGGAGGAACATGGAATAGGATAGGCAAGCTTTCAATTTCAATAGTTACAAGGATTTTGCACTTCCCTATAAGTGCTTGGGGTTGTCCCCTGTAAGGACTAAGAAATGCATTAGTCTTGGCGTGAGCTCTAGTTGGCCTAGTAGGGTCCATACTTCATAGGTCAAGATATTAAAATCAGCTCCTTCATCGATGAAAGCATCGACATTATGCTCTCTTTTCGTGGTGAGTTTGACCCTAAGATAAGCATGCGATACTATATCTTCATCTTCCGGGTCTTGGCTTATAAATTCAAACCTTCTAATACATGCCTTTGAGTCCCCAACTGCACAACCAGATGTGGATTCTCCACTGATGTCTAGGGTCATCTATGCAACAGTGTTGTTCAAGGTGCATTTATCCTCATGCCTCTCATGTCTAGTCATCTTCATAGTTGTAGCTTGATGTTGTTGCATTCCACTTTGACTAGATGCAGTTCGAATGCAACCTATACATGTTTTTGTGGTGTGGCCTTTTTGCCCTTGTTGGCTAGATTGGCCTATTGGGGTTCTACTCGATTTGTCTTTGTTCAGGTATGGGCTTTTCATTGTTGTTTTGCAAGTGAGAATCTATGCTTGTGTAAAGCCATTACTACACTAGGATCTAATTTGGAGGACATATCAAGATGCACATTTTCTCTCCAGCCTACATGGGGGAGGTGCAGAGGGGGCAGAGCCCCCTATGGGGGGGGGGGGAGACAACCCCCCGGCTCACAGGGCCATTACGCTAAATACCATGCGTGATTGGAAAGACAATTTGTAGCCAAGTTTTGAGCCACTTACTCTGGATCTCAGCCCAGTGATAGATCTATAATGTGCTTTCAGCTCTATATGGTCTCTGGGTCTGTATTTTCTTGTTTCGGTTTGTTGGTCCGATTTCCAGAATTGGACTTGTCCAATTCTGGGTGGTTTGACTCTCAAAGTCGAATGGTCTGACTGGGCCGGTCCAACTCCGATGAGTGGCCCGATTGATAGTTGGGTTCAAGTCTTATGATTGGTCCGACTATAGAGTGATCCAATTGTGTGCGCATCCAACTAGACAGTTGGTCAAACGGTTGGCCCAAACGATGATTTCGACCATGCCAAATGTTAGCTTGTTTGAGTGGGGTTGGGTCGAGTCGACAGAGCCAAGGGTCAAATATCAAGTTGGTCTAATTGGTCGACTCGAACGGGCCGAGCGGTGGACATCCGAGTCAAGTGGGCCGAGTGGTCAGGTGGTCCGAGTCACATGGTCCGAGTTAGGTGGTTCGAGTTAGGTGGTCCGAGTCTGGTGGTTCAAGGGCCGATTCTAGGACTCGACCCAGAATTGTCGACACTCAGATGGACCAAACGCAATGCATTTTTCATTGGACTTACACAAAATTCACCACGTTGAACAATCGAGGCCTTCCTACTGGTTGAGTACCTCCAAATCCTAGCTACTCATGCAGGAGAAGGTGTGGGAGTACCTCTAGTGGGCAAATAACTCCTCAACGGCAAGATCGAAGCAAGTCCACGCAATGAAGCTCTCTCTCTCTCTCTCTCCAACTCTCCTAAATCCCTGCAATGCAAATTGTGGTCTTTCTTGCCACTCCTTGCCTCTTATTATCCTGCCTAGCTCTGCATTCACCTTAGTCTTGCTCCCCTTACCAACATTTAACCCAAATTTTCTTTTTTTTCCCTTCTTTTCCCTATTTCAGCCTGTTATACAGCAGCAGAAACCCTACTGTGTGCTCAATAGTTTTGCTCCTACCTTACCTAATGGAGCCCCAAGAGGAACACCAAGGAAAAGGGAATTCTCTTGCAAGAAAATCTATCTTGTAACACCAACAAGCTTGTTTATCATGTTTCATATGATCACAATGAAGAAAAGAACACCAGGCAACACAACAAATCTTCATGCAGCATCATGTAGATCTCCCACGGATTTGATAGAATCATGTAGGAATACACCATCTTTGAATGGAAATACATCACATAGTATTCATCTTCAATATCTTCATAGTCTTCTCTCTCAATCTCTCACATACAATCACTCTGTTTGAGTAAAATTTGCTATCTCTGACTCTCTCTCTCTCTCTCCATCAATAATACATCATATCCTCACTAAAAATCTCTCAAAAATCACTCTCAATAATCCTTCTTAGGTCGTGGATACCCCTCCCAAGAGGTATGTCTGATATGAAGAGTCACCAGGGCCACTACAGTGTCCTTTCATAGCTCACTACTGTCACTTCACTCTAGTCTTCACTTGAGTCTTCAGCAGCTACTTTTTTCACTTCTTTCAGCTCTTTTGCACTTGTATTCACCTCTTTCCAAGGCTAGAAAACTTTCCCAAGCTACACTTCTCATCCATCAGAACACATACAGAAGCATACAAAATAGTCACAGAACAGTACCAGAACAGCTACAGTACAGAACAGAACAGAACAGAACAGAAGCTCTACAGAAGACCTACAGAAGGTTACAAAAGGTCATCAAAACCACATAACTCATTCTTAAACCATTCCAAACTCTCACAAACCATTCAATAAGCTTTCACAATATCTCAATCTTCATCAATCAATACTCCATCCCTCCTTACAAAAGACAATCAGAACAAAACAGACCAAAACAGAACAAAATAGAAGGTATACAGAACCAATCAGAACCTACCAGAACATCACAGAACCACCAATAAACTGTTGAGATATCGAGCTCCACTCGTGATATGCCAGGGTGACCGTTGTGCATTTATGTCACCGACTTGTCAGTTGTAGATGCGGTTGGTACACCGCCCATGAATAATAGCTAGATGACAGCTATCCTTATCTACTCTAGTTCGTGGCTCAGTTAGTATGCCACCTTAGTTAGTTGTCTTTGGTTTGAGACCCATATATAGGGTTCTTCTATTTCTTTCTATGAGAGTTCTTTTGGCTTACACAACTAAGAAGAGGAAAACTGTTTTCAGCCTCCACCTCTGTGTGTATTCCCCCATTGTGCAAGCAAGAAAGCTACAAGTGAGACTCCTTGCTTCTCTCCCACAATCTAGACATGGTATCAGAGCCTTGTTCGTGGTAAGGAGCTCAAGAAAGCAAGACAAGGTCGTGGTGTTCTGGTCAGAGGAGCAGTGTTGCTTTCATTTTCTGTTTTGGGAGCAGATCTCTGCAGGTAGCACAGCCGGAAATTGCAAGAGTGCATTGTCTCAGATTGAGACGCCCTTCACGGTGAAGCAAGAGGGCAGTATATGCTGCGGGAAAAGGCTTTAGCCCTAGGCGACCCTGTTTTTTTGATTTGAGGCCATTTCGGGGCCTGTTTTGGAGGCGGAAGGTTTCTGCACGCACTCAGGAAAAGGCCCAGTTTTATGCTGTGCAGCCACTGTTCTACAGGTCGGTGAAAAGTTACTGTAGAAATTGCATCGTATGCTTGTGCGCAGAGACATTGGGAGTTACAGAATCATTCTTGTTGCCTGTTGATGCAAAATCGTCACTAGGAAGTGACTGTGTGGTCAAATACCACTTTCGTCAGTTTTGCAGATTAGCCCTTGTGAGGCTGAAGCTGTGTTCTTTGCAGTGACAGAACTTTTTGCAGTGTTCTGTAATGGCGTCTGATTCTCTTTCACAAATTGTCACTGAAAAGCTTGACAAGAACAACTTCCAAGCATGGAAGTTTAGAATGACGAATTTCCTTATGGGAAAAGGATATTGGGAATTTGTTGCAGGAAATGAAGAAGAACCAGTTCTTCCTGATGTTCCCAATCAACAGCAAATGCAGGCATTTAAAGCATGGCATGAGAGAGCCAGGAAAGTTATGTATTGGCTGTCTATCAGCATTTCAGATTCTATGATTGTGCATATTCAGGATGCAAGTACGCCAAAGGAGGCATGGGATACTTTGTCAAAAATGTATAGCACAAATACGCAAGCCAGGAAAATGCAGCTCAAGCAAGAGCTGCATAATGTGCAAAGAGAAAATATGAGCATCAATGACTACCACATGAAGGTGAAGAAGATTGCAGATGCACTTACTTCCATTGGGTCGCCAGTGGAAGATGATGATTTAGTTTCTGTGACCTTGAATGGTCTAGGAAAGGATTATGCACAGTTTCGGACATCCATTTCAGTTCGTGAAAGATTTCCTGATTTTAAGGAGTTGATTGCTCTTCTAATTTCTGAGGAGCAGAGAAATGGTGGTGCATCTTCTTCAGGTGGAACTTCAAAAGAAGCTATCTTCTACTCAAATGCTGGAAGAGGTAGAGGCAGAGGTAGAGGAGGCCGATTTGGAGGCCGTGGTAGAAATCAGAATATGCAGCAAACTCAAGAAAACCAGTCCTATGGAGGAGGACGTGGTAACTCTAGAGGCAGGGGGAGCCAAAGAGGTCGTGGTGGATGGCAAAGAGGCCAAAATGCAAACAGTAATGTTGAATGCTACTACTGTGGTAAAATGGGTCATATGGCTAAAGACTGCTATAAAAAGCAGAATGACATCATGAATGGAAAACTACAACAAGGGAATTATGCATCTTCTAGTAGACAGGGTGATGACAGAAATGAGCATTTGTTTATGGTACAGCACATGAACAATTCTGTGACAAGTGCAGAAGAAAGCAATGATGTATGGTATGTTGACTCAGGTGCATCAAACCACATGACAGGTCATGCAGAATGGATGGAGGATGCAAGGAAAATGGAAAAACCAGGATTTGTGAAGACTGGTGATGATACTGCACATCCTATTGTGCAGATTGGAAAAATTCCTTTGTCTATGCAGGATGGGAAAAAGAAATACATGTCCGATGTATTTCATGTCCCGAATATCACCAAGAATCTGGTTTCTGTTGGTCAAATGGTTGAGCAGGGCTTGCAGGTCAGATTTAATCCTCATGGATGCTTTGTTAAGGATATGAAAAATAAAGGTCGCTTGATAGCAAAAGGAAAGAAGAAGGGCAGAATGTTTATGTTGGATGCAGGCATGTCTGAATTGAGTGCAGCAATGTTTGCACATGGGACCGGTGTAGTTGCAGATATTGATATCTGGCATAAACGCATTGGTCATGTTAATGTACAACGACTTAAATCAATGCAGGCCCAAAATATTGTTGCAGGATTGCCCAAATTCAAGGTTGCAGAAATGCATAAGATATGTGAAGCCTGTCAATTTGGGAAACATGCAAGGAAACCATTTCCTAGACATGTTCAAGAGAGTAAGAAGCCATTGGAATTAATCCACTCTGATGTGTGGACTACTAAAGCTGCATCTCTTGGAGGTTGTCATTATTTTGTTACTTTTATTGATGACTATAGCAGAAAAGTTTGGGTGTATTTTATGAAAAAGAAAAGTGAGGTTTTTGGGCATTTCAAAACTCTTAAAGCTATGGTTGAAAAAGAAACAGGCCTGCAAATAAAATGCCTAAGGTCAGATGGAGGGGGAGAGTACCTCTCAAATGAGTTTGCAAGATTCTTGCAGGAGCATGGCATAAAGCAGCAATATTCATGCAGTCATACCCCACAACAAAATGGAATTGCAGAAAGAAAAAACAGGCATATTGGAGAGGTATCTCGTGCCATGCTCAATGAAAAAGACATGCCAGATTTTTATTGGGCTGAAGCAGTTGCTACAGCAGTCTACATAATGAACAGGGTTCCCACTGCAGCAATACATGGGATGACTCCAGAGGAGAGGTATACTGGTAAGAAACCAGATATTTCTCATTTGAAAATTTTTTGTTGCATTGCCTATGTACATGTGCCAGATGAGTTGAGATCCAAGTTGGATCCAAAAGCTGAGAAGTGCATCTTTATTGGTTACTCTCTGCAGCAGAAAGGGTATAGATGTTATAACCCTTCTACTCGTAAGTTTACAGTGAGCACAGATGTTGTTTTTGATGAGATGAGTAGCTGGTATAAACCAGTAAATGTGATTGATGATGTAGATGCACAAAATGGTAATGCTGCACAGAATTCACAGCAACAGTCACAAAATATTAGTGGACCTGGAACGTCTTCTAGCAGTGGTTCACATTCTTCGCCATGGACAGGCAGATTGAGATCAGGAGAATCTTCTGAAGGCAGTGCAAATAGTGGTATGCAGGTATCACGAAAAGGAAAAGAGAAGGTAGATCAGCCCATGTTTGATGTGAATGCAGGTCACTCTTATGTGGATGGTGAATCCAGTGGCTCAGAACAGAGCATTGATGATGAGTTGGGTATTCTTTCTATTGTTACACCTGGAGTAAGGAAGACCAGGGATGTTTTGAGAGCACCTGGGAGTGAACCTACTTTGCGCAGGTCTACGAGAGCTAGGTATCCTATGGCATTGACTATGAAGAAACATTCAGTCCGGTTGCAAGGATGGCAACCGTAAAAGCAGTCATTGCTATGGCTGCATCAAAGGGATGGTCTTTACATCAGATGGATGTAAAGAATGCCTTCTTGCATGGTGATTTGCAAGAAGAGGTCTATATGGAGCACCCACCAGGTTATGTGCATGATGTTCATCTTGAATTTGTTTGCAGGTTGAAGAAAGCCTTGTATGGATTGAAGCAAGCACCTAGAGCATAGTCTGACAAAATAGGACAATATCTTGTCACTATTGGCTTTCAGATTTCCAAGGTAGATTTCTCACTTTATGTGAGAAAAACAGAGAAATGTATTATGCTACTTGTCATTTATGTTGATGATTTGATTATGATAGGTGACAGTGATGAAGATATCCTTCATGTGAAAATGCTATTGAAGCAGAAGTTTGAGATGAAGGATTTGGGAGAGCTGCGTTATTTCTTGGGCATTGAGGTGATTAGATCACCAAGTGGGATACAGCTCTTGCAAAGGCAGTATGGATTGGACATGCTGTCCAAATATGGGATGACAGGCTGTAAGCCTATTTCAGTTCCTTTGGAGCAGAATGTAAAGCTGAGCGCAGATGCAGGTGAGCTTCTGGAAGACCCTACTATGTACAGACGCATAGTAGGAAGCTTGATTTATATGACTATTACCAGGCCAGATATGAGCTATGCTATTGGACTGGTAAGTCAGTTTATGCAGGCTGCAAGGAAACTGCATTTGGATGCGGCTAGACGCATACTCAGGTATGTGAAGTCCACATTGCAGTATGGACTATTTTATGAGACTGGGGTTCAGATACAGCTGCATGGATACACTGATGTTGATTGGGCTGGTAGTATTTCTGATAGACGATCTACCAGTGGATATGTGTTCTCTTTTGGAGTGCTGCAGTCACTTGGAGCAGCAAGAAACAGCCTACAGTTGCCTTGTCGAGCACAGAGGCTAAGTACAGGGGTGCAGCAATGGCTGCATGTGAGGTAGCTTGGTTGCATAAGCTACTTTATGATATGCATCAGCCTACAGATGGGCCAGTTGTCATTTATTGTGACAACATGAGAAGTATACACTTGGCAAATAACCCAGTCTATCATACTAGAACAAAGCACATTGAGGTGCATTATCACTATGTGCGAGAGAGGGTTTTACTAGGTCTTATTGATCTAGTTTATGTCAGCACAGAGGATCAGGTAGCTGACATATTTACGAAGGCATTGGGCGCAGAGAAGCTGCGCAAGTTCAGAGACCTGCTTGGTATGCAGGAATTGGGATTGAGCTCGAGGGGGAGTGTTGAGATATCGAGCTCCACTCGTGATATGCCAGGGTGACCGTTGTGCATTTATGTCACCGACTTGTCAGTTGTAGATGCGGTTGGTACACCGGCCATGAATAATAGCTAGATGACAACTATCCTTATCTACTCTAGTTCGTTTTGGCACAGTTAGTATGCCACCTTAGTTAGTTGTCTTTGGTTTGAGACCCATATATAGGGTTCTTCTATTTCTTTGTATGAGAGTTCTTTTGGCTTACACAACTAAGAAGAGGAAAACTGTTTTCAGCCTCCACCTCTGTGTGTATTCCCCCATTGTGCAAGCAAGAAAGCTACAAGTGAGACTCCTTCCTTCTCTCCCACAATCTTGACATAAACATCATGAACTTCCAAAACACAATCATTATCATCCAAAACACTCTCAAACCACTTCCAAACCAATCAAGCATCTCATAAAATCAACCATTCAGCTCTCAAAAACAACAAAAATCAGCCAAAAAACAAGTCATTTCAACACTAAATATATCCCCACACTTAATAAGGAAGCGTCCTCGCGACCCAGGAAAAAGGGAATACAAGTGCATTTAAAATCACAACGTTAATCTTCAATGATCTTCTCAAAAAGAATCCATCCATTACGACCCCAACTTCTAACCTGTTTCTGATATAAAAATACAAAGAAAGGAAAACCCGTTTTACAGTAACACTTCTCATCAAACTAAAAAATCACAACAAATTTGTAAAGGATATAATAGTTTTCTTCTTCTTCATCTGCATCAGCTTCAACTCTGCAACCACGACGCCATCACCACAATTCTCCAAAATGTAGCTCGCACACGAAATCCAATAGGAAACCACCATGTTCGTATTACATAAATGAACTCACAACACAAACACTAATACAACACAACCATCTGAATGATTCCTCCAAAAAAAGAGATTTTCATTAAAAAGTATTCACCATACATTGGAAAGATATCAATGAAGATGATCCCTCTTGAAAGATTGATGTTGTCGGAAACGATCCATAGACAAGGATTCATCTACAAAGGTTTTGGGAGGATTTTGAAAAAACTGGAGACAGCACATCCTTTCCAACAGGACCAGGTATCTGCTAGGCAAACAAAGGGCATGAAAATACAATATATCCAGCTGTTGGGAATCAATACTCACATTGACATTCATGCACAACTTTGGAATAGGCTTGGAATCATTATGAGAGTGCCTATGCATATACGCCAGGTACCAAGCAAAGTGAGCAGTTAATCTCACTGAGGGATCTGCAGACTGTGAATACTGCTGAGCAAAATGAACATAGTTCTGATAAGCTTGACTGGAAGCTGTCCATTCTCCTGGAATTACTGGCCAATTAATCTGAGGTCCTGTAAGGGAATCATCCGAACTCCATCCCCTTCTTCTGGAAATCTGATTATCAAACCCGTCACAGTCACTAACCAACTGAGGTGGTTGAGATATAGAAGTGTTAGGAGAGGGTAATGGAATAAGGAAAAGTGGATGAAGTGAGGGATAGGCAAAATCATAAAAGGAAGAAAAGGTTAAAGAAGGAGTGGCAGAAATTTGGAGGGAATCACTAAGGAAGGGTGTTAACTGATAAATAGGAAATGTGGAGGGTACATGAATGGATGGAGAAGAACAGGGTGGAGAAGGGGAAAATACCCTATCCTCAATAAAGGAACAGTATGTAAAAATGGGAATTTGATGGAAAGAGGAAGGTTGGAAAAGAAGGGGAAAAATAGTTGTGGAATTAGATTGACAAAGGGAAAGATATAGATCATATCGATGAGCCATTTGTTGGTAATAGAGGAGGGTAGGAACAGAAGGTCCTAAGAGAGATCGTCTATGATAGGCATCAAAGAAGGAAGAATCAAACGGATTATGATTTGAAAGATAGGCTAAGAGATCCATCCTCAGTTGATTAGTACTTTGGGCAGAGGTAGGAGCTGTGTTTTGTCTTTGATTCAGGACCACAGAATCAATCATGGGATGCCAGGAATTATCATGACAATCAGCCCTTTGGAGGAGTAACTCTGGAACATGTCAGCTATGCGCAACTCCAAATGGTTGACACACAAAACAGCCTGTAAGACCACATCCCCCACATACCATGCCATATCCACCTCATCTCGAATTAACAAGTCTCCTCGGAGATACATGTAGGACATCAACATGGTATCTGGCGTGACAGAATCTTCAAACACCATTCTTACTACCTCTGTCAACAACTCAGTAAACCAAGCCCCACTCCATCCATCCTCTGGAAGAGGTAAATCCATTGTGGAAAGCTTCATGTAGAAGACCAACTTCTGTAAGTGGTAGTGGACAAAGAAAGAATGGTCTGGTAGAACATATTCCTGAAACTGCTCAAATGTAGACCATAACAAGTCCATTCTGGACTGCAATCTTTCCACTTTATCTTGGAATAGAGGACACAAAGTAGCCTGTCTCTGAAGAGCAGCCAATTCCTGCTGTGAAAGAAAAGGAATCAAGGGAACATTAGGGCTTGGAGGAACAGAGCGTGACTTGGCCAGTTGATCTTGCAACTGCGTGATTTGGGAGGCTTGGTATGCCACTATGTCATTAGCAATGTGTAAAGCTGAAAGTTTGTCATCTAAGATAGTTTGGAACTCCTGTGCTTCTCTGGACATCCTCTCCTTCTCCTCTGAAAGGCTAGTAACCTGTGATTGAGCCTCTAGTAACTGGATCTTCAAAGAAGAGATCTCATCTCTTTGGGTGGCAACCAGTTGGGTTTGTTGTTCCATTTGCTTAAACAAATCTGCTAGGGTATCCTTAGCAGAAGCTAACTCGGATGTTGCCTTATGCAACTGGTCCTTAGACTGCATGAGTTCTTCATAAAAAGACGTGTACAGCTGTTGAACACAGGCGGTCATTGACAATTCAATGGAACTTTGAATATCTTTACAGAGGAAAGGAATTGCATCTCCTGAGACTAGACTGTTCAGGGAGGGAACTGATATGTCCAATGATCCTTCTCGATGTGCTCTGAATAGGTTATTACAAGTGAGATACCCAGGGAGATCACTGCCAGAGGTAGCAGGGATGGACACTGAAGGAAGTACGGAAGGAGCTTTATCCGCTACTCGCTTCAAGCGTTTGCGCAAGATGACCACAGGGGAGGTGGAGAATCATCATCCTCTATGTCAATGGGTTCTGACTCATCTGACGGTGGAGGAGGAGGTATTGGATCAGATGGAGGAGGTGGAGGCACAGTCTTCTGTAAACCTGAATAGGTCAAGAAGGCAGACAAATATGATCCATATGTGACATTGGTAACATTACCCCTGGTGACTTTGACGAAATGTTGATCCATTTTAGTGAGGAGGTAAGTGCTCCAATCAATAGCAACTCCTTTCAACACCATCCTAGAAGCTGTAAAAAGCTCTTTGGACAAGTACTGGGATGGCGTTTTGGCAGGCATAAACCTATCCTGAAGAAACTGACAGATCATCTTCCATATGGGATCAGTGATCATGGAAAAGGAAACTCCTGAAGAGTTGATCACCTTCTTAACATCCAGCATTTCCCTTGTCTGCTTTTGCAACAGCTTCAAAATCTCTTCATTAGAGAAAAGCTGACGAGTGGTAACAAAAGGTTCACCTTTGGAGGGAAGAGACAGAGCCTTCCCTAGGCCTCGAGGTGTCAAAGTCATAGAAATTCCCTGGACTAGTCCTGTCTTCTTGCTATAAGAGGCCAGAAACTCATCACATAACGATGGATCCTCTGGAAGCAATGGAAAAGAAGTAGCCACAAAAGCAGCGAGTCCCGCCTTCATGAGAGGCTCAAAAGTAAGTAGGGAAGAGTAATCCCTACTAACTAATGGGACGTACTGGATAGGGGGAGGAGCATGAGAAGGTGCCATTCAGATGGTTACACATACACCACAAACACAGACAATCAAGGAGAATGCCTGCAAAGCAACAGACAAAAAACCAAGGATAAGAGAACAACCAAAACAATAAAACGTGACTCGACCAACTAACCCCAAGCAAACCACAGCCTAGAAAAAAAATTCGACATGACCTTGAGACAAATGCGACCGAAAGCTTCATGCGATGCATCAGACAAACACCCAGAACCCCATATCAGGCAATAAAAGAAAAAACTGCATACCGTACCCGTAACCGTAACAAAGACAGGAAACCAAAATAATACCACATCCGACACATATCAAGACTACATCGTTGATAAACCCGGACTGGACCATGGAAATAACTCGAATGACTGCGCATACCCATCCCACGAAATGGTTCGTTAAAAAGGGGAATTAAGTGCAGTGAGGGGGAATTAATTTAATGAAGGGTTTATTTTAATAAATTATTAAGAATGGGTGAATTTTTATTAAGTGATAAACCTTAGCAAGAAAACGGCGGTTCCTTATTAGAAATTTAATTACCAATTATTAGGTGAAAACGGTGCTTTAATTCGATTCCCGGACTTCGATACCCAGACGGGGTCTCTAAATGCAAGTTCATTGATTACAAATTAAGGTGATGTGGAGGGCTTTTTTGCCAGCGCGTGCTCTTGTGACGGCTGGTTCATTGTAATTAAAATTAAAGTGCCTCTGTAGCGTACGTAGCGCGTGCTAAGTGAACGGCGAGTTTATTTTAATTAAAAAATATGGTGTGTTGAGCGCGAATGCGCGTGCCATGGTGGTGTGTAGGTTTCATTTATGTTAATTATTTGGGTGTTTGTTGGTTAGTGTGTTTGTTTGTTCATGGTTATTTTTTATTTTTATATTAATCGTGGATTGTGGGGGAGCTTTTTAAAAAAATAACAATAACAAATAAAAGGGAAAATACCTGGTAGTGGGTGTATGAAAATGCAAAGAATGCGCTCTCCTCAATCCAAAAATATCTGGATTTATTCTAGACGTTTAGTTGGGGTGTTGGATGAAAAATGTGAGTTTGTTGTTTTTTTTTTTAATATGAATTTTCAAGGAATTTATGTGTGAAAGAAAGAATTATGACAGCAGAGAAAAATATGCCAAAAATAAATAAAAATATTAAGGAAAGTGTTAGGAATTTTTCAGAAATTAATTTGGAATTTTTTAGCATTTTTAATGAATTTTTATCATATTTTTGGGTATTTTAAAAGATTTTGGAATTTTAAAAATAGACAAAAATATTTGTTTTGAAATTTACAGGTTTAGAAAAATATGGCCATGGGGTGCAAAAAGAAAATGAAATTTTTCTAGATTTTTCTGTAATTTTTTCGAATTTAAAAGTGGTTTTTTTTAATGATTTGTTTGTATTTTTCAATGTTTTTGTTTGTTGTTTTGTTTTTTTTTTTTATTGTAAAAGGGTTTGCGGATGTGTGAATTAAAAATCTGGGAAAATACCCAGCAATAGGCTGCGTGGCAGCTGCGTGTCAGCAACCAACGATCAAGATCCTGCAGCCGCGTACGAACAACCGCACGATCAACTACAAGCGCGTACACACCCGCATGCGTGTCGACGTCTCGAAGGAAATCCGGCGTGTGGATGGGGCGGTGGGCGAGGTGCCGCGTGTAGGGGGGTTAAGGAGGGGTCAGGTGCTGCGAGGCTGCTGGGGTAGGACAGCGGACTTACAGAAGGATAGGGGGGGTGGGTGTGTGCAAAGGTGGAGGGAAAGAGGGCCTGGTGAGTGGTGGGGGGTGTGCGTGTGGGAATGGGGTATGAAAGGGGGCTAGTGTGGAGTAAGAGAGGTAGTGGGTGCGGGGGGCAAGAACAAGGATTAAGGGAGGAGGTGGGGTTATGTGTGTGTTGGGGAAAGGGTAGGGGGGTGGGTGGGAAAGGGGTTTAGTGGGGAGGTGGTGTAGAAGAGGGTGGTGGGGGATGTCGGGTAGGAAGGGGGGCTAGTGGGGAGGGGGGGGTTAATGGGTGGGTTTGAACAGGGAGGAAGGCAGGAAGTTGACGTGGAGCACGTGGCAGCGCAGGCTGGAGCAGGCGACGAGACCGGGCGACGAGGGATGTGGCGGCGCGGCTGACGATGCCGCAGGACGGCCGACGGACTGGCGGAGAGGCGGCGGAGGCGTCGGGCAGGATGGCGAAAGGCGGGGGCTCGGGCCACAAGGCGAGGAGGCGCGGGCGGCTGACGAGGCACGCAGGGAGGCCGACACGAGCTGGCGGAGAGGCGGCGGAGGCGTCGGGCACGTCAGCGATGAAAGGGCATCGCGGTGGCAGCGGGGCGGCAAAGGGATGGGGCGCAACGGCCAGGGTGTTCGGCAGCACGGCAGGCGAGGGGCTCGTCGAAGGCACATCAGCCAGGCGTCACGTAGGGCCACGGGCGGCGCGGGGGCAGGAGTCAGCGGCAGAGGGCGCTGTCAGCGTGGGAGGGAGGGCGGCACAGCCACGTGGAGAAGAGGAGTGAGGGAGGAGAAGATGAGTAGGAGAAAATGGAGGAGGAGGGATGGAGGGGAGCACGCAGAGGAAGAGGGAGGGGAGAGACGGTTGGGGTGGGAAGGGATCGGGGTAGGGAGGGATAGGGAAGGGTGTGGAGGAGGTAAGGGCACCCAAGGGGGCGGTGGGGTAGGGGAGCCCATGGGGTAGGGTGCCCAAGGGAGAAGGTAGGGCTAGGGGTCATGGGGTGGGTAGGGGCCCAAGAGGGACGCGTACCCCCGTCCCGCGCACGTGCGCGGGGCGGGGTAAAAAAATTTGCCATGACGGGATTTAAAGGGCGCCCGGATATGGGGACGAGGCACCTGGATGCGATCGGGGTGCGTTAAGACGCGTAAAATTGAAAAAAAGGCGCGTTCACGTGCGGGACGGGCACGGAAAAACACATAAAAATAAAGAAAATTTAATAACTCTCAATCCGGACGTCAAAACGAAATAGCGTAAAAACAAAAAGTGGGCGGGACGACAAGGGGAAAACAAGGAAAATGTGTGACGGAGGTTCCGGGGGGGTAAAGGGTGGTCACGCACAAAAAACACAAAAAACGAACCAAAAAACGCAAGTAAAAATTAAGATCGGAAGATCCGTGCATCGGAATGAGGTGCAGAAAAAAGGAAAACTGTGCAGAAAGACGTGCCCGACAATCCTATCACATCAAAACATAATTCCGACTGAGATAAGACGCGTTCACGTGGGAAAAACCCAAAAAACAACCCCAAAAATGGGATCAAAAATTAATAGCGGACGAACCGTTTGCCGGAATGACATGCAGTAAGAAGGAAAAATGTCCGCAGGAAGGAGTGGCATAGGGTTATCACGTTAAACTGCAGTTCCAGTAGAAGTAAGAGGGGTTCACATGTGAAAAACTCCAAAAATACGCCCGAAAACTCATTTAAAAATTAATAAGTAAAAATCCCAAAGTCGAAAAAGGGTGGAGAAAAAAGGAAAAAGGTAAGGGAAGACACAGAGGACACGGCTGTCAAATCAAATTGGAATTCCGATGCAAACAAGGCAGGTTCGCATGGAAAAATGTCAAAAAAAACGCACGAAAAAGTCTTAAAAAACCGAAAAATTAATAGTGGACAAACCGTGCATCGAAATGACACGGCGTAAAAGGAAAAATATCAGGGGAAAAGTGGTTGGCAGGGCTATGATGTCAGATCACGGTTTCGAAGCAAGCAAAGCACGTTCACATGGAAAACCGGCTAATTTGCGCAAAATGCTTCAAAAATTAATAACTCAAAAACCGTACACCGGAACAGGGGTAGTAAAAAGGAAAAATAGTTAATTCAAAGAGAGGAACAGGGCTATAAGGTTGGATTTGGACAGTGGTGAACGTAGGATGCAATCTCATGGCAGGACCTCAAAAGCAGGGAATGAAGGAAAACTGCAAGGGAACAGCCCCAAGGGAAGGTGGAACATAAACGGGTGGGTGGTAAGGGACCCCATCAGGGTAACAACAAGTCATGGCATACATGCACCAGCAGGTTGAGGCATATGCAGAAGGGTATGCAATGTAGACGCGCAGGGACGCATCCCCACACTTAAGACCTTAACGGATAGGGTTAACTGAGCAACAGGGACCTAGGACCATACCACAGACCATCCACTAACGTCCCCACACTTAAAACATGACCGTCACGAAGAAACCAAAGTGGGAGGGTTAGAAAAACTTGGCCCATTTCGTCAAGAAGCAAGGTTGAGTGTCGATGGCACGTCCTGTGTTGTTGTCGGCTTCTGGAGGTACCAAGGCATCTTCTCAGCACACGTCCGTCATGGCAGGGACCATGTGGCAGCACCCAGGAAGGTAGCTGATGGAAGGAATCGCAGGAAATTTGTCGATGATAAGGGATATTACACTCCACTCACAATCACTCAAATGAAATGAAAGAACAGTCACTCGCCCCATGACTAATATCACTCGAGGAAGAATGATTGAAACCCATATCTTATACCCAGGTTGAGGAATCGACAATGGGGGGAATGGTGCAGAAGGAGTATGCCAGGGTGCACAGTAGATGGTGCATTAGTGCGTCCAACCCGTCTGGCATAGGTGCAAGTAGGAAGGCAAGGGAGCCTTAGAGTGCAGTGTACAGAACAAGGTGATGTGTCTTGTGATGACGGCAAAGACCCATCCCGTGGGTGCATAGGGAAATGGGAACATACCTGACTCCAAGTGTCGTAACATCCCTCAATCTCACCTCTCGGTAATTGATTGAAGAAACTCCAGTCACACTCAGCCCACCCTCTGTCTCACTCTCTGTTGATAATTACAGGAGGGCAACCCGTTCCTGAAACCCATTGATATTATCCTCACAGTCACTTGTGCAAAGGTTGTATGCTTTGTGCGCATTTGATGGTGCAACTGTGCATCCCGCCCTGTGCCGGCATACGGTGCGAGAAGGAAGGCCAGGGAGCCTTATGGTGCAGTGCACAGAAACAAATTGTGCTTTGTGCATTGAGAGGCCCATCCCGTGCGTGCAACACTTCAGTCACACTACTCACCTCTCATTTGATTTGAAGGGAAAAGACTAGTCTCTCGGTCCACCCTCTGTCCCACTCATTGTTGAAAGTTACAGAGGGCAACCCCTACTCACGTCCCCATCCGGTTAGGATGAAAGCTCACATCACTCAATTGTTTGTCGATGAAGATTGCGTCGTCAGTTGTTGAAGAGGCGTACCCAGGGAGGTAGCCATCAAATCGAACATTGTGTTGGATAGGACATGTCGTCTGCTAGAGGACAGTTAGACACTTTGCAGAGAGACCCAGGACACAGCATACCAAGGGAGGCAGCTTCGGAACTGGAACCTGAGGATGTCAATTAATGAATCCACTTTCTGGACTGCTGGGTGTTGCCACCTTTTCCACAGCCAGCTTCTCGCCCAAGGGTGTTTATTACATTTTCTTGGAACGAGGCCTGCTATGACACGGAATTGCTTCCGTTTCTCTCATAACAGATTTGTTTTTCTTATTATTTTTTTGTCTCTTTTTTTTCTTTTAAATTTATTTATTTATTTATTTATTTATTTATTTATTTATTTTGTTTTCCCCTATTCCCGAGGGTGTTTCCACCTTTTCTCAAAGAATAGGTCGGCATGACAGGGACCTAAGTCCTTTTCCCCCATGACCGATATGTATATTTTTTTTCCTTTTTTTTTGTTTTTTTTTTTAAATTAAGCAAGGGAATGGTAGAGAGACCATTTGTCAGAACCAACCTCGCCACTGTCGCTGGTGGAAAATAGAAGATAAGAGATCAAGGCTGGAAGGGGGGTTTGAGGGGACAGAGGGTTGCGTCCACCTCATCGGGAGTGGCTGAAGAACGGCTATCAGAAATAGCATCATAAGAGTGACAGTGCCGCGCCAATGAGGGAAAAGATCAAGTGACCGTAATTGTCAAGATCCCCAAGGAGGGAAGTACTTCTTCAGGCGATATCCATTGATCAGAAAGGGATCATCAGAGGCATCAACGGTCTGCACTTGGATAGAGCCATTAGGGTTGACGGCAAGTACCTTATAGGGGCCCATCCACCGCTGTTGGAGCTTGCCAGGAAACTTGCCAAATCGTGAATCATAGGCTAGGACCAAATCACCTTCTTTGAACTCCTTGTGCTTGATGAAGCTATCATGGTAAGCCTTGTGTCGAGCTTGCGTGGCTTCCATGCACTGTAGAGCCATCCTACAAATTTCGTCCAAACATTCCAAGTGCAGGAGACGGCGTTGCAGTGAATCATCGTCCCCAAACGCTCTTTGATAGCCACTCTCAAAGAGGGTAATTCTAGTTCAACAGGAAAAACAGCTTCTGTACCATACACCATCTGGAAGGGTGTCTGTCCTGTTGCTGCTTTATGGGAAGTTCTGTATGCCCAGAGGGCCTCTATAAGTCGATCATCCCAATCACGACGATGTGCGGCAATTGTTCTTGTCGGAATCGAGCAGAGGATGCGATTGGTGACTTCGACTTGGCCGTTGGCTCTAGGGTAATAAGGAGTGGACTTGCGATGGCAGATCTTATACAACTCTGTCAACTCTTCCATGACTTTATTAAGGAAATGAGTGCCTCTGTCACTTACCAGCTCTAAGGGACTACCAAAACGGGTGATGATATTCTCGTACATGAACAGGGCCACGCTGTTACCATCGTCCCGCTTTAGGGCTTTAGCTTCACACCACTTTGTAACATAATCCGTACATACAAGGATGTATCGGTTCTGCTTCCGTCTGGTAGGAGGATCGATCGGACCTACGAAGTCGATGCCCCACTTCTCAAAAGGCTTCAAAGGAAGGATAGGTTGCAGTGGCATGGCACTTGTCTTCGTGGGTTTCCCCATTCTTTGACAAGCATCACATCTTTTATAGTAATCATAGGCATCCTTGTGGATGGTAGGCCACCAATAACCTGCTAGCAGAACCTTCCTGGCTGTAGCTTCTCCTGCAAAGTGACCTCCGCATGGCTCGTCATGGCAAGCCTTCAAAACAATCCCAATCTCTTCTCCGGCGACACATCTTCTGAGCACTTCATCTTTGCCTTTCTTGTACAATGCACCACCTAGTAGGGTGTAGGGGGCTGATTCTAACATGAGCTTCTTCCTTTCCCGACTAGAAATACCAGGAGGATACTGTTGGGTTGCCAGCAGATTGGCAACGTCTGCATACGAGGGAGTTACAGTTTCTACCAAGAATAGGGAAGCATCAGGGAGGTCTGGATCATCCTGCTCCTCGTCTGCAGTTTGTGGGATACGCAACAGATGATCAGCCAGAACATGGGAACGACCAGGCTTAGTAATCACCTCAAAGTCGAACTCCTAGAATAAAAGGAGCCATCTCATTATTCGTCCTTTCACATCTGCTTTGTTCATCAGGAAGGACAGGGCCTCATGATCCACATAAAATTTAAAGTGAGTGGATAGGAGATAATGGCGGAACTTCTCTAGGGCAAACACCATTGCCAAGCACTCCAGCTCTGTCACTGTATAGTTCCGTTCTCTATCAGTGACTTTTTGGCTTGCATAATAGATGGGTTGATCCAGCTTCGAGGAGCCCTTCTGGCATAGAACTGCGCCTAAGCCTTCAATTGATGCATTAGTGGGTACATGGAACTCTTTCGTCCAATCAAGAGGTTGCAGAATGGGTGCCTTTATCAAACACTGCTTCAGAGTGTGGAAGGCTTTGTCACATTCTTCCGTCCAAGTAAACTCTGCATCTTTCCCAGAAGCTTGTGCAAGGAGGTTGCCTTTGTTGCAAAATGAGCTATGAACCTTCTGTAGTAACCCACATGGCCTAAGAATCCCCTCAACTGTCTGAGGTTGGTAGGTGCTGTCAGAGCTGCAATCTTTTCGATCTTTGCAGGGTCTGTTGATATCCCTTGTGCAGAGACAATGTGGCCCAACAGAACTCCAGAAGAGACCCCAAAGATGCATTTGTTGGGGTTGAGGGAAATCCCATACTCCCGGCATCGGTCAAAGCATTGTTCCAGGTGTTCCCAGTGTTCACGGATCAAACTATAAACACAGAAGTCATCCAAATATACCTCAATAAAGTCGTGCAGATGATTTTGAAATGTAGCCATCATGACTCGTTGGAAAGTAGCAGGGGCATTGCAGAGCCCAAATGGCATCACTCTGTAAGCGTAGGTCCCCCATTCTGTGGTGAAGGTTGTTTTGGACTGGTCTTCTTCCGCGATTTGGACTTGGTTATATCCACTAAATCCATCCAAAAGGGAATAAAGCTCATGTCCTGCCACTGTGTCCAACAGTTGGTCTGTGAAAGGGATAGGAAAGTGATCCTTCTTTGTCTTGGAATTAAGCTTTCGGAAATCCACACAAATTCGCAATTTGCCATTCTTCTTGGGTACAACCACGATGGGTGTACAACCCATTCACTATTTGCCACTGGATAGATGAACTCGGCTTCCAGAAGCTTCAGCAGCTCCGCTTTCACCAATGTGGAATAATTCGGGTTCATTCGCCTCTGTCGTTGCCGTACTGGCTTGGCATCAGGCTCCAAGTCAATATGATGTTGACATATTGTGGGATCAATCCCCTTTAGGTCTTTGTAAGACCATGCAAACACGTCCAAATTCTCTTTCAACAAGTTGTACAAGGTTGACAACTCCTCTTCTGGGAGGCTGCTACCCACCTTCAAGTGGCATTCAGTGCCTTCTGCATCCACAAAAGTTAACTGCCTTTCACCTTCTACTTCACGGATGAAGGTCCCACGGACTGCTTCTGGATACAGATCCGACTCCTTTAAGGGAGTGGTGTCCTCTTCTGATGTCCCACTAGAACCAACTTCTTCTTTTGGTGAAGACTTAGGTTGCCTCTGGAGATGTTGAAATGGGATTAGGGCCGTTTCGGGTTTGGTTTCAAAATTAATTACCTCTTGGCTGGAAGACTCATCTTGTGATGGCACATCCAGGAACGTCACATAACAGGGACCCTCTGATGCCTGTTGGATTGGTGGGATTGGTGCTTGTTGGCACGGTGTATCATCATCATCTTTTCTTGGCAAAGATAGGTTAGGACGGCAAGAGCCACTGCTGAAAGACGGCTTATTCTTCTTAATCCATTTCGTATAAAGGTTTTGTATACGAGAAGATCCATTTACCAGACCAAATGGTACCATTGTCATTCTGTCCCACAGCATGAGCTCGTCTGCTTCTGATGCTTCTGGAACTTCTTCTCCAAATGTATCCTCTTCGGGTGGAATAGACTCTTCCATCTCGCTTTCATAACCTTCTTCGTCCATATCATCTCCATCCTCTTCTGTCTCTGTTTCTACTTCTACTTCTACTTCTGCTTCTGCTTCTGCTTCTGCTTCTGCTTCTGCTTCTGTCTCTTTAGGAGCTCTGTAAGAGAAGAACAGGTTCTCTGTTTCCTCTTCTGCCTCTGTCTCTGCTTCTGCTATGGCCAGGTAACAGGGAGAGCAGTACATCCATGCTTCTATCTCACTGTCAGAAGTGATTTCAGAAGTCATTCGTGGTTCATGCAGGAAGTATTCACCCATTGATAATGGCTTTGCATCTTTTGGAAGTCGGCTTACAGTATCCACTGTTAAGGAACGTGCCACTGTTTTCTTAGGAAGGATCTGTTTGACAGCATCTTCGTCTGCTGATGTTCCATCTGTAGCCTCATTAGGGGAGTCAGAAGATAATTCCAAGGAAGTGGATCCATGTCCTTTTTGAGAACCATACAGTTTCAGCACCACTTTATTGGGCCCTCTACCCAAGGTCAAGGTTCCTTTGAACCAATCCGTCCTTGCTCGGGCTTCAAAAAGCCATAGTCTGCCCAGTAACAGAGGGTAGGATGTACCATAAGAGTTTGGCTTCACCACCAGATAGGTTAGCCAATAATCTTTTCCAGCCACTGTAGTCTTCACATATGGGAGAATCCCCAAAGGCTTGATTCTGCTCTGATCCGCCAGTCTGATGTGAGCCATTGGGTGGGTTGCACACCTTGTAGGCCTAGATCCTTCATTGTCACATCCGTCATAATGTTTACTGATGAGCCTCCATCAATCAGTGCATTTGCAATGAAGCTGCCTTCTATCCACGCGCCAGTCTCGGGGGTACTCGGATCTAGGAAGGCGTTAGCCACGTCCACTTCTTTGACAGGATCTGGAGCTTTGTTGAACTTTGTTGCTGTTGAGGGAGCAATCCTTAATCCACGTCTTCTTGTTAGTATACTTTTGAACCTTTTTCGGCAACTGGGAGACAACATCAATAATTGTCGGAATGTGAGGTTTGGTTTAAAGGTATCTAGATCTCTAACCAGATCGTATTCCTTAATATGATCCACTGGCTTCTCTAACCGGTTAGGGAATGGGGCAACACCCATTTTCATTTTCCCTCTTTCTTCCAACAGGGGAATCATGGGAACTTCTTCTGCCACTTGTGGCACTTCCTCCTCTTCTGTCTCCTGGACCTCTGGTCCTGTCTCTATAACTGTCTCTGTAACTCTCTGTGGCACTGTAGTGCTCTGTATGGCACTGTCAGGCTCTGTTCTGTTCTGTTCTTCTGGTGGAAGATTGAACTTCACTGTTCTGGCAGGAGGATTGTTTTCTTTCTGGATAGATGGTTCCTTCTTCTTTGCACGCGTGATGGCAGCAACTTCCAATTCCACTAAATTGGAGGTAGGCTCTTGGGCCTTGGCCGGACTATCAGTAGCACTATTTTTCACTGGGGCTGGGCTTGGACAGTCTTTTGCAGTGTGGCCTTCTCCTTTGCATCGACTGCATAAGGGCTTATAATCCACTGACCTTCTGGGATTTGGACAATTTGGTGAGATGTGTCCCTTTTCTCCGCATCTGTAACACTCCACTTCTGATCTCTGACCACCGCCAGACTGTCTTCCTCTGTAACTTTGGGATGGAAACCTTCTTGGACCGAAATTAGGACCAAACTCTCTAGGCTTGGGTCCAATATCCTGTGTTGTCATTTTGGATTCCAGCAAGTTGAATCTTGCGTCTTCTTCCTTCCTTCTTCTATCATGCATCTCTTTCAGAGAGCAAATGTCCTCTGTATGGTTCTTCCGCAAATAGTAGGAACAGAAGGCTCCAGGGATGGTTGGTTTGCGTGTACATTCGGTGGCTAAATGGCCTGCTTGATGACACTTACCACACCAAGTATTTGACCGCATCACATCTCTTCTTGCTCCTGCAACGTTGGATATGCTAGCAGTATTCACTTTCAGCGTCTGTAGCTGCTCTGTAATCACATCCATCAACTCCTTTTTTATATTTGCAACTGAGTTGGATAAGTAGTCCTTCAAGCTTTCGCCTCCTGAGGTACTGGCAGGAGGGTTTTGAGGAGTCTCTGTAATCACTGTATAAACAGGTTGGGCTGGTACAGAGGAATCTCTGTTCTGGTTCTGATTCAGAGCTCCTGTTTGAACTGTTGGCTGTTGACTCCAGTTGGTAGGATTCCACTGTTGCTGCTGATTTGGCATTGAGGAAATTGGTTGGGACCATTGTTGTTGTGGTTGAACCATCATTTGAGGCATGGATTGTGGCCACTATGGATTTGGTGCACTGTACTGTGATACTAGGGGCATCTGTTGGTAAGGGTAGGGGACAGTCCCTGGGACTGCATTTGGTGGATACATCATTCTTGGCATCAGAGGAGGTGGGACTCCTCTTCCTGGATTCATCGGCAATCTAGCTTCCACTTCATCATACAGTCTTGCACCTTCTGTTGCAGCTTGCAGTGTGGCTGGTCTTTGCAGCTCCACAAACTTACGGACTTCTGGTTGTAATCCTCTAAGAAACACCCCCTTCTGAATGCCATCATCTAGATTATGGTTAGTCCATCTCTTCAGGATGGATTCCATTCGTGAGACATAAGCTTCTACTCTTTCTCCAGAGGACTGACTTAGGTTCATAAATTCCTCTCGCATCCGCTCTTAAAAACCTTCACGCCTGAATTTAGTGAGGAAGGCCAACTTCAGGTCGTTCCATGTGCCAAAAGTTCCTGTTGCTTGTCTCTCATACCACTGAAACGCCGCGCCCTTGAAAGTGGCGGGGAATATTGCCAACCAATGCTCAGGGATTCTGGCATTGTTAGCCACACAAGCTACCATAAACTCTGCTACATGAAGATCGGGGTCTTCATTGTACTCTCCCTTAAAAACTAGCAATGGGACTACATTCGCTGGCCTGTCATCAATATTTCCAGGATGGATCTGGCTTGGAAGTGGACCTCCAGCAGGAGGAGGAAGGGCTTGATGTGCCATTGGGACTTCTGTAAAGAGTTCCGCAAGGGCGTCAAAGGCGGCTTCTGCTGTGAGCTCGTTCTCAGCCTTGATTTTTGCTTTCTCTCTTCTCACGTACCTCTCGACTCGTTCTAACGCTTGCCTCTTTATTGCGTCATTCATCAGGGGGTTGGCTCCACTAGGTTGTTAGTGCTCCATAGAGGGTTAACAGAAGGCTTCAGTCTCTGGAGGATTCTCTTGCCAACATTTCTTCTACTTCTTTCTTTTCAACGTCCCTGAATTCTGCTTTCATTCCACTGCACAGAGGAAAGTATTTGGTTCTGAAGGTGTCAAAATGCATACGTCTGAGCATTGTGGTGGTGCCATCATCATAGTAATGCCAGCTTCTGATGGTTTCAACAGTGTATGTTGTGAAAAACACTCTGTCTACCAACTTCCAGTGGGTTGCCAATTGAACAAATAGAAGATTATCAGTACACCAAGCATCCCATGTATCTTGCTGTTGAGCATCCACGAACAAATTCCAACTCTTTTCCTTCTTGTCTTTGTGAACCTCTACAGACCAAGACTCCTGAAGCTTCTTCACAATCTCCCACTTGATGTTGTCTGGAAACTTCTCAATGAATGCCAAATCTTCCATGGATGGTCATTCTCTCTGTTTCTGCTCTTCAGTTTATTCCCAAACAGTTTGCCACCAAGATGCAAGTTTCTGTTGCTTCAACAGGAAGAGGAAACTGTCCACCACATAGAGCATGCATCATGATGGTGATGTGTTTCCGCCATTGTGGAATGAAATTCTTGTGGAAAGTGGCTTTGATTATGAGAAATTCCAACTCTTCAGTGGAAGAAGAAACTTTACAAACATCCATTGAATTCTTCTCTTCTTGGCAATGCCATTTTCTTCATTTTCAGCCTCTTCTGGTGCTTGTTGATGGCAAGATTTCCCTGGCTGCGCACCAAAAACATGGAGCCCCAAGAGGAACACCAAGGAAAAGGGAATTCTCTTGCAAGAAAATCTATCTTGTAACACCAACAAGCTTGTTTATCATGTTTCATATGATCACAATGAAGAAAAGAACACCAGGCACAACAAATCTTCATGCAGCATCATGTAGATCTCCCACGGATTTGATAGAATCAACCATATTCTTCAATATCTTCATAAAATCCATCAATATAACAAAGAAATCAAAGGAATACACCATCTTTGAATGGAAATACATCACATAGTATTCATCTTCAATATCTTCATAGTCTTCTCTCTCAATCTCTCACATACAATCACTCTGTTTGAGTAAAATTTGCTATCTCTGACTCTCTCTCTCTCTCTCCATCAATAATACATCATATCCTCACTACAATCTCTCAAAAATCACTCTCAATAATCCTTCTTAGGTCGTGGATACCCCTCCCAAGAGGTATGTCTGATATGAAGAGTCACCAAAGCCACTACAGTGTCCTTTCATAGCTCACTACTGTCACTTCACTCTAGTCTTCACTTGAGTCTTCAGCAGCTACTTCTTTCACTTCTTTCAGCTCTTTTGCACTTGTATTCACCTCTTTCCAAGGCTAGAAAACTTTCCCAAGCTACACTTCTCATCCATCAGAACACATACAGAAGCATACAGAACAGTCACAGAACAGTACCAGAACAGCTACAATACAGAACAGAACAGAACAGAACAGAAGCTCTACAGAAGACCTACAGAAGGTTACAGAAGGTCATCAAAACCACATAACTCATTCTTAAACCATTCCAAACTCTCACAAGCCATTCAATAAGCTTTCACAAGATCTCAATCTTCATCAATCAATACTCCATCCCTCCTTATAGAAGACAATCAGAACAAAACAGACCAAAACAGAACAAAATAGAAGGTATACAGAACCTATCAGAACATCACAGAACCACCAATAAACATCATGAACTTTCAAAACACAATCATTATCATCCAAAACACTCTCAAACCACTTCCAAACCAATCAAGCATCTCATAAAATCAACCATTCAGCTCTCAAAAACAACAAAAATCAGCCAAAAAACAAGTCATTTCAACACTCAACACCTAAATGTAACAAAATCATAAGGAGAATACCTACACTACTCCAACCTACTTTTCCAAATCCAAAAAACCAAAAACCTACTTGTTAAGGAGATCGAATACCTCTTCAAACTCCCTCGCTTCATACCTATCTACCTCAAGTACTGATTCGGGAAAACCCTACTTCAATGCTCGATTCGAAGCAAGCAAGCGCTCAAGGCTTGAATCCTTTGGTTGTGGCAATGGAACCAAAATGTGGAGATGATCAACCGCCAAGACCCATGGACCGCTTATTGTTTCAAGCATTCCAAGCCGAGCACTAATGGCTACCTCTCACATAGCCAACATGCCATCCATCTCTATAGGTGTAGTGAGCTTACCTCCATTCCCGATTGAGTTACCTCCTCTCCTAAGCACTCCGATAGCTCCATGATCCAAGTGAAAGCTTCAAGTGAGCTCCATCCTCAAGCTCAACACTCCAAGCTCCATTGTTGCGAGCAAAACAAGAGAAGAGAAGAGAAGAGAAGAAGAGAGGAGAAAATGGATAGCTTCTCCACCACTGTCCCTCACCCTCACACACTCACTCCCTCACACTGTCACCCTCCCTCTCTCAAGCACAAGCTCAAGCAAGCAAGAACAAGAAGAAGTAGAAGAAGAGGAGAGCCACTTTTGGCCACACACAAGAATGAGCTTCTCATTCACTTTTCAACTTTATATACAAAACCCTAAATCCCTTTTGGGTGGTCATCCCCTTATCTCCTTTTTTACATGGCCGGCCATGGCCTAGTCCCTTTTTCCCATCGTCCTCCTATCTTCCCAGCTTCCTTCCTACCGCCCATTTACCTTTACAATTTGCATGGGTGAGAGCCTAGGCACTCTTAAAATAAATCATAGTGCACATTGCGCTCTTTTACAAAAGTATTGACTTGTGCTTTTTCTTGTGTACCTTTCTCCTTGATTTAGGACTTTTATGCACTTCTTGTGTTTCCATATTTTTCTTGGCGCACCTTCGTCTTTCGTTTTACTTTTGCCTTGGCCTTGTCCTCTGCTTTAAAGTTTCCTGATGTTCCAATTTGTTCATCTAAGGGTTAACAAGTTTCTTGATATAGATTATCTCTTGTGTTGCCATATTGCATGCCACATATTTTGCTTAGGTAGTAGAAAGGGCTATTGATTGTTGTTGCTCAATACTCAAAGAGATGGGCCCACCTACTACAATGATAATAAATCCTATGAGAGACCTCCTAGTATCAAGGTCTCTTTTCCAATCTGCATCTGAATAAGCCTTCAAGGTGAATTCATTTTGTGCTTTGGTAAAGCATATTTCCACATGAGATGTAGCCTTGAGATACCACAAGACTCTTTTGAGTTGCTTTTAATGCTCATTTGTTGATTGTACATAGATTTTGAGAGAATATTTTTGCATAGCACAAATCTAGTTGTGTACAAGTGATTAAATACATTAAGTATCCAAGTGCTTCCATGTAGGATATGGTTTCCATTTATTTAGCTTCAATGGAGAGAGATTTGTTAGGGATAAAGGCACCTATATCTATGCTGCCTTATATTTACTATATACACTGTGATTGCACACCTATACGCTACAAGTGGTGAGCACCCATCATTATCACTTTATTATTTATTCTTTCATTGACTATTAAATAAGTAAAGGCCGATCACACATTGTGATTGTTGGAGTTCTAAGATATGGTGTCTCTCTCTCTCTCTCTCTCTCTCTCTCTCTCTCTCTCTCTCTCTCTCTCTCTCTCTCTCTCTCTCTCTCTCTCTCTCTCTCTCTCTCTCTCTCTCTCTCTCTCTCTCTCTCTCTCTCTCTCTCTCTCTCTCTCTCTCTCTCTCTCTCTTGCTCTCTTGCTCCATCACCATAGCTCTTGCTTCCGCTTGTGTGCTTCCACACATGCTTTACCTTTCAATTGGTATTAAAGTGGGCATTTGAGGCGATTGTTTATCCTTCGCTTCAGCCCAGATTCAAAGCTTCAGCTCAAGGTTTTATGGCAACCATTGTTTCTTCCTCTCCCAAGGTACGCATTAAGTCTTCCTGTATCCCCCTACTTGTTCTAGCTTACTCCTAGCTTGTCGAGGAGCTTCCTAGGGCTTAACTGAGCCCATGTTGAGTGCTTATTGAGTTTAGAAATAGCCATTCTTCCATTTTTTAGTGGATATAGAGCATGTTGTAGAAATTGTGGATAGTTATAGTAGCTTGATAGCACTTTTATATTTTGGCCATAACTTTTGCATATGATATGGGATTCATGTGTTCTATAGCTAGAAACAAAGAGCACAAAAAGAGCTACAAATCTAAGCACTCACTATTGATCCTATGAAATTTTTAGTTCTTTATTTTACATAAAACAAACCATTTTTATTTGGACAACAAGCAATTGATTGATTTATGCTCTACTAATACTTATGGGGAATCTTTGTCATGCATGTATGATACATTGATGCTCTGAAAAGGCTTTTGGGCTGATTAGAGCTTGATTAGCTCAATTATTGAAGTGTTTAACATGGTAATAATAGTTTGGACAACAAGTATACAGTAGTGAGCTTCATGCCTTGAATGCCTATCGTGCCTACATGGTATTTTGGGTATGCTACATGTCTACGATGATATCTAAGATTGATGTATAAGTTGGGATATGGTTATAATATGCTTTGGCACTTGAATTTGAGATACATTTGATATACTTGGGCTTTAATGAGTTGCTTTGAGCTTCCATGCTTACTCACTTATGGGTATTAAAGCTTCATTGGACATTTATGCTTCTAAATATATTTATGATGTGTTTTGGCTTATCGAATCCTTTGATGTATATGTCTTAAGATTTACTTGCTCGCTTTGCATTCCAAATTCACTTCCAATGGGAGATGGTTGTACTTACTTAGCAAAGCTTGGTTCTTTGAGATAATGGGACTCTTGGTTTATATGTATGCTCTCTTGTATGCTATTAGACACAATTACCTCTAGTTGTGGACAATTTTGATTCTATATTCTTTGGACACTGGAACTTACCTCTATCAATAGTTTTTCAATGATGTATAAGCTTATGGGATGTATGGTTTATTGTCTTTGAGTTCATAACTGTCTTTACTACCAATGATCTATGCTTAGTCACTGCTAGTTCCACTCTTTGTATCTTAGTTGCTACTCAGATATCCATGGCAATTGAAGCTTTCTTTCATGGCTATTTGCCCATAGTTGGATTTACATATATTGCTATCTTTATTTCGGAATTGATATAATTACAATTTTTAGTATCATCTTGGAGAGTAGACCTTGTAGTTTGGTTGTTTCCAGTTGGTGGACATCTCTTTACTTTCCTATTCCCTCATGTTTTATCCTTTTGGCTAAGTTAAATGGTATACTGTCATTGTGGCTAGTTCTTTGAATGATAGTGCTATTTTCAATATTAAAAATCTTGATGGCACAAATTTCACCTATTTAAAGATGCAAATATGGCGGATACTGGTTTAAAAGAAGTAGGTTAGACAATTGAAAACCAAGAGTGTAAAGCCCGAAACAATAGATTAGGATGATCAAGATGATCAGGATGAGCAATGTAAATCCATCCTTACACTATCATTGTCTAAACAAGTTTACTTCAATGTTGTTGCACCTGAGGATAATGCTTGGTAGTTATGGGAAAAGATATGCAATATTTATGACAAGGAAAGTCTTGCATCATAAATGAATTAGTTGAAACAGCTTATGGGCCTTTGCATGCATGAAGGGACTAGTGTGTTCATGCATTTGAATGAATTTCATTCAATTTTCAACTAGTTGACCTCACAAGGCTCTGAGTTCAAGGACAACCTACCTCCCTTGTTCTTTCTTGTTACACTTCTGAAGTCATGGGATACTTTTCATAAGGCCTTGTGTACCAATACTCCTAAAGATGGCCTAAATTTCTAGGATATTGACAATGCTTTACTCATAAAGGAGATAAATAGAAAGAATGTGGATGCAACCTATACTTCTCATGCATTAACTATTAGGGGCAAACATAATGGTAAGAGCAGCAATGACAGCTATGGTAGAGACTCATAGAGGCCTCAATCTTGCGATAGTCTAATAGTAAGTCTCATGGTCATAAGTCCTCTCTGACATCTCATTACTGTGGGAAGTGGGGTCATACTTGGCCACAATGCCATAAGATGTGCCATGATAAGTGCAAAGAGAAAGGTAAGGGAAAATTATAGGAAAAGTTTGATGATCACAGCATTATCCCTAGTAAGTTAAGTGTAAAAATTGAAGAGATAAATATAGTGCAGCCAGAGTCAATTGATGAGTACATCTTAACAACCTCCTCTCTTGATGCTTCTTAGTTGACCGATACTTCATCTACATATTCTCAATGTTGGCTACTTGATTCCGTGGCTTCCTTTCATGTTATCTCGCATAGGGATTGGCTTTAGTCCTATCATAGCATGATAGGTTATGTACGACTAGGAAATGACTTGGTATTGGATATTATTGGAATTGGAAATGTAAGGCTGCAATTTTCCTCATGTAGCTCTTTTACTCTATATAATATACATCATGTATCAGCTTTGGCCAAAATCCTTCTATCTGTTGGACAATTGGATGATGTAAGCTATTATGTATCTTTTGGTGATTCCATATGGAACTGTAACGTATCCGCCTTGATTACACGACTAGCAGTTGCCCAAAGTTTACCTTCCAGCCGTCGCCATCCGTACTCTAATCGGAATGACCAAATTGTGTCCAACTAGTTAACCTTAGGTCTACCTCGCATGGGAAGCATCCTATCATTACCCACAAAGGACCAACCCTGAAGGTCCCTAATTGACATAATAGTCACCTATCATCAACTAGCTCACATCTGGAGGTGTCCTTCGAGAGGCTTCTTGTCCGAAAGGAGAGACTACCAATATCCTTGGTTCATATAGTACAACGCTTTTTTCTAGTAGCAGACTAAGGATTTATGAAATCCCTAACATTTCACTAGCACAGCCACTGTACATTTTCCCTAAGATAATTTACATCTTGGATCTAAGACCAAACCCTAAGTAAGTCGGTGAATCGACCCTACCTAGAGTTTCTTCCTAGTATTTTTTTTTGGGGAAACCTCTTAGCTAACCAAGACCACCCTACCACAGGATTGGATTCATCGGCAATCCATCCACTTGCTTTCCATAGTGAAGTTTCATAGTTATCTAATTGCCTACCACTTTACGTGAAACATATAAAAACAGCTTCATTAATTAAAAATCTCTTTATGCACAGCTATTCGTTTGTGTAATTTACTCACAGTCATACAATCAAAATTAAAAAAATTCATTGATTATATTCCATAATGTGTGTTCTCATACCCATACAAGAGAAAATTTACAATTTTATGTAATCCCTCATCTGACACATCTACATGTCACCAAGATCAAATCCACCTATAGCTAGCGTTTTTAGATGTCCCAAGTAGAACTCGTGCCATATAGGGGACCAAGTAGTTTTTAGGTGCGTAAAGGATTTACTAGCTAGAGACCTCTCCCTCGCACCCTGTCCACTCCTACTTAATGTGATCCCTATTGGGAGACCTCTCGCCATTAGAGTTGGTCCATGCTTCCACTGCAATAAAAACATCCCCTCTTGGTATGGGGATTTAGCACCTATCCTTGGGGGAGGTATAGGGCTCCTCAATTTTTATTTGTTTTAATACTTAATTCAATCAAGATCTAATCTAGAAAATCACAAACAATATTGATGTCTTCAAACAATTATGACTTTAAACAATCATGCAACTTTCAAGTGATGATTAATCTTGTATCAATCTATCTTTGAATTTCATGCAAATAGCTCTTCCCCTTGGAATTTAACTAAGGTATCTAGATTTTGGGGTCTCTCAGTTTAAGGTTTATGATGGCATTCTTGTAACCCAAGTTTCTTGGCCTTAAGTGAGTTTCTTCGACTTAGAGATATTTTCGATCTTTAAAATCTTCTATCAAAGCTTCTAGATTAAAACTATATCCTTAACTAATTTCTTCAGGGTTTCATCCTTTATAAATTTGTCTTGATTTCAAAATTTATCATGATTTCTCTTGAGTTTTAGGCTTTCATAGTTTTCCTAACAGTTTCTAGCCTACAAGATGTTCTAATAATTTATCAAGTGAATGCTCTAAGATCTCAATATTTCTTAAGATACTTATCTTATTCCTATTGAATTTGGATATGAATTTTTAGAAAAATATGTGTATCGTGATTGGTAAATGATTGTTATCCACACTCACGACTCCATTAGTGACTCCTATGCTCGCAACTCCAACCGTTGCTTCCACGTTAGTAGGGTTACTTGTGACTCCTGCTTTTGAATTCTTTTTCTTCAAGGCCATGACGAAAATATGATTCGTAGAAGGAGAAGAATATGGAAGTAGTACCCACTAGCAAAGGTGTAAGACTCTCGATGATGATGATGGTTATTGTGGGATTCAATGATGTAGGCCTCGCAGATGGTTCTTCTTGCTTCATGGAGAGGAATACTTCTCTCTCTCTCACCTTGGCAAGTAAGGTTAAGAACAAGAGTAGCTCTTTCTCTAGTATAGAGCAAGAGCAAGAGAATAGGTATGATCTCTCTCTCTCTCTCTCTCTCTCTCTCTCTCTCTCTCTCTCTCTCTCTCTCTCTCTCTCTCTCTCTCTCTCTCTCTCTCTCTCTCTCTCTCTCTCTCTCTCTCTCTAATGGATAGAGTAGGGACGAGAGTAGGGGTATGACTTCTATCGAATAGGGTTCTTCAGTGTCTTGTCTTCTCGAATTAGAGTAGAAGAGGATGAGAGGCCTTCAGTGTATCTCCTCCTTGGGTTGAATGGAATAGTGTCTCTTCGTCTCGTGAGTAGAGTCTCCTCGTCTTGGGATTGCAGAATAGAGTCTCCTCCTTCTCAATCATTGTGTCGTCCTCATCAAGATTGCCCTTGTTGTTCTCTCTGGTTATCCCCATGCACTCAATTTAATAGTTTTGTACAAGGTCACTGATGAAAAGCATGTTAATTTTTGCTTTACGTGTTTTTTTTTGTGGGGGGGGGGGGGGGGGGGGGGGAGATTATTATCCCTCCCAGTCTGCAACGTGATGAGAAGGACGCTGACGTCTGAATGATCGGGATGCTGATGCCTATGATGAGATGAGGATGTTGTCATTCGTGATGATGGAAATGCTGACTCTGCATTGTTGATTTTGTTGACGCTACTTATAATTGGTCTTTTTTTTTACGAAAAAAAAGCTTATGTAATGATTTGTTTTGTTTATTCATAGTCAAAACATTACATCCTCTTTCCCTTAGAGGAATCAAGATGTCCTCATCTCGAAAGAAGTTGGGGTTGTTGTTTATGTAGGGTTTCTTCATCAATCCAAAAGGCATCCTCCTCATGATAATCCTTCCACTGGATGAGATATTCTTTAAGGGTCCTATTCCTAAGGATTCTTTCTTTTACATCCAAAATTCTATCAGGTTGAAGTTCAAGTATACTTGGCTCGACATTACAACTTGTTGATCATCAAGAGTATGATCAGGATTAGGTATATAGGGCTTCAAGAGACTTACATGGAATACATCATGAACTTTTAGGGTTTCAGGAAGTTGCAGCTTATAAGCATTAGGTCCAAGAGCCATTATGACTTTGTAAGGTTCACAGTATCTTAGGCTTAGCTTCTTGAATTTTCCCAAGGATAAAGAACTCCTCTTTGGGCATACATGGATAAAAACCTTGTCCCCTTCTTGGAAGTTTCTCTCTTTTCTCCTTAGGTTTGCATAGACTTTCTACCAATCCTTGGCAGCTTCTATATCTTGCTCGATGGATTTGACTTGTTCGTCCATCTCTTCAAATATCTTCTTAGAAGCTTCAACCTTCAAGGTAGGGTTGGAGAAGTTTAGCGGAGTTAGGCATTCTTGCCCATATAGAGCTTGAAATGGGGTAATCTGAATGCTCTGATGAGACAGGATCCATTGTATGCAAATTCCACCAAAGGTAGATATTGTATCCACTATCTAGGTTCTTTGCAACAATATGCCCTAAGTATGTTTTCAATGACCTGATTTACACTCTCTGTCTGCCCTATCAGTTTGAGGGTGATAAGTTGTACTAAAACAAAGTTGTGTACCAAGAGCTTCAAATAATCCCTTCCAAAAATGCAAAGTGAATAAAGAATCACGATCGCTGATAATTCCCTTTGGTAGTCCATGAAGTCTAAAGATTTCCTTGACAAATATCCTAGCAAAATATGATGCTTTGTAGCTAGTTTTGGCTGAAATAAGGTGGGTAACCTTAGTCAACATGTCCACAATTACCATGATCGAGTTGTATCCTCCTTGAATTGAGGGTATTCCAATTACAAAATCCATACTAATGAATTCCCATTTCATGTTAGGAATATCAAGTGGCTGTAGTTTTCCTAGCAACTTAACTCGTTCGGCTTTTATTCATTGGCAACTCAAGCATTCCGTTACATATTTTAAGTACATCACCTTTGATTTTTTCCCAATGATAGCTTTTCCTAAGTGCATTGAGAGTTTTGGCATAGCCAGGATGTCCTGAAAATGGGGAATCATGGGCTTCCCATAGTATCTTCTTCTTAAGTTCTTGACTTGAAGGAATACATAGTCTTGTCCTAAAGTAGACAAGTCCTTCGTCAATAGTAAAGTTAAGATACTTTGTCAAGCTTAGAATTTTGTTCTTTATTTTGAATTTCCTTCAATATTTTTTTATATTTGGGATCATTGTTTGCCTTCTCCTTAGCTAGCTCGATGATGGGATTGCCAGGCATTGATATCGTTGTAGCTAGTATTTGAGTTTTGGGAGGTTCTTTTGAGATAATTGTATTAAGAAATTATTTATGGCTTAAAGCATCTGCAACTACATTCTCTTTGCCTAGTCTATATTTATTCTCAAAATCATACTCTTGCAAGACTTCGATCCACTGATGTTGCCTCATATTTAGATCTGGTTGAGTGAAAATCCACTTAAGATTTTTATGGTCGGTTAGGCATGGATAATTGCAAGTAATTCCAGGTCATGAGTAGCATAATTTTCCTCATGAGTCTTCAATTTTCTAGAGGAACATGCGACTAGATGTCCTTCCTGCATGAGTACGCATCCCAAAGCAAGAGAGCTTGCATCTGTCACCACTTCGAATTCTTTGCTAAGATCAGGTAGTTTGAGGATCGACTAAGCTTAGCTTGAGTATGTTAAAGCTAGACTGGTCCATTTAATGGCAACCTACTTCTTGAGTAGTCGGTGAGGGGTGCAATAATCAAAGCATAATTCTTGATAAAGACCTGATACCATCCTGTTAAACCCAAAAAGCTACAAACTTCACTTATGATGGTTGGAGGCGGCCAATCTCGTATATCCTTGATCTTGGCCACATATCTACTAAAATTCCTTCTATTGAAACTATAAACCCTAAATACTCGATTTGCTTCTTAAAGAACGTGCACTTCTTCTTCTTAGCATACAGCTTGTGAGTCTGCATTGTCTCAAGAACTATCCACGGTTGTGACTCGTGACTTTCTTCATCCATGGAATATGTTAAGATGTAGTCAAAGAATACAAGGACAAAATCATCAAGATAAGGACTAAATATATATTGCATTAATCTATTAAAGGTAGCAAGGGCATTTGTTAATCCAAATGACATTACGATAAACTCGTAATGACCGTACCTTGTGCTAAAAGCGGTTTTTGAAATATCTTCTTGCTTGATCATGATGTGGTAATACCCTGATTTGAGATCAATCTTGGAGAAAATATTCACTCCTTATAATTGATCAAGTAGTTCATTGATCCTTGGAATCAGATACTTATTCTTGATTGTTACTTGATTTAGTCCTCTATAATCAATGCAGAGACAGAGAGTCCCATCCTTCTTCTTCTGAAATAACACTGGGGCTCCCCAAGGTGAGTTACTGGGTCTAATGTATCCCTAATCTAAGAGCTATTTGAGTTGTTCCTTTAGTTTTATGGCTTGCAAAATGGACATTCGATATGGTCGCTTTGCAACTGGTGTAGCTCCTGGTACTAGCTTGATTTCATGGTCGACCTCTCTCTATAGTGGAAGTTTAGTTAATTCTTCAGAAAATGCGTCAACATATTCCCTAAGCCACAACGATTCATCTTCAACTTCTTTATCCTGTTTAGTATTATTTAATTTGATTAGGTATACATGTGAGCCTTTTCTTAAACCTTTAACGATTTGAGAAGCTTTCTCTAATTGAATCGTTGGTTTCCCTACTTCTCCTTGTGTGGTCACTTCCTGTCCTACAAGATTCAAGAATGTGACTTGGCCCTTTTCACAATGAATATGAGCATCATTGGGAATTAACCAGTACATTCCTAATAGGCACTCATAGGTTCCCAGGTTCATCACTCTAAAATGCATGTTGGTCTGATTGCCACCCACATTAAACTCCACCTTGCTTGTCTATTGTGTTGAGGAAACTTCTTTGGACCTTCATCATCTTCTACTTCCTTGAGGGTTATGTCGAAAACTCTTCCTCTAGCTGTGGCTATCCAACTTTGGTCGTTACAGAGCTTGCTTTGGCATTCGTTCTGTTTGAGTTTTAGGCATTGGTTTTGGATGTGGCCAGGTTCGTTACAATAATAGCACCTGAAAGTATCCTTATTACCACCCATAGAAGGAATAAAGTTTCCCACCAAAGATGTCTTAGCCTTCTTGCTATTAAGAGATTGGAATTGACCTTGGTCTCTTTTTGCATAACCCTTAGACATATTTCTGTTTTGAAACTTATTATTCCAAGGCTTATTGTTTCTTGGTTTGGACTGGAGTTCCTATACAATCGGTCTTGCTCTTATCAATCTGTCTCGGAGGTCGGATGGACACATTGCTTCAAGCCGTGTGTTCAAGGGATCATCCAATTCGTGGCAAAACTTGGATACTTGCTGCACAATATCCATAGACGGTGCATACTTGAAAAGTGCTACAAACTTCATGTAACAGGCTTCCAATTTCATTCCAACTTGCTTTAGACCAAAGAATTCATTCATCTTTTGCATGCGGTATGTTGGCAGAAGATACCAGCCTCACACTATATCCTTTAATACGTCCCAACTAACAGAGGCTTCAAATATTCCTTGATCTTTACACCATTATTTCCACCAAATTTGGGCTTCTCTTGTCAGTTTTAACTTGCCAATCATTGCTTGTTTAGTTGGGGTAATTTTCCAGCAACAATGAAATAATCTTCCATGGACTCGACCCATATTTATGCTTCAGCCTTGATGTTTTTGCCTTGGCCATCAAACTCAAGTGGTTTGATTTGCTTAAGCAGGAACTTCTTTTCTTAGATCTCAGTAGCATTAAGGGTAGGAACAAATTCCTAGGGTATCACAAGATTTTCTCTAGTCAGCTCTATGAATGTTATCATACAATTTGCTCGTATCTTTTCAAAAAGAGAAATCATTTCGGAAGGATAGAAATACTTTATATTAAATTTTCAAAGAAGGTTACATCATGATAGAGTTTTTTGAATTAACTTAAGGAATCTAACCATGGATTTTAGATATATCCACTGACTCATAAGATGGTTTTTTTTTAAACTATTCTTAGTTGCTAGAATGGCAACTAATTTCATATTCAGCTGATAGACAAAATAATTTCCTTTGACATAGGGGAAAAAATGCATGGTTTATTTGGGATGGCTGGTTATTTGGGAGAGATGGTTTCCCTAATACAATCTAAGCATGGCATTCGAATACATCCATTGGGTAAATATTAGGCTTTGAAGAATGGATATCTAAAACTCGGTACTTAAAAGAAAAATCAAGAAGTCCATCCTTGACATAGTTGCAACGTTTAGAGTGACCTACAGCCATAACTCGGTCTGCTGGGATGACCTTTGTCACTTCCTTGTAAACATATCGATTTAGTTTAACCTCCTGGCCTCTAGTGAATAAAGTTAAATTCAGTCTAGCTTCATGGAATAAATAAACCTTAATGAATTTAAGGTTTTCAATCCATCTTATCCTCTTCAAATTGGTCTGAAGAAAGGCAAGACGGTTTGCATCGATATAATAATATCCACTACTTATCATCCAGTATCTTTCCCGGTATAGTGGAGAAGGATCGTAGATGCAATCCAAAATCCGAATTACTTGCATTCTCCATTCATAATCCGCAAAATGCATTGCCGATGTAAACATTGATCAGAAGACTAGGAACTGCTCCCAATCTTCATCTCTCTGGGTAAGATTTTTTTTAAAACACATATCAAAAAGGGAAGGGAAAAACAACTCATATCTTAGGCTACAATTACCAAGTTTTTTATTTCTTTTTGTTCTGATACCTGTTGTAATGTACCCACCTTGATTACGTGACGAGTAACGTTTTAGCAGTCGCCCAGAGTTTACCTTCCAGCCGTCGCCATTCGTACTCTAACCGAAATGATCAAATTGTGTCCAGTTAGTTAACCCTAGGTCTACCTCCAGGGGAAGCATCCTATCATTACCCACGAAGGACCAACCCTAAAGGTCCCTAATTGACCTAACAATCACCTATCATCAACTAGCTCACATCTGGAGGTGTCCTTCAAGAGGCTTCTTGTCTCGAAGGAGTGACTATCATTATCCTTGGTACATTGAGTACAATACTTTTTTCCAATAGCAAACTAAGGATTTATGAAATCCCTAACAATGCTCTAGCACAGCCGTTGTACCTTCTCCCTAAGATAATTTGCAGTTTGGATCTAAGACCAAACCCTAAGTAAGTTGGTGAATTGATCCTACCTAGAGTTTCTTCCTAGTGTTTGTTTTTTGGAAAACCTCTCAACTAACCAAGACCACCCTACCATAGGATTGGATTCGTTGGCAATCCATCCACCCGCTTTCCTTAATGAAGTTTCTTAGTTATCTAATCACCTACCACTTTACATGAAACATATAAAAACAACTTCATTAATTAAAAATCCCTCTATGCACAACTATTCATTTGTGTAATTACTCACGAACATACAATTATTCATTGATTACATTCCATAATGTATGTTCTCCTACCCATACAGGAGAAAATTTACAATTTCACATGATGCCTTATCTAACACATCTGCACATCACCAAGATCAAATACACCTATAGCTAGCATTTTTAGGTGTCCCAAGTAGAACTTGGGTCATGCAAGGGACCAAGTAGTTCCTAAGTGCGTAAAGGATTTACTAGCCAGAGCCTCCTCCCTAGCACCCTATCCACCTCCTGCTTAATGCGATCCCTGCTGGGAGACCTCTCGCCATCAGAGTCACTCCATGCTTCAACAATGGTAAAAACATCCCCTCTTGGTATGGGGATTCAACACCTATCCTTAGGGAAGGTATAGGGCTCCTCAATTGTCATATGTTCCAATACTTAATTCAATCAGGATCTAATCTAGAACATTACAAACAAAATTGATGTCTTCAAGCAATTATGACTTTAAACAATCGGGCAACTTTCAAGTGATGATTAATCTCCTAGCAATCGACCTTTGAATTTCATGTAGAGAGCCCTTTCCCTTGGAATTTAACTAGGGTATCTAGATTTTGGGGTCTCTCAATTTAAGGTTTATGATGACATTCTTGTAACCCAAGTTTCTTGGCCTTAAGTCAGTTTTTTCAACTTAGAGATATTTTCGGTCTTTAAAATCTTCTATCAAAGCTTCTAGATTAAAACTGTATCCTTGAATAATTTCTTCACGATTTTTTCCTTAATAAATTCATCTTGAATTCAAAATTTCTCATGATTTCTCCTAAGTTCTAGGTTTTCATAGTTTCCCTAACAGTTTCTAGCCTACAAGAACTTCTAATAATTTACCGAGCGAATGCTCTAAGATCGCAATATTTTTTTAGCGACTTATTTTATTCCTATTGAATTCGGATAGGAATTTTTAGAAAAACCTATGGTATCGTGATTGCTAAAGGATTGTTATCCGCACTCGTGACTTCGTTAATGACTCCCATGCTCGCAACTCCAACCGTTGCTTCCACATTAGTAGGGTCCCCTGGTGACTCCTACTTTTGAATTCTTTTTCTTCGGGGCCATGACGGAAATATGATTCGTAGAAGGAGAAGAATATGGCAATAGTACCAACTAGAAAAGGTGTAAGACTCTCGATGATGATGATGGTTATTGTGGGATTCAATGATGTAGGCCTCGCGGATGGTTCTTCTTGCTTCGTGGGGAGAGTAATACTTCTCTCTCTCTCACCTTGGCAAGTAAGGTTAAGAACAAGAGTAGCTCTTTCCCTAGTATAGAGAAAGAACGAGAGAATAGGTATGATCTCTCTCTCTCTCTCCCTCTCTCTCTCTCTCTCTCTCTCTCTCTCTCTCTCTCTCTCTCTCTCTCTCTCTCTCTCTCTCTCTCTCTAGTGGACGGAGTAGGGACGAGAGTAGGGGTATGACTTCTATCAAATAAGGTTCTTCAGTGTCTTGTCTTCTCGAATTAGAGTAGAAAAGGATGAGAGGCCTTCAATGTATCCCCTCCTTGGGTTGAATGGAATAGTGTCTCTTCGTCTCGTGAGTAGAGTCTCCTTGTCTTGGGATTGCGGAATAGTCTCCTCCTTCTCGATCAACGTCTCATCCTCATCATCACAAGATTGCCCTTATTGCTCTATCTGGCTATCCCCATGCCCTCAATTTAATAGTTTTGTAGGGGGGTCACTGATGAAAAGCACGTTAATTTTTGCTTTACATGTTTTTTTTTGGGCGGGAGGGGGGGTGGTGTTATTATCCCTCCCAGTCTGCAACATGATGATGCTGACGTCCACAATGAGCAGAATGTTGGCGTTCGAATGATTGGGATGCTAACACATGTGATGATGAGGAAATTGTCATCCGCAATGATGGGAATGCTGGCATTGCTTATAATCAACCGTTTTTTTCGGAAAAAAAAAAGCTTATGTAATGCTTTGTTTCATTTATTCATAGTCAAAACATTACAGAAAGATTACCCGTGGGAATCTTATATTTGCTTACATAGTGCCAAGACTGGCAACCTCTATCCTTTATTTGTATCTAGGTCTCTTGACCATGTTTGGATATGGCTAACATCCCACGTGTATATATATGGCATCATCACCTTGCATATATATCCTTAAAGGGAATGAAAATGCTTACTCTTTGCAATATCTTCTGCCCCCTTGATTACAAATATTTTGATTCTTGTGATCACTGAATTTATGGTAGGCAAACCCGCAGTTCTCATAATAAGAAGTCTAGCATTATGCACATGGGTGAGCCTCTTGCTCTTGCGCATTTTGATGTATGTGGTCCCATGCCCCGTTAGTCATTGGGTGGCTCGAAGTACTTTCTTATGTTCATTGATTATTATTCACATAAGGTCTGGGCATATCCTATTAAGAAAAAATTGGATATATTATCAACCTTTTAGCATTGGCTTGCTCTTGTTGAATAACCAATCTAGGTATACGATGCTAAACTGTCTAAATTCTAACAATGGGAGTGAATATGTTTCTAAAGAATTTGAGTAATTTTGTGATGAGAGGGGTATTAAGCATCAATTGACTCCCCCATATACCTCGGCCTAGAATGATATTGTGTAGTGCATGAACATGATCATTCAGGAACAAGTCCAAAGAATGCTTAGTCATGTAGGCTCATCATATCATTTTTAGACTAAGGTAGTTACTATTGCCATACATTTGATAAACAAATCCCCATGCAGTGCTATTGGTTGTCAAGTTACAGAGGAGGTATAGTCTAAAAACCCTCCCTCATACGTGCATCTTAGAGTATTTGGATATGAGGCTATCTACCACATGTACCCAACAACAAACATAATAAGCTAGATCTTAAGTCAATGAAACGGCGGATCTTTCTTTGTTATGGGGATGCAAGCGAGATGGGCTATCGCCTATGTGATCCGTAGGCTTGGAAGGTCATCCACAACCATGACGTTGTCTTCCATGAGGAGAAAAATTAAAATGCATAAGCAGTTTGAGCACATAGTTGAGGTACGCATGGTGATCTTCCAAGAGAAGCCTCTTGTTACCCTACAACTAGCTAAACAACCTATAGTAGCTGATGTTCTAGTGGCATGTGATCATGATGTTGGACAAGATGTATAGGTTCCACATCTTGTTTTGAGATTATCTACTAGAGATAGATGTCAACTTGGTTGGTTTGTGCTCTCCATGAACTATGTTGTGGTGACAAATTCTGGTGAACCCCTTACTTTATGAGGAGGCCATATGTAGAGGTAATAATCACTCTTGGAAGAGGGCCATGTACTTTGAATTTTATTCACTACAAAAAAACCATACATGGGATTTGGTTCCTTTGCCCAATGAAAAACATGCATTGCCATGTAAGTGAGTACATAAGCTAAAGAGTACCCTGGATATCCCGAGCCAACATATAAGGCTAGATTGGTTGCTAAGGATTTTAAGCAAGAAAATGGTGCTATCTTTTGATGAAGTCTTTTCTCCAACATCCATACATGTGCATACGAGCATCTTAGAAAGTGTGTACAAGATCCAAGGACTGAGAAGTCTGTTTAGACCTATATAACAATAGATTTGATATACATTTTAGTCAATCATGGAGGTTGGGAGCTCCAAAGCACAAGTGGCCAATGCTTGGAAGTGTCCAAGAGTGGTTAATACTAATGGGGAGCCTTTAGAGAAGTGTCTCGTAGGGAAAGAGGTCGAGTGGGCTAGGAAGAAGAGCAAAGATAGCAAGTGCAAATATGCTACTTGCAACCCCTCTTAATACTACTTGTGCTGGTGATTGGTGATGCTTTAGAAGCACTCTAAGCTACTCAAGAAAGCCACATGAAGCTCTAGAACATGCCAAAGTAAGCTAAAAAGTAAGTGAACAACAATACATACCACTTCAAGATGAGGACATGCCTACCATGAAACTTGTGAACTGTAGATATTCTCCACAAGCTGGAGTAATGCTAAGTTGAGTTCTTGAATACTGGTGTAATGGCTTTGATACCAGATGAAGGGAGTGAGCCCCAGGTAAAAGTGTGCAAGTGGAAGTAAGAGATATGGTGGAAGGAGAGAGAGAGAGAGAGAGAGAGAGAGAGAGAGAGAGAAGAAGAAGAAGAAGAAGAAGTGGGAACTCCAACAATCACAATGTGTGACCAGCCTTCCCTTATTCAAATGTCACTGAAAGAATAAGGAATGAAGTGATAGTGATGGGCAACCACCACTTACAATGTACAGGTGTGCTGATATTGTTAGCATCTAATACACAGGCGGCTAGACACATGCACCTTTACCCCCAACACCTCACACCCATCAAAAGACCAAAATCTCTCCTTGTTCTAACTTCAAATGAATCCTAGGAAATCCTCATCATGAACTCAATTTTCATCAGTCATCTCACTCATACATTCCTAGAAATGCTCACTACTACTTCATATGAAATATTTATAAAAGACAAGGTCATATAGAGAAAGATTAACGGCAAAGAGACAAATTTAAGAAGAATCACTCAAGAGAGCAAGCTCACTTTGTTAATATTGGAAATTATGACACAAAAGATCACTTAGTCACCATCATCAACCTAGCTACAAGTGTCTAGGTACCTCATCCAAGACTACAAAGAAGAATGCACTCGGTTCTTAGCCTCTAGAGCTACTCATCATATGACCTTCCACAAAGAATGGTTGGTGAACTTTAAGGAGATTTCTTCTCCACTCAATATAGCCATGGAGGACAATAACATCTAGCAAGCTAAAGGATACAATATCATTCAAGTGAAGCTTCCATCTAGCCACATCATTAAGGTACACAAAGTTTATTATGTTTTGAATCTCAAGATGAATCTTCTCAACATCAGTGAGCTTATGTTTTGAATCTCAAGAAGAATCTTCTCAGCATCAGTGAGCTCACTCAAGCCTCTCTCACTACTCACTTCTTTTAGGACCATTGTATCCTCTAGTTGATTTCACCTTTTATCAAACTCACTTATTCTAATTTAGGAAGGCTTTACATTCTTGATTACTCAATCCTTAAACCTTTTGCTAATTCTTTCACTAATTTCATATCACTTTTAAGCTTGTCTCAAGACTCTTTTCTATGGAACTTTCAACTTGGTCACGCCTCTCAACATGTTCTCTAGCAACTTGTCCATAAAAGGCTTGTCCTAGGCATCCCATCATCTCTCTCTCATCTTCCCTTTTGCCAAGCTTGTGCTCTAAGAAAAGCCACACACTTTTCATACACTAAATCACAATTTGTTACATCTCAACCCCTTCAAGTCGTACACTTTGACATTTGTGGTCCTAGAAATCCCCATTCTCTCACAAGATCAACATATTTCATGGTGCTAATAATTTTCAAAGTTTCAAAAGTACAAAGAAGTGGTAAGAATAAGCATAAGTTACAAATTAAGGCTCTATGAAAACACCTCAAATGAGTTTCAAGATTATTGCAAAGCTTTTGGAATTCATCATGACCTCACCATATCATATCATCCATAACAAAATGAAGTTCTTGAATGAAAGAATTGTACTCTTTTTAATGCATCAAGAGCCATGCTCTCTGTGACCCACCGTCTTGACAAAGAATATTGGGAAGAAGCTATTGTCATTGCAACTTATCTCCAAAATAGGTTGTACTCTACCTCTCTTCATAACCACACTCCCTAATGAATTATGGTTTGGCCACCCTCCTGACTTGTCACATCTGAAGATATTTGGATGCACAACTTTCTAGTTAATATTGACCACATATCAAAATTTTCACCTAGAGCCACAAATCTTATCTTCATTGGATATGGTGATGCTTATGGCCACAAGGCCTATAGATCCTTTGATCCTCTCCCCAAAATCTTTATCTATGGTTGGAGTCCGACCTTCCATGAGTTAAATATCTTTACGAGGTCCTTAGCCACCACTCGTTCTCAGTCTCTCACCCTATATCCAATTGCAGCATTAGAATTCACTGGATCTCTCTTTCTACCCATTAATCACCACAATCTTAGTGATGGGTCATGCATGCCACATTTATCTCCTGAAATTGAAATCCCATCCAATGCAAGCTTGCCAACATACCTAACCACATGTGACAATAATATAACACAAAGATAAAAGATTTTAATGAATCTAAGGTTTACAAATGATCAAAAGGGTTATCCAATTAATAATATCCCTCACTCCAGCTCATGACCTGGAGTCCACGCTGAAAATGGTGACCTACAATAGCCTATGTCTACTACAAACTTTGTGCCTACTACTCCTGCAATTCCTTCTCTTCACTCTTTCAAGTAAAATCATGCTACGCAACAAGCTTGCACCTCATCCATTGGTTGCCAACATATGGCACCATATTCAACCCTTCACATGCTAATAAAAGGCCCTATGTTCAACTCTTGAGTATCCATATTCACTATCTTGATGTCTTGAGTATCAATATTCATCATCTTCAACCCCTGGAGCACCCATTTTAGGACCAACAAGTTGTTAGAGAAGCAAGGAACCATCCTCATCGGCAAGGAACCATCATATCCCTTGTTCTCTCATTATTACAAGTATCCATACTCCTCCACCAATTTCTTCATCTAAACCCATTACCATTTTCAGCTCATTAGATTCAGATGAAGAAGGTGTCGTCCATTCTTGCTCCATGCTTCAAAATCTTGGATGATCTTTTAGTCCAAGCAAACATTGTAATTGGTCAAGCAAGAGATTCAGTCAATGCCAACATACATAGGCCTCCAATGTGCCCCTTCATCACTCAACCTCTTGAAAGTAATGAAGCTCATCATTGGCAAGCCGCCATGTCTAAATATTATAAGTCTCTACTCCGAAAACACGCTTGGACCTTGGTTCCTCTCCCTTGTGTGGATATTTAGCAATCAATTATAAATTATTTTTTCACAAGAAGCTCAAACCTAATGGTACAATTGACAAGTACAAAGCTTGATTGGTAGCTCAAGGATTTGAAGAAATAGAAGACTTGCGATATGGGAGTATCTTCTCTCCAGTGCTATCCATGACTTCTTTACGGGTACTTATTTCCATGGCTGCTCACTTCCATTTGATTTTGCATCATGTAGATGTTAAGATTACATTTCTCCATGGACATTTAGAAGAGGAAATCTACATGTCCCAACCTCCGCATTTTGTAGATGTGAGGTATTCTAACCATGTTTTTCTCCTTAATAAATCTCTATATGGTTTAAAACAAGCACCTAAACAATGGTATACTCGAATACATGCCCATTTGGTACACCATGGTTTTCAAAGACTCATCAACACAAATCATAACATTTATGTTCTCATGAAAAATAATGCAATCATCATCTAGGACTTTATGTTGATGATATATCCATTTTAACAAACTCATCTAATGCAATGCCAAAAGTAAAATCCATACAGTTTGCAATTGTTGACTATGGCGCTATTCATTATTGCCTTGGAATTGAAATAGATCAATCCCCTACATCCATTAGAATGCATCAACATATATATATCTAAAATATTCTCTCCCACTACTCTATGACTGGTTGTAATCTAGTACCCCTCTTACTCAAAATCTCTAGCTAAACCCCTCTACATCTCATTCTTGAAAGGTAGAGCCCGAGTGGAAGCACACAAGCAGAAGTAAGAGCAAAGCAAGAGCTATGTCAGATAGAGCAAGAGAGCAAGAGAGAGAGACACTGTATGTGAAAGCTCCAAAAGTCACAATGTGTTACTAGCCTTCCCTTATTCAATAGTCACTAAAAGAATAAAGAATAAACTAATAATGATGTGTACTACTGATCCACGTTTTTTACAAATCGGATTTCTACCACAAAATTTGGCCAAAACCCCTATCAAGAGCCTTACCCAAAGCTTAAACCCTACATCTTATCACTTTGGGTTTACTCTTCAAGCACTAGGTATGCTACATTGCTTCTCGGTTATGATAACTCTAGCAAGTGGGGAAACAAGTTCTTAGGAGGGATGTCAATGTAAAGGGTAAAAGGGATGGGTTATCTTAGTAAAGATGGAAATGGATTACACCTAGGGGTTGAGTGAATACATAGATTTTTTCAAAGGACTAGCCTCCAACTACACTTGGGTTCCACCTGCATCACCAAGATTTGGGATCTATCACCATCGTTAGAGGATACCTCACCCTTGTACACAAGTCAATGTCCACATCATGGTGTCATTTGGATCTTACACAAAAGCTTACAAGCATGGACCCCCTGTATCACATGCGTATATATATTAAAGTCAAAGTAGATTTTGGAAGTATTTTTTAATAATTTCAATAAATTCCAAGGAAAATTGAATTTCAAGAAAATTCATGCACTACCCAATCGGTTTTGACCTAGTCTACAAAGTTGCTGAAGAAACTTTTTTCAGATTCTTCACTGATTTGAAGTTACGAAGGCATAGACTGCTGGCTGCATGCAATTTTCTTCTCTCTTTCATCCTTATCACATCAACTTTCCATTTTATCCTTCTTGTAAATATACTATAATAATGTGCTTTGGGCACCCACCTCTTGTAATCTAGCTCTCTTTCTCTAGCTTGTCTACCACCACCCTTGGCTTCTTGCATGATGACCAAGGTGGGAACTTATCCCATCCACTATTCTCTATATTATCAAAGATGCCATACATCATCTAAGATTATGTTAATCAAGAAGATTAGCTTAATATAATCCATCATGGAGGCTATATAAGGTGTCCATAGAGATGTAAAGAAACACACAATCACAAGCACATGAGAGCACTCTAGATCACCAAGCCCAAAGGGGAGCCACTAAGAGCACATTATGCAGCACCCTCATGCTAGTCCATCTCTTTGAGGTAAGCTATGAGTGAGTCTCTTTTTTATGTAGCATTTCACAAATACATAATGAAAAGCTTCCTCTACCTCTTCTCCTCTTGTCTCCCTCTCTTCTTATATCTCTTCCTCTCTCTCATATTCTAATATGACGTCTAGATCATATGTACTCTCTTCTAATTCTCCCTCTACATTCATACTTAAACTTATTAAGTAATGACTTTCCATATGCTCTATTGGTGGGTAATCCTTATTTTCTCATGTTATATATATGTTCGTGGGAGAAATTAGGAGCCATCACCTCTCTTAACCTTCCATCATCTTCATTTCCCTTAAGATGGGCTACATATTCTTCCTTGTGAAGTTGTGTTTTGGTTCTTTCCATTCACTTAGGAAAGGGATGTCCTAGCCCATCCTCCCTTTGGCTAGGTGGTGCCCTTCTTTAGCTCTCTTAGTGAGGATTGGAGGCTGGGTGGGTAAGAGGCAACCCACTCATCTTTTTAGCTCTCACCTACCACTTGTAGTATATAGGTGTGTGGACATGGTATGTAGTGAATAGAGGGCGGCGTAGGGACAAGTGCCTTTACCCCCAACAATCTCCCACTTAAAGGTGAATATACCTTGATTGAGTAGAGAATAATTATTTAAAAAAGACAAAGTACAACATGATGAGGAATAGACATCATCTCCTTATATGCCCATCATCTTCCTAAGAAAGGCAAAATATTTCGCTAAGAGAGTTTTAGTAAGCAGATCTGCAAGATTCTTGTTAGTCGACAAGCTCAATAGACTTGCCCTCTACCGCCTCCCTAATGACGTAATATTGCCTCCTTGCAAACCTCAATGGCTGCAATATACTCTTCTCAATAGTAGATAAGGCCATGTATTTTGGCACCATGGAAATCCAAGAAACGACACCTCTAGCAAAGGTGAAGACATATGCAAAGGTGGACTTCCTACTATTGGCATGTCCTGCATAGTCAAAGTCAATGTAACCCATGAATGTAGTATCCTGGCCACCATAGGAAATGCATATATCTACCATGTCTTTTGGTTATCTCATGATACCCTTCATAGTGTTCCAATATTTCCAGCTAGGTGTAGCCATATAGTGTGCACAACTCCCACTATAAATGCTATGTCAGAGTGAGTGGCTTTCATGGCATGCATCAAACTGCCCATTGTGAATGCATAAGGGATCTTGGCCTTCTACTCATTTGACTTGGGACAATATGCCTGATTGACCTACACATGAGAAGGTAAAGGACAACTAATAGGCTTAACATCCTTCATATGGAATCGCCCAAGTATCTTTTATATGTATGCATGCTATGACAAGTAAAGAAGTCTCTTAGAGCAATCACACATGATGCACATACCAAGAATATGTGAGGTATGCCCCATGTCATTCATCTCAAAGCTCTTCTTGAGCCGAGTCTTCAAAGCCTCCAAAGCTCTCCCAACAATCAACATATAAGCAACATAAAGTACCAAGATAATAAGACTACTATTACAAGCATTCTTCTTGTAAAGACACAAATTCATATCACTGCAAGTATATCTCTATGAATACACGAAATCCTAGGTGTTTGTTTAAGGCTATAAAGGCTCTTTCTCAACTTACATACTAGGTGTTTTCTACTCTTTTCTATAAATCCCTTTAGGCTATTGCATATAGATATCCCTCATGCAAGTCCCCATGCAAAAAAAGTACTTTCACATCCACACCTGATAAAGGTCCAGATCTAATTACACAATCAAGGCCAAAATCAATCATCAGGTAGTCATCTTGATTATTTGGGGATAATGTGGTATTGATGTGAGATGCTATTGAGCTTATTTGAGCACACATTTGGCTCAATTTTCTTCAAGATTTTCTTATTGTAATAATAGGGCTGAATGTCATTTATCTAGGAAAAGCTTATCTTGCCTATTCCTACTTGATGCTACCAAGGTTATCTATTGGGTGTATTGACACTTTGGTTGTCATATACATCTACAAACATGTTAATGACATGCTCTTAAGCTGAGATTGGAGCTTGGATGCTTTGACATTGGTAGCGATTCATTTCATTGGATGTTATTAGATGCTACATTTACGGGCTTGAATTTCTTTTTTGGGTTTGATGCTTCCAACTTATGCTACATGAATCTTGGATGTCTGGATGCTATTCATTTGATGTATTGTGCTTGTTGCTCACTTGGCATTCGACTTTTGCTTTAGTGGGAGCTATTTGAGCCATTTACTTGACATTGGATATTATATTGCACATTGGATTGTAGTTTAGCTTAAGCTCCTTATAGTAAGACACTGAGATCTTTGCTTCATATCTATACTCTTTTCATGATGTATGTATGCAGTGGATGCCTAGTGGGCTGGTTTGACATTTGTCTTTGGATTGGCACCTACCTCTATCACATCATTGTCAATTATGCATACACCTAGCATGGCTATATATTGAGTTTTTGTTGTCCTTGCTCAGTTAGTTGTGCCTTTGGTAGGTCTCTTGTGTTATCTCTGAGACCTACTATATGCATGATGGTTATGCCTTGGGAAGTATCTCAATCTGACACATTGACCTTTGATAGTTCTCAAACTACAATGCTAGTTGCATATTCACTCATCACTAGTTGCAATTCTTCCATGGCAATTGCAGTTTGCATTTTATCAGTGATAGCTCATACTTGGCTTTGATTTCTTACTTATGTACTCTATTTTCAACATGTTGTAATTGCAATTCTTTGCATTGTTTATAAGAGCACTTACCTTATCTTGACAATTTCTTGATTATAGTCTATGGGACAACTCATTATTTTGTCAATACCTCTTGTTTTTAATTTGATTTGGCAATGGTTTTGGGACTGATTTTAGGATATTATAGTAGCATATTTTTCCCTTCTATGTGCTTGGTTGATCTCATTATGCCCGGTGGTTCTCATGATAGCGCTATCTTTAACATTGATAAGTTGGATGGCACCAACTATAGTTATTAGAAGGCACAAATCTAGTAAGTTTTAGTGCAAAAAATGTAGATTGAGCCTTTCAAATATGAGGATGTCAAGCCCATACACATTAATACAGAGGATTGGACTAAAGTAGATTAATTATATAAATCCACAATCATTTTTTCACTCTCTAAGTAGGTTTTCTATAACGTTGTCTCTAATGGGCAATCTGCATGGGACTTATGTGATAAGATTCGTAATATATATGACAACCAAAGCCCTATCTCCTCTCAGATGTATTGGCTAAAGCAACTCATGGACCTTCATATAAAGGAGGGGACTTCTATGTCTGCCTTTCATGTGACCCCCCATAGAGAGTGGTTTCACTCCTATCATAGTATGACTGGATTGTCCATTTGGATAATAGCCTAGCATTGGAGATAGTTGGTATTGGTGATGTCTAGCTTGGTTTAAGTAGCATGTTCACCCTTCATGATATATGTCATCTACTAGCTCTCACGAAGAGTTTTATCTCTGCTCTAGCACTTTGGATTATGCAAGTTATTTTTTCTCTTTTGGTGATTCCTCATGGAAAATTACCCATGGGAATCTTGTCATTACACATGGTGCTAAGTCTAATACTCTCTATCCCTTGCTTGTATCTGGGTCAGTTAACCATATTTTAGCAATGGCTGCAATTCCACATGTATCTCTTTGGCATCGTTGCCTTGGGCACATGTCTTCGAAAGGAATGAAAATGCTTACATGTTTATAGTATCTTTCACTTCTTAATTATGAGTGTTTTGAGTCTTTTGATCATTGTTTAGATATTAAGAAGACACATAATATGCATAAGAAGTCTGGCATGAAGCGCATGGGTGAGCCTTTGGCTCTGGTTTATTCTAATATCTGTGGACCTATGCCCTACAAATCATTAGGTGGCACGAAGTATTTCATTACTTTCATCGATGGCTATATACATAAGGTCTAGACATACCTCATCAAGTAGAAATTGAAAGTCTTGGCTACATTTTAGCATTGGCTTGCTTTGGTTGAGAACTAGTCTGGGTGCAGGTTGAAATGCCTACAATAATCTAGCAATGGAGATTAGTATGTCTCTAAAATGTTTGAGAAGTTTTGTGATGAGAGGGGTATTAAGCATTGTGACTGGCTATCTCATACACACCCCACCCCAAAATGGTATGGTGACTAAGCACATGAATAGAATGATTCAAGAGTGAGTCTATAGTATGCTTAGCCAGGTAGGCTTACCACATCACTTTGGGCTAAGGCACTTACCACCACTGTCGTACATTTAATTAAATGCTCCCCATGCACTACTCTTGACTATTAGGTTGTAAAGGAGGTATGGTTTGGAAAACCTCCATCATACGCTCATTTGCATGTCTTTGGTTGTAAGGCTTTCTGTGATGTTCCCAAGGACAAGTACAATAAGCTAGATCCTAAGTCTATGAAATGTGTCTTTCTTAGTTATGGGAATGTAGGTGAGATGGGTTATTACCTATGGGATCCGTAGGCTCGAAAGGTCATCCATAGCCATGATATTGTTTTCCATGAGAAGAGAATGCATTGAGGTATGCAAGGTGATCTTTCAAGAGGAGCCCCCTATCACTATACATCTCACTAGATAGCCTACAATAGTAGTGGATGCTCTAGTGGCCCAAGACCCTAATGTTTCATAGGATATACAAGTCCCCCTTGCCTATTTTGAGGTAGTCTACTAGAGATAGACAAAAGTATGAGCGATTTGCACCCTCTACAAATTATGTTATGGTGATAGATGTTGTGAGCCTTTTACATATGATGAGGCCATGCATAGAGGTGATAGTCACTCTTAGGAGAGGACCATGTAGTCAGAGTATGACTCACTGCAGAAAAATCATACATGGGATTTGGCTCCTTTGCCTGGTGGAAAGCGTGCTTTACCATGAAAATGGGTGTACAAGTTGAAAAGTATCCTTGCACGCCCCAAGCCAGCATACAAGGCCAGATTGGTTTCTAAGGATTTCAAGTAGGAGTATGGTGTAGACTTTGATGGAGTCTTTTCTCCTGTTGTGAAGATGACTACCCTACGCTTAGTACTAGCTTTGGTTGAGGGATTTGCAAAGCTTGGCAGGGAACATCTAGTGTGCAAGTTGAGCCTTTATGGCCTTAACTAGGCACCTAGGGAATGGTACCACAATTTCGATGATTTTATGCATTCAAAGGGATATACCCACATTGATATGGACTCGTGTTTATACAGAAAAAGACCCATGATGACAGCCTTATCATTTTAGTACTCTATGTGAATGATATATTGCTTGCTAGGAGTGCTCATGATGAGTTGAATGCCTTGAAGGGTCGCCTCAAAAAGAGCTTTGAGATAAAGGACATGGGACAAGCTTCACATATTCTTGGGATATGCATTATGTGCAATCACTCTAAGGGGCTCCTTTACTTGTTGCAGATGGAGTACATCCAGAAGGTCCTAGAGCGATTTCATATGTAGGATGTTAGGCCTATTGGCTATCCATTACCTTCTCATGTGAAAGTTAGTTAGGCCGATTATCAGCAATCTGATGAGCAGAAGGCCAAGATGGCCAAGATCCCTTATGCATCCACAATGGGCAATTTGATGTATGCAATGATAGCTACTCATCTTGACATAGCATTTGCATTGGGAGTTGTGGCATGCTATATGGCTACATCTAGCAAACGGAATTGGGATGTTGTGAAGGGTATCATGAGGTACCTTAAAGGCACTGCAAGCATGTGCATATATTATGGTAGCCAAGATACAAAAGCCATGGGATACATTGACTCTGATTATGCAGGACATGCAAACATTAGGAAGTCCACCTCTGGCTATGTCTTCACATTTGTTGGAGGTACTGTTTCTTAGATGTCCAAGGTGTAGAAATGCACAACCCTATCTACTGTAGAGGTAGAGTATGTTGCAACCACTTAGGCTTGTAAGGAGACTCTCTAGGTAGGGTAGACCTTAGCATTATTGATGTGGTCCCTACACTGCATTTGAATTCTATGAGTGATATTCAGTTGACCAAGAATCAATCTTGTATGCGAAGATAAAGCATATTGAGATACACTACCACTTTATCAAAGAGATTATTGAGGATAAGTCCATTGAGCTTGTCAAGATCTCAACCAACCAAAATCCTATAGGTATGCTCACTAAAAGTCTCTCAACAGAGTGTTTTGCATTCCTTAGGAAGTTGATGGGTGTTGGATGAGATGACATATTTCTTCATCCTATTATACTTTATGCACACTTGTACTTTGTCACTTTTTTATTGTTCTCTCCTCACTAGGGACACATTCCCATTTAACTGGGAGATTGTTGGGGGAAAAGAAGCTTGTGCCTAACCACTCGTGTATTGGTTACACTAATAGTACCCGCACACCTATACACTGCATGTGGCAAGCGCCCATCACTATCACTTCATTCCTTATTCTTTCAGTGACATTTGAATAAGTGAAGGCTGATCACACAATGTGACTGTTGGAGTTCCCACATCTTGTGTGTCTCTCTCTCTTCCTCTTACTCCTTCTGCCATAGCTCTTGCTTCTGCTCACGTGCTTCCACTCATGGCTTACTCCCTTCATGAGGCCTTATGTAAAGATATTTTGGATTATAGGCAATTACAACTAGAGCTTTGGTTTCTTGGGTGGAGAAAGTGGAAAGAGTTTCCCTCATAACTTGTTCTTGCTTGATTCTATTAATGAGAGGCTGAAGCTTGAGTCTATCAATGGAGGTTTAAGTGGTGATGATGAAGGCTCTCCAAGATAAAGGCAAAGAGGAGAGAAGAAACATATCTTGTAGTTCTTCAGAAATGACTAAACCAGATATTATAGTTTCATCCAACAATGACTGCCATTGCTCCAAGAACTTGGTGGTAGATTGATCCTGATGTAGAGTAGCAGTGGGTAACTTTTTGAACACGGTAACTCGATATACGATATCTATATGTTCATATGTATTTTTAAAGAAATTTCAATTTTTTTTTGCAATGGGTGTTGTTCTTACTAGTTGCACTTGTTGATCTCCACAATGGATTAGAATCTCCATCCTTGCAAATGCATATCTTTGCATTCAATCTTCTTGGTTCATTCCTTCTTGTCTAGAGCATTCTTCTTGGCCATCGATCATGTTCAAGAGGTTGGCTTGAGATAGGTAGAGATCCATCCTCAACTTCTAAACTCAATAATTATTGCCGTTGACTTTTTGTTAAACGATGTGGTGGTTGTAAGAAGTAGTGGCATTGATGAGAGCCACTAGATTAGAGTAATGAGAACAAAAGGAGATAAGAGAGTAAGGGATTTGTGGTTTTGGAAATAGCAAGGGAGAAATGACAAGCTTGACAATTAAAATTGGTGCTCTAATACCATGAACTAAAAATGATAGGCTAAAAAATAACGGGATAAGAAGACAATGTGCACACAATGTATGGAAAGAGATAGAGAGAGTATGAAAAGTAGAGTGAACTATAGTTGCTCATTTCATTACTTGTAGGTATATATATACATAATACATTGAATGAGATAGGTGAGCTCATTTTCCTAATAATTTATTCCCATCATTTCGGTATCATTGTTTTCACCAGAGACGAGCCTCGGTGAGATATAGATGGGCAATCATAGTCTGATTGGCTATACTAGTGCCAATCACAAAGAAATAGTCATCCATTTGTTTAATCCACATATCATCATTAGTTTTTATTTTTAGTCCCTGGTCTTGAATTCAAGAAGCTTTACTTATTTTAATAGAAACTTCTTTTCTTGCTAATTAGCCAAAGAGACTGATGGTGGGAGTACCTTAAAATTTTGATTGAATTTTATATGAGATTATCCACACCATAAAAAGCTCAATTTTTATTGTATAAATATGTACATTGTTCAAGCTTCGAGAGAAGAGCTTTTAATACAATAAGGATTCAATCATGGAACTTGGCATCAAGTATTCCCTTATATACAAGGGGGTTATTCATGAACTTTGAGAAGGCGATATTGACTTAATTGTTCTTTGATGACATAGTTATTTTGCTTTAACCTACCTAGGTGGGACATCATGTCGACTCCATCACCTCTCAACATAATACCTAGGAGGATAACAAAGTTTTTTCAAGATCTTCATGAAATCCTCGTACTAAGAGTAATCTAGTGAGTGCAAGGTGTAGTGGTACATAGTGTGAAAGATGACATAATTATGTCATGGTTTGCTTTGGATCTATATATGACAAGGTAAGTTAATTTAAATCACAATTCTGCACTAAATAGAATTGCTTAAGAAAAAAACAGTTATATTATTCCATTATTTCTATATAAAGGCTTTACTTAGAAGCCATGTGACATACAAGATCAACCGTGGAATTCGTCATGGGAAATAGTTTTATATTGAGGTAGCTTACTCATAATATTTAAGGCTAAGTACTTAGCAAGGAGATCAAGGAATCTCTCTACCTACTATCCAGAAGTACGAGATCTATGAGCGAATACAACATGGTTGGGTCGGATGACTGAGGTGATCCTCCTATAGATACACTCGGCTCGAGTCATCACCTCACCATCATGATACTTGACAAGACCAAGGGGACTAGGGTAAAAGGCAAAACAATGTTGAGCCTCTCGACCCAATGAATCCTCCACAACTCATATTCGAGATTGCTGATACAATATATGCACATACAATAATCAGAAGAAGTCTTATATGAACCCATGTATTGTGTCTACTAGTGAGTGTGAAAGAACTACTACCGGGGCTAGTCCATTAAGCAAAAAGGTGTTCCTGCAAGGATAGGCTGCACTACAAACCTACTTGGTAAACTAGGGGAAACATCATAGGAGATTCCTCCTACACAAGATATCAAAGGCTTAAGAGAGTGCTTTACTAAACAGGACAAGTTTATTTATTATATTAAGTACCGAATTCCTTTTACTTGATGACATTAGGAAGATTCTTAGAAGATTTATAACTTTATAGAGATTATTCCCTTAATACTTTTACATGGTTGTTTAACAATGCATTTAGCCTCATATTTCTCTCAAGCATTGGAATTTCCCTGTGCTTACAAAGTATTAGTTGGCCTAAATTTATAATATGGCAGTATGCTAGTAATGTTTTTGTTAGGCTCAACTATATATCTACTAAGAGGATCTCTATTTACATCCATGACCAATAAGGGGATAGTCAAGGAGACTCGATATATTTATGCTAGGAGACAAAATAATTGTAGGGTCACATTCCAATGTGCTTAGGATTTACACCTTTTGTGAACCGTGAATACACATACTAATTTTGGTTGATCAATTGATTATTCATACAAATAAAAGCTTTAGAGTCTTCGGTTTCAAAGAACCAAAAGACTTTGACCAAACTAAGTTCTTCAAGGATCTGAGCTCTCAATACATCATTCTCAACAATGTGCATGTTAATTTAATGTCCATGTGGGTGATTCCACAGCAGGTGATTCCGCAAAATACATATTTAAATTAATGGACGTTTATGAGTTTAGAGTGCACTCGTATTAAATTAAGGTTAGGACATAGTTTCAACCTATTTATTTATTTTGTAGCTGAAGACTACTAGGTATTCACTTTTTTCGATTTATTTTTATTATTTTCTAACAATTGTGAATGCTTCAGTTGATGTGTAGAGCAAGCGGCGGTGGCGTTGGGAAGCACTGGGTGATAGCGTGCATTCAAATTATCTAGAAAAAATTATCATTTTTTATGGGCGCACGTCTTATTATTAAAAGCGTGTGGCTCTAATATTCATTTAGACGCCCTTATTTATTGAAGCACTTGACAAATATTTATTATTTTGCATGCGCATGGGCTTATGGTTTAAATATTTCATTATTGGATATTGTATTTGGGCACAGCTTGACTTTTGGGCTGCCCAACCGCTTTATTCTTTATTTAAAGCATGCTTATTGTAAAATTGGGCTATTTTTGAGCTTTGAGATGAATAAATTTATAAATACATGCCTTGTGAAGCAGTTACACAAGGCATGGGGGGAGATTGTACCCAATTTGTCTCTTTTCTTCATGTCGTGCAAGTCTATCTTCTTGTTTTTTGAGCTTAAAGTAGAGTTCTTTGTTCTTGGGGACCTTCCGGTGCTCGCTACGTACGCATCTAGCATCTGATTTGTGCACCACCACCATCCATGCTAACTCTGAACATGTAGATTTAGGCAACTAGGTATTCCCTATATCGACCTCACAAGTGAATCATCCAACTTCTTCCCATGAGGAATAACCTATGGGTTTCTAAAGACACAACTAGGATCTCTAATAGTAGTCAAATATTGAGCTAAGATAGTCACAATTTCGTGAGCCATCAGAGACTCAAGGTGGGTAAGCATCACAATTGGGTCAATGAGAGTGAGAAACGAGAGGGAGCTGCTCATCAACCCCTTTGCATGTAAGGCATAGTCTCGCACTAGCTCCTCGAAATAGTGCTTAGCCAATTCTAAGACTCAAACTTGAGAATAGTTACACTTACCAGTCCTTTTCTAAAATGTGGGAAAAGCCACCTGACTAATTGGTTCTAGCAATCCATAGGATGGTATCATCAAGAAGACCATCTACTTGCTTCTCTTAACATGGTCTCTTTTAATTTACTAAGCAAGCATTCCACTCATGCTATGAAATATATAAAAATAATTTTCTTAATTAATCTTTATATAGGGTTCATTGGCACATCCTTATGTATGAACACCAAAGTAATCCTTTTGAGAAAACAAAGTAGTTTATATTATTGTCATATATACAGCCACCAACCCAAGAAATCAAGTTGCCACCCTACCCTATTCATCCAAGGCTTTCCAATGTTAAACCATGTTGGGTTCGTATAGGTTTCCTTCCCTATCTTAGGACTAGGATTGAGATTATAACCTCAAACTAGAGCCTCGCTGATTCTTATTCACCATAAGGGAGAATCTTCTTATACGAACAACAATATGTACCTAAACAATGGTTGGCCGCCTTAGGCAATTTATATACAACTCTGAGTGAAGAGTAACCGAGGCACGTCACCCTAGGGATGGCATCATGTCTCAATCTTGTCTAATTGTTAAAGGCACAAACGTAATTAGAATCTCTTTCCATAATTTAATGTATCCACAAATCAATCAAATCACTTACCAATAGCCATTCCTTTTATGTAGAAAAATAAGAAAAAATTATACTTTTAATAATATCATTTATCGAATAAATTCTAAAAAAATATTTTAAAATGATTAAACTCTTAGATTGGTTTTTTATTAGCAATATCATTAAATGGTCAATGAAAGTTAGTATATTTTTTGTCATAGCCTAGAAATTTTACCGAATGCACTAATAACATTATAGATTCACATGTTATGTTTATAGTTTTTTAATAGTTAGTGAGAAATATGCAATAAAAAATATTTATTTTTTTTGAATTTTTTCAAGATGATCTAAAAATTCATTATAGATTCCTTAACAGGCATTTAACTTTAAATTATTAGTTTTTAATATTTTTACATACTTTTTTATTATATTTATAATTTAAAATTTTAAAGAATGAAATATCTATTAAGCTAAGTTTTTTTTTTCTTTTTTCTGCCTTTAAAAAAAAAGAAAAAAAGGGGGGGAGGGGGGTGTAAGGGCTTTGTAGCTATACCATGCCATTGCTACCGATTGCACCTATATAGGGAGTAGTAGTGACTCAAAGCCCTGCCTTATTTCCACTCTACGTGTGATTCCCTATACCCAGTGGTGAACCCTCTTATATGCGGTGTCACGAGGGTGTCGTCCTGGGATGTGTCTATGTTGTCCCGCTTTTTGGATTGAATAATACAAGAGTATACCTTAGCTCACATATCGTGTTACCTTTCTGTGCCGTGTTGAGTGCGTAACGTGTGCAGGTTTATCACACTTGGTATCAAAGCAACTCTTGCTCGGAGTGAAGGAGTGCTCAACGGAAGCAGGAGGAAAGATCCAGTGCCCAAAGAAATCGAAGTCGTAACGACCCACAGCGCGACATCCCGCGTCGTGTTGCCCCACGTCGCGTCAACCCCCATCGCGTCGCCCCACGTCGCGACGCCCCCCGAGGCGTCGCCCCATCATGATGCCCCAACATCGACATCCCACCGTCTGAAGACGTGACGCGGCTTCCCCGCGGCATGACCCACACCACAATAAGGCAAAACGTGACTTCCTCGCGTCGACACCACCACCAACCACATGGAGGACGAGAGGGAGAATATCACCCTCCCAACAATGAAGGAGAGGAAGAAAAGTAGAGGGCAAGAATGGAGAGTGGCCCAAGAGGAGAAGGTGGCCGGACTAGAAAGTCAATTAGATGGTATGTCAGGCATGTTGGAGTCAATATGGAGGAACATGCAGATGAAAGAAGAGGAGGAAGAAAGGAGGAAAAAACTAGAAGTAGAGCAGGGCTATAGAGAATGGGTGATTCAACAACAAGAAGAGGAGAAAAGACACAGAATGCAAGAGGAGATGGATAGAACGGGTAGAGAGGAGACATCTAGGAGGGCGCAAGATACAAGGAAGGAGAAGGAGAAAGTAGTAGAATTAGGAAGCAAAAAGAAAGACAAGAAGAAGGAGAAGAAGCACCATCGCAAAGAATAGGAAGATAGTAGTAGTTCAGAAGATGATTATGGAAAGTTCAAGATGCCCCAACCCGCCAAGTACAAGGGAGAGAGAGATGGGTTGGTTTTGAAGAAATGGATCACAGAGGTAGACAAGTACTTAAAGTATTCACGAATAACTGAAGACAGGAAGGCGGAGGTGGCAGCCATTTACTTGGAGGAGGACGCTGCCAGTTGGTACCTGCTGGAACAAGAGCAGGGCCACACCATCCTTTCGTGAGAAGAACTCCAGGAAGAACTGAAGGACTATTTTATTCCAAAGATGGAAAAATTCAAAGTGAGAGATGAATGGAGGAACCTCAAGCAAACACAGGGAAAGATGAAAGAACATGTCAGCAAATATAGGCAGATCATGCTGCAGCTACCAAACATGGATACAGACACTAAGCTACATGGATTTTTGTTTGGGATGCAAGAATGGGCTAGAAGAGATGTGGAGAGACAGGAGCCAACAAGCTTAGCAGAAGCCATGAGAATGGCCGAACGACTGGTGGACCTGGAAGGCAGAAGAACAGCACGAGGAAATCAAAACAGGTTCAACAACAACCTCAACAACACCTTCAACAACAACAACTCATGGAACCAAAGGCCCGGTGCTCCTAGAGGGGCATTCACAGATACAAGGAGCCAAAACACCACCACCACCACGGCCGTATCACAGACCGCCTTAGTACCAAGAGGAGCAGCAGGAAGATGGGGGAACAATCACTATAGGCCAACCCCTAGCACATCGTATGGGCCCGCAGGATCAAATACGTCATGGTGGAGACCCCCAAGCCCGTCCGTCGAAATCAGATGCTTCAAATGCGAGGGTCCACACTACCAAAACATATGCCCAATAGAAGATACAGCTTCGTCAAGTGGATCAAGGGTGAATGCAACTAGTGCATATGGAGGAGAAGAACCACAACCACCGCGAATCCAGGAAATCCCAAATGGGAGTGAAGAAAGCATGGACCACCCAAGGGTAGGGTCAGTTAGCGCCCAACCCCAATGCATGGCAGCCAGAGTAGCAGCAGTCCACCATCTATACATCAAAGGCCGAGTGGGCGAAGGAAACCAACCTATCATGGTGGACACAGGAGCAACACACAACTTCATGACACCAGGGTGTGCAGCAAAACATGGATTAAAACTATCGAAGGCCCCAGAAGGATTAACAGTAACATTCACACAAGGAGAAGCCAAGGAGGTGAAACAAGTCTTTGCAGTCCAAGTAGAAGCCGACAGGTGGAAAGCAAGACTCAACTTCTTAGTAATCCCCATGGATGATTTTGAAGTGATACTGGGCTTGGAATTCTATGACAAGTATGTTGTTGCAATATTTGGTAAAGGTGTAAATGAAATGATGCTAGATATGCAAGGAGAAGGCGTGAGAGTACCATGTGAAAGAATGTAACTGCTTGGCAGGACCCCAATCAAAGTGCAAATGAAGGAGAATAAGCCAGGAGTATCATGCCAAATAGTGAAACCAACTACAACCCAATCAAAGGGCCAGACCCAAAATGCACCGATCCAGGGGACCATTATCAGGCCACGTATCATGACATGCAGTGCCAAGCAGATCGAAAAATCAGTCAAACAAGGAGATATGGTCTATCTGTGTATGATCCGACCGATTGAAGAAGAAGAAAGTGGCAAGAAACCCAGACAATAGAACAAGAAAACAGAGGTGGCAAAAATACTTGAGGAATTCAAAGATGTGATGCCAGCCGAACTGCCCAAGGGTCTACCACCCAGGCGAGATGTGGACCACAAAATTGAGCTGATCCCAGGGTCTGCCCCACCGGCCCGAGCTCCCTATCGCATGAATCACACCGAGCTCATGGAACTGAAGAAGCAACTACATGAACTAGAAGAACAAGGATTCATTCGCCCTAGCAAATCCCCCTTTGGTGCCCCAGTGTTGTTTGCAAAGAAGAAGGATGGGGGACGTAGACTCTGTGTAGATTATAGGGCCCTTAACAAAATCACCACAAAAAACAAATACCCCATGCCCCTAGTGGAAGACCTCTTAGATAGATTACATGGGGCCAAGTACTTCAGCCGTATTGATATTAGATCAGGATACCACAAAATCCGCATAGCCGAAGAAGATATCCCAAAAACAGCCTTCCGCATCTGATATGGTAGTTTTGAGTGGTTAGTATTAGGATTCGGCCTAAGCAATGGGCCAGGCACATTTTGTGGCCTCATGGATGGAGTCTTTAGACCAGAGATAGATATCTTTGTCATTATCTACATAGATGACCTCCTAGTCTACAGCAAAACCTTAGAAGAACACAAGCAGCACTTACGCCGAGTTTTTGAGAAACTGCGGCAGCATCAGTTATATGCCAAGCTAGAAAAATGTGAGTTTGCAGTGAAAGAGTTGGAGTTCTTAGGCTTTATTGTATGAGCAAATGGAATCAAAGTGGATCCTAAGAAGGTGGAAGCCGTCCAAAGATGGCCAGTACTAAAGACTGTAAGAGAAGTGTGGGAGTTCCTCGGCTTCATAGTATTTTGCCGGAGATTTATTAAAGATTACAGCCTCATCACTGCCCCCCTCTCCCACCTCACCAAAGAAGATCACCCTTTTACATGGGGGAACGCGCAACAGGAAGCCTTTGAGTAGATGAAGAAGTGCATGAGCCAAACTCCCGTACTAACACCAAACCCTTTGTAATTTCTACAGATGCATCTGACTACGGCATAGGAGGTGTACTGATACAGGAAGGTCACCCCATCACTTATGAGTCAAAGAAGTTCACCGGTGCTGAAACAAGGTGGAGCACGCATGAGAAGGAAATGTTGGCAGTCATACACTGCCTTAGAAAATGGAAGCACTATGTTCAAGACAAGCATACAGTCGTCTTCACCGACAATATCTCCCTCAAATACTTCCAATCTCAGCCCAAGCTATCGGCAAAGCAAGCCCGTTGGCTAGACTTCCTAGCCGAATTTGACTTGGAGATCAAGCACAAACCCGGCTCTACTAACAAGATAGCAGATGCCTTGAGCCGGAAAGCTGACCTGAAAGCTGTCAGTGTGGTCAGTAGCAACTTCATAGAACTAGTCAAAGAGGCCCTAGAACAAGACCAAGAAATGCACAAGATAATCAGAGAAGTGGAAACAGAGAAGACCCCACATGGAATGTACACATTAGAGGAGGGTATCCTATTCTTAGGCAAAAGATTGTATATCCCCAACAATTTGGAGTTGAAGAAACTCATACTGCATGAGATCCATGATGGTAAAATTGGAGGCCACAAAGGGCAAAGCAAAACCTTGGAGGCCCTTAGGAAGCAGTTCTTTTGGCCAAACATGAAGGAAGAAGTAATAGACTACATCAAAACTTGTCCCACTTGCCAACTGGTCAAAGCACCACGATCAAGACCAGCAGGTCTACTACAACCATTACCGATACCCAACCGCCCATGGGATGTCATCAGCATGGACTTCATTGTGGAACTACCTGAGTCCCATGGGTACACAATCATCTTTGTAGTGGTGGACTATTTTTCCAAACAGGCTCACTTCATCCCAGCCAAACCACCACTGAATGCCAAGGAGATAGCACGCCTCTTCTTCACACATGTATTCAAACTTCATGGCTTACCACTGGCCATTGTATCAGATAGAGATGGAAGATTCATGAGCGACATGTGGAAGGAACTTTTCAAGACTCTGGAAACACAATTGAGATTCTCATCATCCTTCCACCCAAAAACAGATGGACAGACAGAACGAGTCAACCAAGGCATCGAAGATTATCTCCGAAGCTATGCCCGAGTGGACCAAAAAGATTGGGCCTTGTACCTTGATGTTTTGGAATTCCACTATAATAGCTCCATACACTCGGCAACTGGGTACATCCCCTTCGAGTTAGCAACAGGCAAAGAAGTCATTACACCATTGGCCTTAGCATCCGGAGCGGCCAAAGCGGAAGATCAAGATGCAGAAGAATTCTTGAAGAAATGGAGAGACCGCAATGTACCAGCTAAGCAAAGCCTAGAGTAGAGCAAGATCACCATGACAGAGCAAGCAAACAAGAAGAGAAAGGCTGTACTATTCGCCAAAGGAGACATGGTCCTAGTAAGCTCTAAGAATATGTCACTTCCCAAAAACATGACCTCCAAGTTCAATCACCGTTACTATGGACCCTACTGAATCACTCAAGTGCTAAATGAAGTCACCTACAAGCTAGACCTGCCAGACAGTGTATGTGTTCATAATGCATTTCATGCTCGTCTTCTACGCAGGTTCTATCCCGACAACCAATGGGGACGGCGCATACCAATGCTCCATTCCAACGGTCCCTTCGAAGTAGAAGCATTCCTCCGACGCCGGGAACAAAGAAGCTTCCTCGAATACCTCGCCAAGTGGTGCGGGCGCCCACTCAAGGAGGCCACTTGGATCTCAGAAGCGGAGGCCCGCGAATGCGGAAAGGATGCCTTCGCCCTTTGGCTCGAGGAGAACCCCCCTGCTCCTTCCAACGACCCTTGAGCCTCTCCAACACTCCCACAAATAATGTGGTTCTCAATCATAGACCCCAAACGTGCCTCCACTCCTCAAATGTAATCGAGCCGAGGGTGGACCCGCATGGTAGTAATTATAAAAAATAACTCCATCAAACAAAAAGCCCCAACGTCCTAGTGCAGCAGACACTGGCCAGTCTGATAGTATAGATTGTGTTAAGACCCCGCGGTCCCATTAGACCGGCAGACACTGACCAGCTTGCTAGAAAAAGCTGCGTTAAGACCCCGGATGAGTCAAATAACAAACGCTACCCTTAGATTGCTGAGGTCAGCAATCCAGTAAGCGGGGGTGAGTGTAAGGGCTTTGTAGCTATACCATGCCGTTGCTACCGATTGCACCTATATAGGGAGTAGTAGTGACTCAAAGCCCCGCATTGTTTCCACTCTACGTGTGATTCCCTATACCCAGTGGTGAACCCTCTTATGTGCGGCGTCACGAGGGTATAGTCTTGGGATGTGCCTATGTTGTCCCGCTTTTTGGATTGAATAATACAAGAGTATACCTTGAGCTCACGTATCGTGTTACCTTTCTGTGCCATGTTGAGTGCGTAATGAGTGCAGGTTTATCACAAGAGGGGGGGGAGGTATGGGTCCCATGCAGATTGTGGGATGAAATGGGAAGAGGGGGGTGATTTGACACAGTTATCACTTTTTTTTTGGGCGAGGGAGGGGGGAACGACCCCTTTTACTTTTTAAAGGGCACCAAGGGGCGCACATGTGGCCCCCTTACCCCCCTAAGCCTTATATTACCGCTCTTTTTTTCCCCCCTTATACATACATATATCAATGATATATTGACAATCCTTGGGTATTAAAACATTTGTAAAATTTATTAGAAAATTAGGAAAAAAATTAATAAATTAAAGAATCAATAATAAAATAAATTAAAGTAAAAATGTTATTTAAAAAAATAACTCAAGAAAATTAATCATAATTTAAAAAATTATAATTTATGAGGAGTAATTAGAAAAAATTGATAATAAAAATTTATTATTTAAATAAATTAAAATAAATATAGGAAAAATTAGATTAAATATATTTGATTTGAGAGAAATCATAATTAAATTATGAAAAAAAAATTAAGCCAATTAAATAGAGTTTAAAGTAATTTGAGCTTCTATGAGAATGCATGGATATATATAAATGTAGAAACTCATTGATAAGTGGTCGAGGAGGGGATGAAAATAGGAGCGATCGTACACAGTTGACTAAAGAGAAATAGGTATGCTATATTAGACTAGGTCTAGTTAAGGTAAGTTGTGCACATAAATTAAGAAAAGATACTAAAACTACCTCTTGAAGAAGGCACATTTCCTCTTCTTAGCATAAATCTTGCATGTCCTCATTGTTTCAAGGACAAGTCAGAGTTGCGACTCATGATTCTCATTCTTCTTTGAGTAGGTCAGGATGTCATTGAAGAAGACAATGAAAAATTAGCCAAGATAGAGCTGAAATATGTTGTGCATTAGCCTGTTGACGATTGGAGGTGTATTGGTTACTCCAAAGAACATCACCATGAATTCGTAATGGCCGTACCTTGTTAAAGGTAGTTTTTGGAATGTCTTCTCCTTTGACCCTTATTTGGTAATAATAACTTGATATTATATAAATTTTTGAGAAGATCTTTGCACCTTGAAGATGGTCAAGTAGATCATCTATCCTTGAAATTGGATACTTCTTGATTATCACCTGATTTAGCCCACGGTAGTAGATGTAAAGAACATAGAGGGTCCTATTGTTATTCTTTTGGAACAACACTCAGGCTCCCCATGGTGAATTACTTGGCTTGATGTATCCTTGATCTAGAAGTTGTTTGAGTTGCTCTGTCAACTCAATGGCTTTCAAGATAAACATATGATAGGGTTGCTTTGCTACTGGAGGAGTTCCTAGTACTAGCTTGATTTCATAACTTCCTTTCCTTGCTTGGTTTTATTAATTTTGATTAGGTAGACAATAGTCCTTTTCTTAGCCCCTTCATGATTCCAAAAGCTTTTGCCAGTTAGATTCTAGGTTTTTGGGCTTCAACTTGAGTGGTTACTAACTCTCCTTTTTGATTTTGGAATGTGATTTGGCCTTTCCTACAATGAATATGAGCATCATTTGGGATTAGCTAGTCCATCCCTAGCAAGTACTCATCAAGGTGTTCTTGATTGATAGGGAGAGGTGGAAGAAAAGGTACTTGCACAGTAAGAAAGGTGTTTGGAAAGGAAGAATTTGACTCTTGGAAAGCCTCCCCATCCTAGAGATTGAACTAAGGATCTATTATGACACTATTGAAATGTATCCCAAAGCTCCTTAATTACTCTATTAATGGAAATTCACTCGATATTAAATCTTAGTTTTTAAGCGCATCTTGCCTTGTGCCAATATGGAAGCGAAAACCAGGGTTTGAAATGACACACCCACAATAATCAGCCCTCACTCAAGCCAACCACTAGGCTATGACTCCATTGACAAATATGAGTCTTTGGTTAACATTTGTCAAAATCCGATCTACTTTAGTTCACAACAAGTGTATAACGAAGCTTAGCGAGAAATTTCTCAGCACCGTCGGAGCTTTTGGATGTCACACTTCAGTTCTGATCACGATTCCGTTCACCGAGGAAATGAATATTGGCGTCGCTCTTTTGGCACCTTTACCTTATTGACAACGCCACCTCCATTAAACCGCACCCCGGACCTCTCCTCACCTGACTGGATCTTCCATGGCGGCTGCTTCCTCTTCTACGCAGGTATCCTGCTGCCTTGCCGTTCATCTTGTTTATTTTCCAGTGCGCCATTAATAACCCCATATTTTTTCGGGTCTGATTACGCACTTGAAGAAAGTGTATCTCGATCTTTTGCAGAGTCGACTATGATACTGTTGAGGATGGCTGATTTCTTACTGGTTCAGGAATTTTCTAGCTACTTTCTCTTTATGGAGGGTCTTAAGATTATGATACCTTCTCTGAGTGGTGTGATTTTGGCTAATGTCTTTCTCTGTATGGAAGGTCTTGACATGATAAACTTTACGGTCCATGTTTGGAGTGGCTGATTCTCAACCCATACATACTGATTTGGCTTTCTTCCATTTTTTGTCTTGAAACATGTTAAGAGAAAGTATACGGATTATTTGGGAGATGTATAAATAATCCCTGTCCAGATATTTCGTGATTGTCCTCAAAATTTTCCTAATTGCTATCCACGGGTTCTTATATTCAAGTTTAACAGCTTGGCTCATAAAAACTTGGGCTTCCTTTGGGCATGTGCTAAAGCCATCAACTAGCTTGACCTTCCTTCTCTTATTTTGGCCTGAAAGAGTGACGTTCCTAAAGGACCGTAATATGCTGCATAATCATACTTTCTGTGACTCTGGGTTAGGTCTTCCCCTATCCTGAAGAAGCATTTGTTTCACATAACAGTGTGGTGAGGACCGACTTGCTTGGAGGACAAAAACTTACAATGAAGTGTGGGAGCTTCTAAGAAATCCCAGTACAGGTGATCAATGCTCTCGTCATGCTTCTTGCAAAGTACACAAGGTGGAGATATTGGGAAGATTTTGGACTGATGGTCCTTAGTAGGAAATTCATTAATCATCACCTCCTACAAAACATGCTGTGCTTATTTGAAGGCATAGCTTTCCAAGCATACTTCAATCACCTCTTTTAGGTTTGAACATTAGCATACTTATCAAAATTTCTCTAGATGGTGTGTTTCTTTAATAACTTGTCATAACTTGTTTTCCTAGAATCATTCCTCTTCGTTAAGAAGATTGCATGATTACCTTTGTGCTTGGCCCAAACCTCTACAAGAGTATACTCACTTAAAACATAGGAGGTGGGCCATTCCTCCTCTTTTGTTTAACACTTGAGTAAGCCAAACAACTACATAACCTCAATAGAAAGCAAATTAAGTGTTGATGCATCCCATAAATCTTGCCACCACTTGGTGCCCTTGGTGTGTAGGTTATAAGTTGTTTTGGGTTTTTTCTTTAGAGGGGCAAGTCCTCCTTCAAAGGCAACATATTGAAACCATATCGCTTGTTTCATTGTTAAGTCACCATGTTTCCATTTAGAGGCTTTCCATTGTCACCGAGAAATAAGTTTTCTCCTAGCATTGGCCAATAATTAGACATCTTAGAGTGCTTTATCTTCATCTTGATTTTCTTGCAAAACAATATATTTATCTAGTCTAACCCCTTCATTGGTCCCTTGGGAGACTAGCCTTTGCTAACCAGGAATGCATTTGTTACATCCTTGGGCATTTTGGATGGGCACATGTAGCATTGATCACAGCCTTGGGTCATGAGTGTCTTAGTGTGAATGCACCAAGGGCACTTTAGGGTTAGAGCAATTGAGCTCTATAAATAGGACTCAAAGCCCACTTGTGCACATTCATTGTGTGATCAAGACTTTAGGTCCAATGATTGCTGCGTCTGTACATTAGGATGTGTGTAGATTGGCAGTATGGAATGCCAACTCTTGGGACATGAGTATGGCTTGGTACTTTGCTGGCCCTAGCCCCTCCTTACATCCTTGTAGTTGCCATCATGCAGGCCCTCATTTTCAATTCTTTGACTGCAGTGCTACGGTTTCTAGGGCAAGTCTGATGGCATAGACGTCACTTGCACCTTCTAGTCCATGTAGCCATCCCTCTGAATCAGCTTGCCCACACTCCCAAGGCAGCTTTCGACTAGAACGAGGCGGCAAACCTTGCATTTCTATGTCTTCTACTACTCCTGTTCAAGGCCCTAATCTTGATTTTGCTGGATTTGACAAAGTCATTTAATCTCTTTGTAGATGTCTTAGATATGGTAGTAGATAGTGTGCTTATGCAACAAGACGAGAATGGTTGGTTTGGACCAATTTTCTATGCCAGCAGACAGCTCTCCGTTGTTGAGAAAAATTACTTTGTGATGGGAAGAAAATGCCTTGGAATGTTTTGTTTTGTAAATAAATTTTGCGACTACTTATTTGGCCATTCATTTGTCTTCCATGTGGATCACTCTGCTCTAGTCTATTTGGTCAAACAATAGAATATCATAGGAAGACTAGCCTGATGGATTCTAACTCCAAGAATTTGATTTCAAGGTCATACACAGACTTGGGGTCTAGCGTGTGATTGCCGACTTCTTGTCTTGGCTTGATTCCAAAGAAGCTCTGTGATCAGAGTAGATAATGACTTTCCAGATGCCCCACTGTTGCATACAGCTATTGAGAACTGAGAACTTGACCCACCCAATCCTCCTTGGACGTGGTATGAGGAATTGCTGGTTTTCTTGAACTTAGGACAAGTCCTGGATCATATTTTGATGGACCAATGCAAACGGCTGGTTCTCTAGAGTCGGCGTTTTGAATTTGTCCTAGACTAACTCTACCACAGAATACTGTTTGATGTGTTGCAACGTGTTGTTCTACCTATGGAAATGAATGCGGTCATGAAAGAAGCTCACCAAGGCATTGCTAGAGGTCACTTTGCAGCAGATGTTACAATTTGGAAGATCCAACAAGCCGGACTATAGTGGCCTACTATGCATGGAGATGTTCACAGATTTGTGTAGAAGTGCAACGCTTGCTAGCGGCTTTGTCAACCTCTGTCCCATGATCGATTACCCCTCCACCCAATCTTGCCATTGGGGTCCTTTAAAAAACAGGGACTAGACTTTGTTGACCCTATTAGACGCGTGGTATCCTACACAAGAAACAAGTATACCTTGATAGCAACGGAGTGTTGAAAAACCACTCTTCAATTCACACACTTCATTTTAGGGTTTTGCAATGACAACCCCAAAAAGGGCTGGTGTCCACATTTTGGCCACTTTTTCAGTGGGCGCCCACACAAGGGTGCGCCACCCTAGACAGCTTATGCCTATAAATAGGCAGTCACTTCATTCATTCTTTACCACCCCACCACTCTTTAGTCATTCTTCAACCCTCCTCCTTCATCGTCAGACACCCTTCACTTCTCTCACCAGCCCCTTCCACTACCCTCACACCCCTTTGGGAGGACATTGCGGTTTGTGGCTTGTGGTTGCCTTCACCCTTTCTCTTCTACTTTAAGCGCCCTATTTCTGTTAGAGAGTCATTCCCTAGCCATGTCAGTAGTACGGACAACGCAGGAGCCACGTTAGCAGCACAAGATGCCACGTCAGCAAGTTGGACAGGCGCGACGTGGCACAGCAGCAGTCGGACAGTTTTTTTGGGCAGTCTGCTGCATTAATTGCAGCCGACCTGTTTTCTCCCCATTTTTTGTGATTATTTTCTGTTGTTTATAGCATACTGGTCTAGCACTTGATCACATTCTGATTGTGAGATTTGACGGAGATAGATTGCAGAGGTGGACAGCACACGGGCTGACGAGATCGAGATCGTCAAGGCGGAGACACATGCAGATATTCTCTCTGCACCCGTGTATATTTCTGCACTCCTATACAGCATACTACTTTGCAGATTTTCTGCGTTACATTGTCTCCTTTTCTCTCTCTCTCTCTCTTCTCTATGTGTTTACTCTCTCTCGGTCTTTGTCCTACACTTCCGTATTGCTGCACCTTGACATAGTATGAGAGCAGTGAAATCGGACTGATTGATTGAAGAACCTACTTGAAGAGGAGATTTCAGCGTGACACAAGGCTGTGTTTTCAGCATTCGAGGGCGAGTAGGAGGGCTGCGCATCGGAACAAGGCTGAAGCGAGTGTGGGCGTGTGGGAAAGGAGTCCAGTTGGTGAATTTATTGCAGGTTGTTGCTGTTTGAAGGGGAGAAAGGCTACATTTTAGGCTTCCACTGCAGATTTTACCTTTTCATCGTCTCCAGTGGTGGCTGAAGAAGGTTTAGGATGTGGAGGTAATAGCCCTAACATGTTGTGTTTACATAGTCAGAGGGGGCTGATTTTGCATTTGTGCAGGCATTGTAGGTGAACATGTCTACAAAGAATGATTTGGAGTTCCAAGCGATCATGGACAGGAAGGTGGCTGTCCTACCGGCTCTTCCATCAGATCAAAAGCTTGATGGTGACAATTACCACATCTGGCGGGTGATCTTGTTGGCCATTTTGGAGTCTTATGATTTGGCGGAGCTTGTGATGGAGGAGATTAATAGGCCCTTGGTAAGAGATGAGTCCAAACTCTCTTCCAATGCTTGTGCGGAGTTGACCAAGGCCCAGTCTCATTGGGACAAATTGAATGCCAGGATTTGTTTTTTTCTTTTTGTCTTACACTACAGTTGTGATAGCTCACATCGAGCACTTGACAGTGGCTCGAGAGATATGACTGGAGCTCGACCAAATGTACAACCGGATGACCCCGATGAAGAGGGTTTCTTTGGAGGTGTAGATGTGGACCTTGTCCGTGAATAAGTCTTCTTCGCTTCGGGAACACATCAACAAGCTTCGGTAGCTTCAGATGCAGGTTCAAAATGTGGGAAAGCTTATTTCCTCCAAAGACACGGCGATCACTTTGTTGTCCTAGTTACCGCCACGATTCGGTACCTTTTATTATGCTCTTATTGCATCAGGGCGGGAGTCTACTCTTCGGTGGGAAGAGTTGGTTCCTATGGTCTTGGACCAAGAGGAACAATTGAAGGTACAAAATGCTTCCAAATCGGAGGCTTTGATTGGTCAAGCCTCCAGAAGAAGGGGAAGGACCAAAAGAAGAAGAAGGACAACAAATCCAAGAAGGACAAGGAGAAGGAATCGACCTGCCATATTCGTGGTAAGACGGGTCATTAGAAGAAGGATTACCTTGACAAAGACAAGAAGGACACTAAGAAGAAGGACACGAAAGATTCTGGAGCTATGGCTGCACCTCATCAGCTGCTTTTCTACACTTAGCAGCCATTGAGGACTCTACACTAAAGACTTCAGATGCTGCGATGACAGCTTCCCAGGCTCGAGAGTGGATCGTGGACAGTGGTGCCTCACGGCACATGACTCCTTCCATCACATGGACAGATTTTCATTGGAGACAGCTCTTCTTTGTCTATTGCTGCGCGGGGTGAGATGCAGCTTATTCCGGATAGATGTGGTGGTACCCACACTTCCGAGGTGTTGCGTGTGCCAGGCTTGGGGTATCATTTAATTTTGGTCCATATGATTTGTGCTCTTGGCCTCTTGGTGGAGTTTGACAATGATATTGTTCGAGTCCTTGATTCGGATTGAGGAAGGTTCTCTCTGCAGGGTATGAGAAGAATGGCATCTACAAATTGAAGTCTTCTACAGCTCTTACCTCTCAGACACAGTTCGAGCTATGGCATGCTCGGTTTGGCCACTTGACCTATGATTACCTTCGGAAGGTGTCGCGAGGATCGTTTGTTAGAGGTCCGAGGTTTGCTGGACATAGTGGTGAGCCATCAGCCGTCTCGTGCATTTGTGGAAAACTGCATCGGGATGCGATTCCCAACAAAGCTTTGCGGCGGTCTACTTCATCTATGGAGCTTGTATCTACGGATCTTTGTGGCGTGATGAGAACCGAGTCCCTGAAGGGGAGCTTGTACTTCATGTTGATCGTAGATGACTATAGCAGGATGACATGGGCATACTTGACATTAAAGTCGAGCCTTTCTCTCACTTCAAGGATTGGCTTCTCTTTGAGGAGAATTGATCTGGCCGGCGATTGAAGACCTTGCGTTTAGACACGGGCGGTGAATTTATGTCTAATGAGTTTGCTTGTTTTTGTGCATATAGGGGAATTCACCAGGAGTTTGCTAACACCAACACTTCTTAAGAGAATGGCATTTTAGAGCGAAAGAACCGAAGTGTGATTGAGATGGCGTGCACCATGGTGGAGCATCGACAGACACCTTAGTTTCTGTGGGTTGAGGCAGTGGCTGCTGCAGTTCACATCCTCAATCGATCTCCCACTTCGGCCATTGACAGGATGACTCCTTTTGAGGCTTACTTTGGGACTAAGCCCGATGTCTCTTATTTCCGGATCTTTGGGTGTGACGCCTATGTGCACATCCCGAAGACGCAGCGTGACAAGTTTGAGGTGGCTTTCCGATGACAGGTTTTTGTTGGCTATAGCTCCTAGTCCCAAGGTTATTGGTTATTTGATCCCATCAAGCGGGATGTCTACACGAGCCGAGATGTGTGGTTCGTGAAAGTTCCGGCCACAGATGGGGGTGAGGAGCACCCCGTCCTATGAGATCCGGGGGAGAGTTGGGCTCCCGAGACAGTTCCTTTGGAGCTCGAGCCTCTTGATGGAAGATTCAGGGAATCTCATTGTATTCTATCTAGATTGCAATTCAAGATAAAGAAAAACTGCAAGGGGCACCAGTTTTGGGGCCAACAGATTGTACAATATCCAAGATTAAGTGGTAACATTTGCATTTTCAATTTACTTAAATTTTATGCTTGCTGTAATTAGTTTTTAATTAGGTTATTTACTGCCCTATCCGAGAAGAAGAGTTGGTTTCAGAGACCACACTCAACTTGCTGTTTAGAGTAGATCTGTCCCGAATACAGATTTTTTGCATTGGTTGGGCCTTCTATGAAATGTGTGGGGCATCTATAACTTGTGGGGTGTAGCTGATTTTCTCTCTATTCGGGCATCCTGACACCAAAACATAAGTTTTTCTAGTGTGTTTGCAAGTTTCCAAAGATGGCTTGCTTTTTATGATTTTGATGAGGAGCTTCTCCCTTCTTTTGATAGGCAGTCATACTAGTTAGATTGTGAAGATTGACATTTGGAGCTCGTTCTCCCTCTGTTCGGTCAGAAAGATTGGAGCCCCCTTTACCTCCTCTTACTTCTCTTCATATTTCATGTAGGGCTTGTACCTCCGCCTCTCGTATTGCCATGATGGTAACCCCCTATTTAAGTGCCCATGCTTCCCTCTCTACCAAAAGAAGATCTATTTGATAGGTTGAATTACTCCCTTTGGTTATGTAAACTGGAGTGCATCCTCGACGCCTTTGATATTTGGGATTTTGTTACTACCCTTGTACCTTGTCCAATGGAGGATGCCCATTACTCATCTACCATCTGTTGGGAATAAAGGGCCATCGTGCCTTTTATATGTGCACGGGTGTGAACACACCCTTAGCATTACTCATCTACCATCTGTTGGGAATAAAGGGCCATCGTGCCTTTTATATGTGCATGGGTGTGAACACACCCTTAGCACATTGTACTTTCATATATATATCTATCTAAAACCTAAAGTGGTACTCTCTTGTCATTGTACCGAAAAACGTGTTCACTCTACTTTGCTCACTCGCACTCTCTGTCTCTCTCTCTCTCACACACTGTGCGTAAGGTCTGTCTATCTCGATCTTCGTGCCTAACCTTGCCCTACAAATTGGTATCAGAGCTGGCAAGAGGCAGTCGACAGGAGTCAATGGACAGGTCACGACAGGCAGCATTTGACGTGAGCGATAATCATCAAGTCCATGCAGCAGTTGACGAGCAGTAGCAGGCGTCAGACAAGCAGTATCAAGCGTCAGACAAGCAGTAGCGGGGCTCACGGAGGGGGCCAGCGGGTAGCGACCAGAACAGGGAGTAGGCGTGGTAATGTGGCAGTGCTGACGACAGAAAGCTGCACGTGAGTGGGCGACTGCATGACGGGCACGGCGACCAGTGCTGCACGGTGATAGGCGCCAAACGTGGCGGGCGCGACAGCTGCTCAGTTGCGTGACGGGCGACGGGGCCGACCGGCGCGTGACGATCCAGCGCGTGATGGCTTCAGCGGGCGCTGACGGTGCACCTTGGACGGGGCGACATTCAAACGACGTTCCACAGGTCAACGGAACCCCGTCCCATCACGTTCCTATTTTTTCTTGTTTAAAGAAAAAAAAAAAACAGATTCTACCCCTTCTGACGGGGTTTCACGCGTGAGGCACAAAAGGCCAGACTTGTGTAATTTTGGCCCAGAAATTTGGGGCTTCTTCAGACTGAGTACTGTTCATGCAAAATTGAGGCATCTGCGTCAGAAATTGCAGACATTGTGCGCATTTGAATTGGGGATCTCGCCAAAATTATTGAAATTTTACTCATCTAAGTGAAATTTCTCAACATTGGACCCATAAAATTTGGGGCTTTTCCCAGATTTGGAGAATGTGATGCAGGACAAGCAAATTTGTCTCAGAAATTGCAGGAATTTGTGAAATCTTGCCTCAGACATTTGGGGCTTTTAATGTACATGCACAAATCGGGCTGAAATTTACCCAATTTCTTGACATTGAGGCACATTGGACCCCGTGCAATTTGGGGCTTTTGCAGTTTGGGCAAAATTTGTGCAGCATTTGGTCATTTTATGTACATGCAGGTTGAATGCCGTGCAATTTGGACATCAACACTTGGTGAAATTTGGGGGTTTTGCTGAAATTGCTTTATTTTGGCAAAATTGGACAGTCCTATGCATGAGAGAGGAAATGCAAATGTGTGTTTGACGCTTTTGAGCACAAAATTTTGAGGCTTTTGACCGTTCGTGTCAAATTTTATGCCCGTGGGTACATGTACAACAGAAATTGCAGCTGAAATTTTGGGTTTTCTCATGTAATGTGATGCACATGCCCTTGGAACAATTGTAATCAGTTGGATAATGCTGTAGCACTTGTTTTGGCGCTTCTGAAAATTTAATTACAAATCTGAAATCTGTACTTCTGCATGGTCATTTATTGCTGATTGGTACTTGTTTGTACCTTGGTCACTTGGGTGATAGTTTGGGCCTGCATTTACTGGTTTTTGGTTCACATTTGGGCTGAAAACCATGGCTGGCAGCAATGACAGCAGTAATTTGATGCATATAAAGAAGCTTGAAGGCACACATAATTTTGCAGTGTGGCAAAAACAGTGCTACAATATCATGTTACAAAAGAAACAGGCAAAGCCGATCAAAACTAAAGGGGCAAAACCCGCGGACATGGATCAGGATGATTGGGATGAGTTGAATGAGATTGCACGCTCAACCATAGAGCTATCAATTTCTGATGCCTTGCTGTTCAACATTGAAGGTTTGGATTCTGCATATGCTATATGGACTAGATTGGAAGAACTGTATGTACAGAAGAGTGCTGCGAGCAAAGTGTATTGGTTGAAAGAACTTATGGATTTGCGTATGAAAGAAGGTATAGCAATGTCTACTCACTCGAGTGAGTTTAACTCCATTTTCAGCTAGCTGGTTGCCTTGAAGTTCATGATTGATGAGGAATTTAAGGCTACTTTCTTGCTTTGCACTCTACTAGAGAGTTGGGATACATTCAGGACTGCTATGAGCAATTCTAATGTAATCCTTTTGTATGCTGATGTAGAGAGTGCTCTACTTATGGAAGAGATGAATCGGTAGAACAATGCATCTAGTAAGTCTTCCAGTGCTTTGCATACTAGGGGCAGATCACAGCAAAAGGGCAAATATGATGGCAAGGGACGCAGTAAATCACGTGGCAAAGATGTTGAATGCCATCATTGTGACAAGAACGGTCACTTTAAACGTGATTGCTACAAATGGAAGAAAGAGAAAAGAAAAGGCAAGAGGACAGATGACTGCAAGGAAGAGAAGAAGGACAGTCAACCTAAGAAGAGCAGTGTAAAAATTGAAGAGGTGAATGTATTCACTCATGACAGTGACAGTCGGAGTGATGTACTCTTTGTCTCTTCACATTTTGGTGCACATACTCTACTTGCAAATACAGATGTTGACATGCATACCTGGATTTTTGATTCAAGTGCTTCCTTTCATGTCACCCCTCATCATGAGTGGTTTTCCGCCTATACAGGGGGTTGACATGGTGTTGTCCATCTTGGGGACAACTATGCATGTGAGATTGCAGGTATTGACAGTGTGCAGTTACAGTTTCAGCATGGCTTTGTCTTTACACTTCAACATGTACGGGATGTACCTCAGCTCAAGAAGAGCTTGATTAGCACAGGGCAGCTAGATGATGATGGTTTTCATACCATCTTTGGTGATGGAAAATGGAAGATCTGTAAGGGATCTAGGGTTATTGCCAGAGGTTGCAAGAGTGATACGTTGTATCCACTTCATGTATCTAGTGTACGTGACCATG